>NW_027266319.1:69626661-70226661 GCF_022045235.1 Haliotis cracherodii
GTTGCTCGTCATTCCATTTTATTGAGAGTTCAAATATACGGTGTGCTAGCTATAGGATTGGTAATGTGTACTTAAAACATCCACTTGTATGTTCTTGTACTAGTCCGGATCTAATGTGTGTGTTATACTGCTAACCAAGTGAGATTCCATGCCAAAGTTTAACATGAATACCCCCACTCAGACACAATAAACTGTACTTGTTTAAGCCCCCTAATACCGAATAGAAGGCAGGGTGACAACAAGTATCATCTTTTAACGTCTTTTGGTATGACGCGGCCGGGGATCGAACCACGTACCTCCCCGGGACGATGCTTAAACCACGGAGCTCGCCCTGAAGGCAGGTGTATGTTTGCTCCACGTGATGTTTTGTCGTATTTTCACCTACTAAGTATACTGATGTTGATGAGTCTTTGGTATATGTGATCGATTTAAAACGGATATTTCCTGTTGCGTGGTATCCCGTCAGTGACGAGGAATGTACGGCGTACTGTAACGAAGCGTGGTTCCGTTCTGTGAACTAGCTGACCATAACGCGCAGTCTCCCCAAACGCCACAACCGTGTTATGTCAGCCGTGCTGTGGAAACTAATGATGACAGCCATGTTGAGAAAGTCATAAATCCAGATGGTCAAATAATTATTGTACTACCTCCTCCCGGGCAGCGTCAGTATCAATTACATAGGTGGTCAACCAATCCGGCCAATAAATACATCAGGTGGACCGATTATTGCTGACCATTGTCCATTCCTCGTTGATTTCTGACCACATGATGTCCGGTTTACGGTCCTGAGCATGATACACCTGGAACATCTCTGAAATGACCCATTGACCATAGCTGGTCAACCAGAAACCTCTGGATGGACACCGAGGGTGGTACTGTCCACTACTGTCCACGGTGAGCATAGCATCTTCCCAAACAACTGGAATCTAAGGCAGTACCGGTGTGTTATTAACGACCCATCAAACGTCAGCGCTTCTCTGTGTGGCTTCATGACGCGCTACACAAAGGGAGGTAATTGCACAGTCGCATTCAGGAAATAGTACATGCAACGGCTGACATCTTTGCTTCTCAATAACCTGTTAGAGTTCGACACAATCAAGCTATAAATTCTACTTCCATTGATGACGTCATAAGGTTACAGCTTGACACATCTGATGCCGACAATGCTGATAGTAAAAACAAGTACACCACTAACAGATCTTTGAAGCTGTACATTTTGTGAAGGCAGATAGAGACGTTGTGCAACCGTTGCCCGCAGTGAAGACGTATATGTTTAGTAGTAATTGCGATGCGCATCCAAATGCCCTGTCTTGTTAGTTATTCGGTATAGTTTCTGCTGAAATAACAAATAACTATGTACATGCTAGCAGGGCTATAACTGCATTTACTTACCGCCAATAGCTTTAATCAAAGCTGCCATGACTGGTACATGTGTACTGCATTACCATTCCGCAATGTTATATGACATATATTAATAACTTAAAAATGTATATATTTATTGTGCGATACAACGTCACAGAACATTACCATCGTGGTTGCGTTGATCAAAGTTTCAAATAAGTTTATTTGCTCCATTCCACACGCAAATGAACAGTAGCATGTTAACAATTAAATGTATTTATTCAAAATTGGAAGAGGTAAGGTGAAAATTAGAATTCAAAGGCACCCCTTGTATTGCTTGGCCTGAGATCGCTATACACGGGGTCCGGGATATCATTAGGATGTATGTGCTATTTTCTTGAGGAAGTATTCTGTACATGACAAACGTTGTATTGAACACTTGGCCGAGTGCCAGGAGTCCTAGTCACGTCTCCTCCCTCTGGCACCAGTAGAAGTAGTCGTGTAATAAACGTATAAATTCATCAAGACAAACTTCCCAATATTGAACATTTTATGACGTATTGGGGCAAATAAACCACTTATATATCATCGTAATTTATGCACGTGCGATAATCTCCTTAATTTCCCTAACGACGTCAGTTATCTACGATGGGTATAATTTGACCGTATGGCCCAACGAGGCGATTGTAACACGTTCTAATTGACCGCAATTAATATAATCGCCTTTGGCCAGTCTTGAGCTGTGGAGTTATGCAAGGCTGGCTACCGAGCCCAATGCTATTCAGCCGCAGTGTCGACGGATTAGGGTCTCGCGTTAGTGGGTCTCATCCTCACACTGAAGCTGGCCGGAGGAGATAATAGACCGGCTATCTTGACCACTGGTCAGCTGTATCACAGGTAGGGTCGGATAGCATTCAGATGTACACGATAACGTTGGTGTTAGTTTGCTTGGCATCTGTCACGATTATAGTTATGACTTGAGGATTAGCTTATCTCAACAGTATGTAGGTACACTGATTCACACGGCGAGGAGTCGTTTTAAGTGGCGATAGTGGGAATTTGCTATTATAAATCCAGCCTGATGAAAATGACACCCCAGACGAACACACGTCAGATATATCAGTCTAGGTTTGTTTCAGCAGCCATAACGTGACAAGAAACTCGCAGGTAATGTAAGCAATTCGTGTACAGCCGTTATAGTCATATTTGAGTTGGATGCGATGTTTAAATATTTTGGATCCCCTCCTTAGCGAGGGTTTAGCGACGATTATTTTTGCATGTCGATATGTAACTATGTTTCACGGACTTGTGTGTGTGTGAGTTGTTTTAGCGACGCTGTGAGGAGCATTTCATTTGCATTAGTTTTCACCTTATAAGGATATCACGTGACATATCGAAGATCATTAATGATATTTGTGAATGTTTGTACGACTGTTGTCTCTTCATCTCGTGTATCTTGTTTTCCCGTTCACCTGTGACTCACTACAGTAAACTCACATTCCTGTCGGTGCCTGTGGGCACAGTGATCAGATCGACAGACACACTGACGGATACACATAAATGATATGTGGGTTAAGGGTTTGGATGTGCGAATGTGCTTCAGGCAGCGAGTCCTGCTGCTCTAGTGAGGATGTGTCGAGCTCTGTTTGTGACCGGGTTCAGATACTGTGGATGTTCGGTGTAATGTGTTTCTTATTACCTGGTATTACCTGATACTTACTCTTGAATTATCCGCCCCACTCACCCCCACTGAGATGTTTTAAGTAACCTGCAGTCTCCCCTTCCCGCACCACTACGCCAGGAATCTAACTTACCCACTGAATCTTGGGGTCTCTCATTCTCCCTCGCCATCTGTCACTCATTCACTTTCACCATCTGTCACTCATTCACTTTCACAATCTCTCACTCATTCACTTTCACCATCTCTCACTCATTCTGTCTCACCTTCTTTCCTTCATATTCTTTCACCTTCCATCACTCATTTCGCTACCATCTCTCACTCATTTCCACACCTTCTCTCACTCATTCTCCCTCACCTACTTTTCTTCATTCTATTTCCCCTTCTCTCACTCATTTCCACACCTCCTCTCACTCATTCTCCCTCACCTACTTTTCTTCATTCTATTTCCCCTTCTCTCACTCATTTCCACATCTTCTCTCACTCATTCTCCTTCATCTAATTTCCTTCATTCTCTTTCACCCTCTCTCACTCATTCTCCCTCGTCTCTCGCTCATTCTCCCCTACTTCCCTTCATTGTATTTCACCTTCTCTGACTCATTTTGCCAGCTTCTTTCGTTCATTCTCCCTCACCTCTCACTCACTCTCCGTCCACTTCTCTCGCTCATTCAACTTACAATATCCTCCCCAGTATCTATTTGCCCCAAATTCCATCGGAGCAGGCGTTCTTATTTCAACGATCATATCGTTCTCTCGCTCTGTGCAACAACCTCCTGTAATATCACAGTTGTTCACATTGCAGCGATAGTGTTAGACTTGCACAAGTCTCTAAGTTTAAATGATAATTCCTAGATTATATAAATAATAATAACAAGTTGTCCCTATAAGAGACTGGAGTCCTCACTGTCCACATATCTAGACTTGCCTATTAGGAGAATAGAATTACTACACATCCATGGACTTTCTTTCAGTACAGCCTTGGAGCAAGGCTATATAGTATGTCCATTCACATGGACAGGGCCCTTCCTTCTGTTAACACGAGCTGTTGCTCGAATACGCCCGCTCTGAGTAAGTTCCGTGTACGAGTCTAGGACTTTTGTATACGTGTTTGGAGCAATCTAGCCCAGGCCCGATACCATCTTCTGCAATTCACTTCACATGTGTAGCCACGCGGATTTATCTGATGCCTGTACTGCCTTCGGCGTTAGAGTCTGACTGCGGAGAAATAGTTGAGGGTTTCGACACAATAGGGGCTGACTTGTGCCATTATTTTGTGTGTTCGAACATCCGTCCGATCACAGCCGTCTGAACCGGGAGAGGAGGGGGTAGATACTTGGGGGAAGTCAAAGTGTTTAGCTTTGCTACATTGGAGCTCGGAAGGGGATGACGAAGTCACCGACGGTGCGAGGGGATGAGGAAAATAGTTTATATACAGTTTATTAAACAATGACGCGGTGAAGTATTGGGATGATAGTAAGTTGGGGGGTTGGGAGGGGGGGGGGGGGGGACTCAAGGGGACAAGATGGGCGTGGGATGTTGGAAAGGATGTAGTGTGGAGTTGAGATGGCGTGGGATGTGATAGATATTTGTGGGGATGGATCTTGATTGATGGATGATAGGATGATGGGGGAAGGTGGGTACGGGATGGATAGATGTGGGGGTGGATCTGGATGGTTGGGTGCGTGGAAGAGGCTAGGTAGAGGATGGGTAGAGGATGGGTAGAGGTAGGGATGAGTGAGGTATTCCTCCCCTTGTAAAGGTAGAAGTAAAACACTGCATATTAGTATACAATGGTAGATAAGGATATAATGGTAGATAAGGATGGAATGGTAGATAAGGATGGAATGGTAGATAAGGATGGAATGGTAGATAAGGATAGAATGGTAGATGGTAGTAAAATGAGGGGCTAACGAAAGTATACCTAGTTTGTTTCTTATGTAATTGAAAGTTGAAAGGACTGTATTAAATTCCATTATGTCTATCTAACATCACTCGTTCCTCCAATAGCTTGTAAAAAGTATTCTGTGGCTGGGTAATTTTGTGTGAACATATATTGGTTCAATACATACTGGGGTAAGAATGAACTGGAGCTGTACCGAAAAAGCAGATTTATACAGGTCGATGTTTGTGGGATATAGATGTTTGTGGGATATATATGTGTGTGGGATATAGATGTTTGTGGGATATAGATGTTTGTGGGATATATACGTCACTTTGGAAGTGGGTAAAAACGACAGTCTAGGGCGATGTTTGTGGGATGTAGATGTATATTGGACATGGATGCAAGTAGAGTAGAGATGTTATGTTGTATGTCTGTAAATTAACGACAGCCTAGGTCGATGTATGTAGGATATAGATATATGGTGGATATAGATGCATTTTAGATTATTTTTGTTTGTTTGTTTGTTGTTTAACGCCGCACTCAACAATATTCCAGCTATATGTCGTCGGTCTGTAAATAGTCCAGTCTGGACCAGACAATCCAGTGATTAACGTCACGAGCATCGATCCACGCATTTGGGCGAGCCTGACCACCCGATCCCGTTAGTCGCCTTTTACGACAAGCATGGGTTGCTAATGACCTATTCTACCCTGGATCTTCACGGGTCTTAGATTATGTGGCAATACACGCACGCTGATAGGTCGATGATAGGTCTGGTTGATATCATCTCAAAAGGAAGCAGAATGCCTCGTGTTTGTGGGGGTTGTTTGGGTGGAAGAAATGTTGCTGGAATACTACTGAGTGCGGCGTAAAACAACAAACCGTCTCAGACAAGTACGTTTCGCAATCTGGACGTTCAATGTGAACTCGTCACTGGTAATAGGATGTAGGACGTCTTTTATTCCAAGTTTGAAATATGTTTATATTTAATTCTATAGCAAAGATAAACCAAGTTTATATGTCATGTTATGAAAATGAATATACACTTTACTTTATGGAGTAGATCTACAAACTTTTAAATGTACGGAAACGTGTGCATATATCTCTTCAGTGTGGAGTGGGCGCCCAGCGTTATCTCAAACAAAACCACCCAATAGTAGACAACTATACTATGATATGCACCTTTTAGTTTAGAATAAAATATACAATATACGGCGAAAGGTTTATGTATTGAAAATGGAAAGGACTTACACATGAAATAACACTTCTGTAAGATGTATTACGTTTAGTGAACAATTTCCATGACACAATTGTGTAATATATAGATTTACTACATCCCGACACCTCGTAGCGAAGAATATCAGGTTAAAGGTCAAACTCATACTTTCCCCTTCTCTGAACATGCGGAATACCTGTCTGGCGTGACCTACTTTCCCCATGGTAGACGTTGGTAGGACATGCTCACAATGATAGTCAGACAACATCATCTGTCGTCACCCCGACCACACCCCTCCCTCTACCTCACCCCTCCCTCTACCTCACCCCTCTCTCTGTCACACCCCTCCCTCTACCTCACCCCTCCCTCTGTCACACCCCTCCCTCTACCTCACCCCTCCCTCTACCTCACCCCTCCCTCTGTCACACCCCTCCCTCTGTCACACTCCCTTTCTCTGTCACACCCCTCCCTCTGCACACCCCCCCCCCCCTCTACCTCACCCCTCCCTCTGACACACCCTCCCTCTGACACACCCTCCCTCTACCTCACCCCTCCCTCTGCACACCCCTCCCTCTGCACACCCCTCCCTCTGTCACACCCCTTTCTCTGTCACACCCCTCCCTCTACCTCACCCCTCCCTCTGTCACACCCCTTCCTCTACCTCACCCCTCCCTCTGCACACCCCTCCCTCTGTCACACCCCTCCCTCTGTCACACTCCCTTTCTCTTCACGACCCTCCTCCGACTGATCATTGGTCTGTCTTACATCATCTCTCTCCCCACCCCTCGGGATTATCCTAATCCGATTTGGGATATTACAACACTTAATCGCAGGAAACTTAGTTACGTGGTTGAGGCCATGAAACAGCTTGTTGTGGCTTGACGAGGCCTTATTGTTACCTGGCATAAATGTGCAAGTATTAGATCCATTACTTTGCTACTTATATGTTTTATATGTACGTGATTGTGCGTATAAAGTAGGCGCTGGCATGTTGAACGAAGCAGGATGTCGATCCACGACCATATCATCAGTACATTGCCTAAATGTATGTGGTACTTCTATGTATGTGTTGTTTAACCGGGAGCGCGGAAACTGAAGACATTGTTGACATGAGATAGACTTGTACGGAGTTCATGCCAACCTATATACAACATCTCATGTTATTCACCTCAGTATAATTTGTGACATTTACAGACCCATAACACTGATCTTCAACAAAGCCATGGTTTTTATTTCATGTAAATAGCTTTCTTATTGACAAGAGACACATTTTGTAAAATATGAATATCATATACTTATCATGTTATTTAGGGAGCCCCGTGCGGTTTATGGCTGGCCCTAGTGGCGGTATTAGAGTGTGGCCACGCTTGGCGTGACAGGGAGGGAGGCTAGGGAGGCTGGGGCGGAGAGACTGGGGGCTCGGTAACGCTCTGAAAGTTATGAAAGGGGATCTGAGCGTTGAAACGACATGCAGGAGGAGCGAGTGGTGTGGGGGGCACTCGAACAAAGCCTCCACGTTATATGGAATCGCCATTCACTTCTTAGCTGTGCCAAGATTGAAATTTTAATCATGTTACGGTGTCAGGGTGGACCAATGAGAACGCTTGCCGTGTTTGATTGACAGCTGGTCGTTTGCTGCCTTCAATCATGTGAGTGAGGAAGCAGCGCTATGCACAGTGTTCAGCTGTGGGGAGCAAACGGAGACAAGGGCTGGCTGAGGAAGTTGCCCTGAAGATGCCAGCATTTGGCAGTGATGGTTACCACTGCAGCAATTCAAAGTCATCAGAAACTCTAGGAACATTTTCTTCTCTTTCCTTCAGAAAACTGGATTATACATCAGTGCTATGAGCAATGGCTCGACGCCGATGGTGGCACCGCGGGGTCCTCTTACTATGCCTACAAGCCATGGTCGCATCAGCACTGGACATGTGGTGGTATGTATACCCAGACTCCCATTCACCCCCGTCCTCTCTCCTCACAGCGAAACACTCCTAGACAGGTCAGAAAAAAAACTTCTATCCCTTCCCGAGATTTCAGCAGTTGGGGGGTTTTATCGATGTAAATATCACCCGTAGCATTTTGCATAGAATTCGATAGCGGTGTTATGTAGGTGTGTGTGCCTGGGTATAACTTATACGGATCAACTAAGATAGCTAATCTCAAACCTGAAAACTATTCGGGTTGGCCGACACCTATGTTCGTTATTTCCACTCACCCTTCCCGAGTGTTAGGTGTGTTTCGCAGCTTGTGTTGTGATGAAAGAGGCGTGATTGAACTTATAATACCATGCAGCTATCGTTAATACACAGTGGCCAAGACTTCCGCGAAATATGAGAACACATCTTACAGAGTGATCTATATACCCCTGTGTTCTATATTACACTGTGTTCTATAAGTTACAGTCGTCTATCTTACTGTTCTATATCATACGGTGTTCTAATTTACAATCCTCTATCTTCTTACACAGTGTTCTATCTAACACAATGTTCTACCTTACAGTGTTCTATATTACACTGTCCTATATTACACAGTATTCTATACTGCACAGTGTTCTATATTACACTGTCCTATATTATACAGTATTCTATACTGCACAGTGTTCTATATTACATAGTGTTCTATATTACACATTGTTCTATATCACACAGTATTCTATGTTACACAATATTTTATATTACACACTGTTCTATATTACATAGTGTTCTATGTTACACAGTGTACTATATTACACAGTTTTCTACATCAGACGGTGTGCTAAATACACAGTGTTCTATATTACACAGCGTTCTATAATTACACAGTATTCTACATTACACATTGTTCTATATTACACAGTATTCAAAATTACACAATGTCTATTTTACATAGTGTTCTATATTATACATTGTCCTATATTACATTGTGTTCTACGTAACACAGTGTTCTATATTACATAGTGTTTTATATTATAAAGTATTCTATATTTCACAATGTTCTATATTACACAGTGTTCTATAATAGACGGTGTTATATATTACCAGTGTTCTATATTACATCATGATCTATATTACATAGTGTTCTGTATTACATAGTGTTCTATCTTACAGTGTGTTCTATATTACATAATGTTCTATACTACAACTTTCTGTATTACATAGTGTTCTATCTTACAGTTTGTTCTATTTTACATAGTGTTCTATATTACACAGTGATCTATATAACGGCCTTCTATCTTCCCACATACTGGTCTATCCTACAACACTCAAAACATAAACAACAGACTCACCGAAGTAGCGAGGAAGTGTGTATCTACTCTCTAAGGCACTACAAGCTGCACTCAATCCACGATTTCTGTAAACTTGTAGCTTGCACTTTGAACTGCAATATTTCTCCGATGTCGCCCATATGGTCCTGTCTTTTACATGTTTGTGTTACGATCAATCGAATTCTCTGATTTGTAGGAATCTTGGCGTCCGGCCTTTCGACACGTGGAGGAACCCCCAGTTGTACATTCTAGGGGCCACCCCGATGTGCACCCAGTTGAAGGGCCTCTCCGCCGGGCAAACTAAGTTTTGTCAGTTGTATCACGACCACATGCCCAGCATAGGGAGAGGGGCCAAGTTGGGGATTGGAGAGTGTCAATATCAGTTCCGGTTCAGAAGATGGAATTGTAGTACAGTGGATGATACTTCGGTATTTGGCCCTGTTGTTGCCATTGGTGAGTACCCTTCAAGTAGTATATCTATGTGTGTATGTATCTCCACTTGTGTATGTGTATGTGTGTGTGTGTGTGTGTGTGTGTGTGTGTGTGTGTGTGTGTGTGTGTGTGTGTGTGTGTGTGTGTGTGTGTGTGTGTGTGTGTGTGTGTGTGTGGTGGTAGGGGGGGGCACTCCCTTTGTACACTCGCCAACACGCATCCCGAGTTACAGAGGGTGGTGGGGTGGGAGCAAGTCATCTGCTCTGATCTCTTTTCAAAACGTTTTCAAAATAACACATATATTTTGTTTTGTAAAACATTACCTTGGGCCTCTCATGCCTTGAAAATCCTTGCTTTCCTAAAATGAATTTTATACCTTAAGACGTAGAATATTTAACAGATACATTTGTCAACATACAGGTAAACAACGTATCCTATTGGAGAATTTACTCGTAATACACTATCATTGGCACAATTGCAATTTTGAATATCAAAAATAATATTTTTGAACCTACAAGTACACAATTATTTTGTCGTTTAGAGGTTGACAATATATTAGAAAGACATATTTCAAGGTTCAGATTATTATATCATTTAAGAGGAAGAATGTTAGGTAGACACGTTTTAAAATACATGACAGCAGTATTATGTTGAACGATGTGTAATCATATTACAATCTACAATAAATAGCACATGACCGCAGCACAGCCGTATCGAGGCTAAGTATAATATCAACATGTATTCTTGTATTGTAATAATGTGAACTCCCTCTGGGCTCCACGAGATTAAGGAGTGGAATATGAGGAGCCACACTACCGAATTCTGAACCTGTGAGCCTAATAATTTTGTGCAAACGTGTAATATCTAGACATGAAACATTCAGAAAAACACTTGAATCTGATACCAAACAGAAGCTGCTCACAAAGTGAATAAGTGAGTTCAGGTTGTCACCGTCTCTCTGTGCAGCAGCGCCCTCTGCAGGTCGGTCAGTGTCTGTGCAGTCTATACTCAGACATGTTATTTACATGTAGATATATTGTTATAATTTGAGATCAACCACATCGCCAAGGCTGATATACCAAGAATGATAAATCGGGGGAGTTTGAACCAGCAATATTCCTATGAACATCCTCTATAACAGACAGGCCTCCATATGCGTACAGCCTCGTAATGTCGAACGTGGATGTGTCGAATTCCCGGTTGTCTCGAAATCAACTTTCGTCCCTGCGAATTCTTTCTATATTTATAATAATTTATACTCTGATATGTCGAACTGGATGTGTCGAACTCTCTAAATGTATATAAACTACACACAGGGACCAAACGTCGCGACCTGTTGATACACTACACACATGACCAGACATCTATATCGGTATTTGTATTTTATATTTGGACCTCGGTGTAGTAGCTATGGGTATATGCACCACAGCTGTGTAAGCACCTACCTGCCCTAACCTGCGCTGTTATGTAGCAAGTGAATACACTATTGTGGAAGGCAGAAATACGTAGATGAAACCCTTAAAGTGGAAAGATATTTTCTTTTTCATTGTGAATAGCCTGTCACATTTTCTAAACACAGAGGGAATTCTGTCTGAGAACATACTCCTCCCTTGTTTGTATCCGCAATCCACTTACATCTGTTATAATGATTGTAACAGACACAACACAATCTGTTATAAATTTTATCATTCTATGTAATGTACACAACACAATCTATTATATGTTTTATTATTCCATGTAATGCACACAACACAGTCTATTATATATTTTATTATTCCATGTAACGTACACAACACGATCTATCATATGTTTTATTATTCCATGTAATGCACACAACACAGTCTATAATATATTTCATTATTCCATGTTATGCACACAGCACAAACAATTTGTAGTATTCATTATTCCATGTGATGCTCACAACACGATCTATTACATATTTTATTATTCCATTTAATGCACACAGCACAATATATTTGTGGTATTTATCATTCCTAGTAATGTAATCAACACAATCTATTATATATTTTATTATTCCATGTAATGTACACAACACAATCGAATATAGTTTGTGTTATTCCATGTAATGTACACAACACAATCTATTTATATGATTTATTATTCCATGTAATATACACAACACAATCTATTATATATTTCATTATTCCATGTAATATACACAACACAATCTATTACATATTTTATTATTCCATGTAACGTTCACAACACAATCTATTATATATCTTATTATTCCATGTAATATAAACAACACAATCTATTATATATTTTATTATTCCATGTAATGTACACAACACAATCTATTATATGTTTTATTATTCCATGTTATGTACACAACACAATCTATTATATATTTTATTATTCCATGTAATGTACAGAACACAATCTATTATATATTTTATTATTCCATGTAATACACACAACACAATCTATTATATATTTTATAATCAATGTAATGTACACAACACAATCTATTATATATTTTATTATTCCATGTTATGCACACAACACAATCTATTATATATTTTATTATTCCATGTAATACACACAACACAGTCTATTATATATTTTATTATTCCATGTAATATACACAACACAATGTTTTATATATTTCATTATTCCATGTAATGTACAGAACACAATCTATTATATATTTTATTATTCCATGTAATACACACAACACAATCTATTATATATTTTATAATCAATGTAATGTACACAACACAATCTATTATATATTTTATTATTTCATGTAATGTACACAACACAATCTATTATATATTTTATTATTCCTTGTAATGCACACAACACAATCTATTATATATTTTATTATTCCATGTAAGGTATACAACACGATCTATCATATATTTTATTATTCTATATAATGCACACAACACAATTTATTATAAATTATTTCATGTAATATACACAACACAATCTATTATATATTTTATTATTCCATGTCATGCACACAACACAATCTATTATATATCTTATTATTCCATGTAAGGTACACAACACGATCTATTATATATTTTATTATTCCATGTAAGGTACACAACACGATCTATTATATATCTTAATATTCCATGTAAGGTACACAACACAATCTGTTTACATGATAAATGATCACAACAAAGTCTATTTATATGATTTATTATTCTATGTAATGAACACAACACAGTATACTTATATGTTGTAATATTATACTGTATTATGTATCGTACATCCACTTCGGTAGTCGGACAGAAATAAACACCGCTGTTCATTTCCCTCCACGTGGTACCTCAACTTGTGAATGAAACTGTATGTAGGCAATGTGAGGACGCATCCCCAACACCCACAGCAGTCTATAAATCAGGATACACAAACATGACATTAACAACACGAATTCCTGCCATTAAATACTCCAAGGTTCTTTGTGTACTTAAAGATCCTAGTTTCATTATTCACCGAGGTAGGACGTTCTCACAGCCCGCCATATGCTGGCTGTCGCAGTGATCCTGAACATCTTCAATGCAGTTGTAACTGTCACAGACAAAAGCATTCATTATGTACATACTTAATGCCGGTGGTGACATTGACACCGTCTTCATCAATAAGATGGCGCTCACACGACTAATTAAGTGGCAATGCATGTCTATTATTTATAACCATAGGACCCAGTCATTAAGGAATGTCTTCAGACAATTGGGCGGCTCATGTTACAACTCCTGCTGTAACAAAACATGTGCAGATCATTGACAGCAGGTTAGGATTTTTAGAACGTTTCAAATGAATAAATAATTCATGGACTATTTGACGGGACGTATGACTGGACAGTATTCTGATTTGAAAGAAACCAATTTGTGTCTTCATAATACTACAAACAGCCAGCTGTTCAGGCGTATGTGTCCCTGGTGTTATTCACGACTTGACTTGCTGCACTATTGCGATGAAACAAAGAAACAACATGCGATATGACCCGAGATGAGAAACTGTGTAATGAAGCAAAATGAAAGTGATGTGAAACTCAGTGCAAGTGGAAGGTGAAACTATGTAAAACCAGGCAGGTAACAGTGAAACTATGTAAAACCAGGCAGGTAACAGTGAAACTATGTAAAACCAGGCAGGTAACAGTGAAACTATGTAAAACCAGGCAGGTAACAGTGAAACTGTGTAAAACCAGGCAGGTAACAGTGAAACTATCTAAAACCAGGCAGGTAACAGTGAAACTATGTTAGACCAGGCAGGTAACACTACTGAAAATCAAGTACCCCTAATCCACCAACACACTTGATCTCCTATCAATCCACCAGCACTCTTGATCTCCCTCTCAATCCACCAACACACTTGATCTCTCAATCCACCAACACAATTGATCTTCTCTCAATCCATCAACACGCTTGATCTCCCCTCAATCCACCAACACACTTGATCTCTCAATCCACCAACACACTTGATCTTCTCTCATGGTATATGCACTTGTTTCTATCAATGGTATGGTATATGCACTTGTTTCTATCAATGGTATGGTATATGCACTTGTTTCTATCAATGGTATGGTATATGCACCTGTTTCTATCAGTGGTATGGTATGTACATCTGTTTCTATCAATGGTATGGTATATTCATCTGACTGTTTCTATCAGTGGTATGGTATATATATATATATACCTACCTATCTGTTTGCATCAATGGTAAGACATCTGTCTGTTCATATCAGTGGTGTGGTGTATGAACCTGCTTGTTCATATCAATGATATGACAAATGTCCATGTCTGTTCATATCAGTGGTATGGTATATGCACCTGTTTCTATCAATGGTATGGTATATGCACCTGTTTCTATCAGTGGTATGATATAAGCATCTGTCTGTTTCTGTCAAATGCACGGTTATTGCAATATAGAGGACGGGGAACTATTCACGGCATCTGTCAAATACCTCCCCATCTTCATCTCCTCCTGGTGCCTGGGGATGCTTGGTGCTCCCGCTTGCTACAGTCGCCTGCTTCCGTCGTTAGCAAGTTCATTTCTCACATATAATGTGATAGTAAATATTATTGCAATATTACATGTATGTTTCCTGTGTAAGCAATAATGTTTCTTGTTGGTGTTATGGACACAGGAACATTTTCGAAAACAGATTTGTGGTTTCTCAAAACATACTCTGTGTATGCATGAGACGTTTCGTGATCGTCAAGGAAACATTTTAGCATTAGCCCCTGGGTTAACCGCATTCATAAACATTTCATATTAGCTAGTTTGTAAACATTATATGAACATTTACATGGACGTGTACACAGAAATTGTATTTCCTTTTCTAATGCATTAACCATGGCTGTGTGAACATGCTTGATACGCATTGCCGCTACGACGGGGCGTGTTGTATATCTTCGTATACTATCTACATGGTATACGTTCAAAATCATCCGTGTGTTGGCGTTCTAGCCCCGTCCAGATAAATAAACTACGGTTATAACGAACTCAAAGGGGCCACTAATTTTAGTTCGTTATAGCCGTAGTTCGTTATGAGCACATGTACAGCATATATATAACAAATGGTCGGGACCAAACAATATGTTCGCAATACCCGTCAGCTCTTAATAAATGTGTTCGTTATAACCGTAGTTAACTGTAGTTGGAAGTCGAACATTTGAAAAAACTTATGTATGTTATTTGATGATACAGTTAAATTAAAAAAAAATGTCGTATAAAAGAGGAAAGCTATCATGTACTTATTTTCATCACTAAGACGGTCCGATTTGTATGCAAACTTTTGTCCAATATTATACAAATGCATGCATTACAGGACATTCCGGGGTATTCGCCCCTCAGTCTCTAGTAGGACATACCCGGCTTCATGTGGTGATCTGTTGTGTTAAAACAATATAAATCTCTCACAGCATATTTCATAACAAACTTTGCCAAGACACATTCCTTGGTAGCGACGGCCGTTTGATTCGTATTTGATGCAGTGTATACAATACCACCTACCCTCCCTCCCCCTTCCCTGTCAACTCCCGCTTTGTCTCTCGTCACCAGGGCCCCACCCGTCAACTCCCGCTTTGTCTCTCGTCACCAGGGCCCAACCCGTCAACTCCCACTTTGCTTCTCGTCACCAGGGCCCAAACCGTCAACTCGCGCTTTGCCTTTCGTCACCAGGGCCCCACCCGTCAACTCCCGCTTTGTCTGTCGTCACCAGGGTCCCACCCGTCAACTCCCACTTTGCTTCTCGTCACCAGGGCCCCACCCGTCAACTCCCGCTTTGTCTCTCGTCACCAGGGCCCAACCCGTCAACTCCCACTTTGCTTCTCGTCACCAGGGCCCCACCCGTCAACTCCCGCTTTGTCTCTCGTCACCAGGGCCCAACCCGTCAACTCCCACTTTGCTTCTCGTCACCAGGGCCCAAACCGTCAACTCGCGCTTTGCCTTTCGTCACCAGGGCCCCACCCGTCAACTCCCGCTTTGTCTGTCGTCACCAGGGTCCCACCCGTCAACTCCCGCTTTGTCTCTCGTCACTAGGGCCCCACCCGTCAACTCCCGCTTTGTCTCTCGTCACTGGACCCCACCCGTCAACTCCCGCTTTGCCTCTCGTCACTGGACTCCGCCGCCTCCATCTACCCACATTTATCGTGGAACATTTGATTGTGAAATGTGGATCGCCTGTTTAGCCCGCTCGCATATCCTGGCACCGCCAGCATTGTACCGTAGCTGTAAATTACCCCAGCACCAGACCAAAGGTCGTTAGTTGGGCATAAACTAGTATTTGCAAATGTGTCGGGATAAAACCACTCAAGGGGGATGTTTATGAGAATCGGTAATCTTCCCACAAACATTGCAACTAAAAACGAGACTAGTACACACGGCATGGCTGACAAGGTATGACAAGGCTGTTTCAGCATAGAGAGACTCCAGTCACCGTCCCTGTAAATATAGGACCTTGAAACCTCGGACATTCTCGGTGGTACCTTGGAGATAGCAGTAGCGTTCACATTCCACTCTCGCCTGTTTCACCTGTAGACGTAGGACCACGGGCTAGCCAATAGGAAAGTCTGAAAACATAAGTTTGTAGAAGGAATTTCTCTAACTACAATGATGTTTGTTGTGTTACTTACATGACATACCTCTGTTTACATAAGATCCTGTGTAAAATATGTATGTTCCGTATCGAATACAAATAATAGCATTTAGTGCGCAGACATTTTAGAACAATGGTATGTCGATCATGACTCTTAGTTTCCGTCTATTTGACACATACCCTGACAACATCATATATATATATATATATATATATATATATATATATGTCTAAACCTCTTGTAGCTTATCTGTATATATCTATATATATATACTTTAAGCATTCTATATATCTATCTATATTTATAGGATAAGATAAGATAAGATACTATTTATTGCAGAAACGTTCCATTACGGGACAGATGCAATTTTAAAAGACAAGACATTATGATTCATATATATATATATATATATATATATATATATATATATATATATATATATATATATATATATATATATATATATATATATATATAAATATATATACATACATAATTTACATTCCTGTAGACACATACAAAAACAAAACAATCAATATTACATATTTGATGAAAGTATTACACATAAAATGTCAACGGTTGATTATGAAGGAATATTTATTGTTTGAAATGATAGATATGGAAACAAATGCAGTTGATATTTACTGCTTCATTATTTGACAGGATGTAGTGAAATAATTTGTCTTCATGGCTGTGGACATTTACATTTGTCTGGATAATTTTTCAAAGAGTATATTTCCTTCTTGAGTGTGTTTAATACAGTGAAGTAAGTTTTTCGTCATCAATGGTTGAACATGTAGAGCATAGCCTCTGATGTATAGTGGGGTTGGTGGCTTTGTATGTCTTCCAAGTTAAATATTTAATTTACGGTTACTTAATCTTAGTTTAGAAAAGTGCACTCGATATTTTCTTACTTTACAGTGACTGAGATAGGGTTCTAATTTTTTTTTTGATTGTCTCCTTGAATATTGGTGATAGGAAAGCTGAAAAACACCCATCCCAATCGTTTTTTCACCAAATATGTACTTTCTGTAAAAGCGTATATATATTACAAGAGGCTGAGGCATATCTATATATCTGGGTATATATCAGGTCGAGCGAAACTAAGAGTTATGACCGACATGTTAAGAGTCATGACTCATCCAGTAGTTGTATGTATGGCCATAGGTTCCAAACATTAATTAGCTCTATGCACCGTGTTCACGACTCGTCCGCTCAGTAGACACGGGCTGTATTTCAAACAAGTTTTGACATAGCAGTTTGAGACACGAGGGGAAGTTTATTCCCAGATTGCGAGCACGTCTGTCAGTATTCCTCACACTGCCGGACTGGGCCCCAGTGCCTCTGCCTACCCCTTGTGTTGGGTTGCTCAGTCAGCAGAGAGCAGGGGCGCAGAGGAGGTACGGAGAATCTCTGGGGTCACATTCGCAAAGCTTTTACAAGGCACTCTTCATTAGTAAACCCACATTTCAAAATAATGGTGTCATTAAACATCAGCTTAACCTTTCTTTACTTCCTATAATCTTATGCCTCATTCACGTCTCGTAAATGACAACAGTCTTTAACCGAAGCGTACTTGATCGGCTAGTTCCGGAGTGACGGGTATTGACACCGCATCCTTGATTTATAAGTGTCTTCAAGTATGTTAAGAACACCTTAGACATTGGCGAGTGTGCTGCTGCATACATGGACTTGTTGCCGGTTTCGGGACTGTTTTGCGACATCTAGAGGCCAGCAAGTTGTTGTTATACGATACGTTGGAAGTCGACCTCTGTCTGCCTGTTTACCGCAAACCAGGCCGTGTCCTGTCCATACTGCCGCTACACAATAGCGTATTGTCGTTATACGAATCCCCGTCACACAGTAAATATTTCCATTTCTGGGAGACCGACATAGAACGAGCGACGGTGCATAGAAACACGTGCAGATCATGGCATATGACATGTTTAAAGTTTGACACAATTGTGGAATAACAAACCTGTACAAAAAAAATGGCACAAGATACGAAGAAAACATATTGGTACCATGGACAGTTAATTCCAAAACACGCCTACGCGTGTGTCACGAGGGTATAATAGGCATTGTCATCACCTGAGATTTATAGAACTTTAAAATAACTTGTGTTTGAGACATCCGTGACGTCACTGGGCGATACGTGATACGGAAGTGTACTGTGGCTATGTCGGCAACCTTCAGACAATCTTCCTAAGATAGGCCCTTACAATACACACCAAGCACTAACTCAGTAAAGTTAACTGGAGGTCAAGAATGTTATATTTCCATAACAGGATACGACGGTCCTTAAAACACATCCCAGGGCGACATCTTAACGCCAATTAAACACATTTCAGACAATCGCATCGCTCCAAGATCATGGACGCCCTCCCAACAAGAGCCGTTCACGGAGTTTTCAATCACTCTTTGCGTGGACCACATACCGGTGAAAGCTGACGAGACATTCACACCTTTCGTTCAAAATCACTATCCCTCACAGTTTGTTCTCGGCCTTCCGATGAATTCAGTGTTAGAGAAAGACTCAACTTCGAGACCTTTGCTTCCACCTGAGGGCGATTTCGCGTTTACTATTCACTTGTAGGGAGACCTAAGCTTTTAATACTGTTTGCTTTACGCCTATAGACGCTTTAGAGATTGTTTGCGGGAAATTAGACTCTCCTGGTCGCTTTCATTCAATGTTCGAGAACGAAAGGAAGAAAAGGGTTAGCCAGAGGGAATATCATTTGCGAAATGCCACTTTACTTTGTCCTAGTCATTTCTGATGTTGCTGGCTTGTTTAAAGGGTATTCATTAAATATCCCAAATATCTAAACATTTGACTTGGTTATGAACTTGCTTCGTTAGGTCGTCTGAAGGCGGTGGGTCGGGTAATTGAGCTGAAAGCAGTTGGAAGGAAAACATTGCTTTCAACATTGCTTGATGTTTACACTGTCTCTAACAAGATTCAGGTGGTAAAGTGGGAACCAACTCTTTGTACCTGATTAACTTGGGATGGCTGCGTCATTTGAACTTGAAGGACTTCATCCCGCCCTCTGTCAGGTTATAAGTTTCCACGAAAGGAGGATAATATTCAGCAAATGTTTATGTTTAAAAAAGGTAAATATTCTCTTCCAATAGTGAATTTACTAAGTTCGTTACAGTGGCGGAACAGAATAGCTGAAGCGTCTTGATGGAGAAAAACGGTTGATACAATAACTCGCCCCAGGTAATAAGAGGCTCCCTTTATTCCTTGTCAGTCAACCACATTCCCAGAGCGGCATAGGCCCAATAGTTGGAGAGATAAACAACTGTTAACCCGTGGAGACACGGCTTTGCCGTCAAAACACCAGTAAAAACATTTGCAATACATTGCGGAAAATGAGCTACAAAATTTCCACTAATAGATTTATTGGAGACTTCTCGGTCTTTTTGTTTTCCTAATATACAAAGTCGCTCATCACGGAGAGTTGCGTTGAGTAATAATGGTCTAACCTGTGCCCCACGAGATGTTCCTCTAGGCCTCTGCGCGCCTAACGGGGATGATAAAGGTTGGTTTACGACCAGCGTCGTGTAGCGTGACGGCACCGAGAGACGCTGATGCTGAAGCCGGCAGATACAGGTTTCAGAGCCCTGACACTAACAACGTGCAATGTCTTGACTTTTCACCTATGTTTAGGATGATTGTTTCAGTGTTTTTTAATTGAATGGCTGCATAAAAACACAAACTGAAAATTTAGCTTAACAAGCTGTGTGCATCATGGATTTCACGTCGTGTGTTCATTAAGAAACAGGTTGAATATGTTTTTAAAGATGAAGGAACGGCGTCAGACGTGTATACATCAGCTGTGGAGGATTGATGTGGTTTCAGTTGATGCTGCATCGTCAGCCGAATGTTTCACAATGCCAAAATCTTACAACTTCGATCTAGAGTTCTGAACATTCCGCTGATGACGAGCATGTGTTTTGGCGGACGATATGTCAATTTAGATGTGTTTCTATGACTTGGTAAGCTCCAGGTGACGTTATTGCCCAACTGTAGAATGAATACATTCAACTCTGTTATTGTATTCAAGGCCATTGGCCCACATACTCAGGTATATATTTTTACAGTTTGCAATAGGCAATAGAGGTACATATAATTAAAACGTTGAAATAGCGTTGTTAATTAAACAAGTGAATCACTTAATAATGTTAGTTTACAGAACTTCATGGGGTGAACTACTACGGAGGTTCGGCTTTCACACATTAAAATACGAAAAGATTTAAATGTACACTTTCCAATATATTTTTTGGTATATAATCTTTGTTTATTTCATTAAATAATGGACATGTTAATATGACATGAAAATCATCTTCAATCAAATTTTAATTACTAAATTCAGTCTTCTTCGGGAACATTTTGCCAACGACCCATACCTATTTGTAACCCCGCCCAGCCAGTTTCCAGTTTAGCTTAGTATCTTCTGTTGTCCAGGGTATCGTTATAAAAAAAATAATGTTTTCTTGTGAATATGTTTTATATCTCGTGCTAACATTTATGGCTACTTTCCATTCCTGATAGGTTACATCTCTTTATCTCAATTTAAGTTCATTTGAAAAGAAATTTAACATCTCCGACATCTTGATATACCCAAGCCAACCCAACATTACAAATAACTGTTTAACAATTGTCGCCAAAGAATATCTTGTTTTGAGAATCTAAGAGATAGATGTAAAATTTCATAGGCTGTTTTGGAAAGACAGTAATTTGGCATATGAATAAGTAATAACCAATATTTTATACATCTAATAAATGAACAATGGATTATCTTCCACTTTTGCCAATAGCCATACCATGTGGCTAACGTTGTGACGCGGACCTATATATACAAGTCCGTGGTTGTGATAAGCCTAAACTACTTTACATGCTGAATAGTGTGTTCTTTGTTTCTGGTACATTACATCTTTGACAACCCCACAGTTCAGATCCATACAGAAGAATAGGTTATATCTTCATGTCAAATATCGTGAAATACATATCGTAGGTTAAACGTTTATAGAGTGTTATTTTTGCCTTTAACTTTTGTGCTTTCAATTGAGTTTTGCATATTTAAATTTGAGCTGAAAATTACCCCAAAATATCTATGTTGAGAAACAACTTCAATATTTTCTAAAAACAAGTAAGTATTTTGTTTTGTTTTTTAAAGATGTATAGATAGTTTTCACTTGTCGCTGTATGATTTTAAGGTATTCCGATACTTCTGAAGTCCAAGTACATTATCTGAAAAAAATATAATATTATCTGCAAAAAGTAATATCAACTGCTATATGTAGCTAGGATCTCCTTCCCAACCAGTTCATTTACTAGTTCATTAATATAAAGAGAGAAAAAACTGGACTGAGGATACAGCCTTGTCTTACTGCAGTTGTACATTTAAACTCTTCACTAAGTAAGTTATCACTTTTTACTTTACATTTTACGCTGTCGTATATTGAGCGTATTGCTCGTGATCTCTTGCCTGATAAACCAAGTTTTGCATGCAGTGTCATAACACGGCTCTTATCGACAGAATAAAACGCGTTCTTAAAATCAAGAAAGGCTACATAAACTCTTCCCGTGTGTTTAAATAAATATTTTGGGATAAAAGCATTTAAATACAAATTTGTTGTCTGGTGTAGAAGATCCTGATCGAAAACCAGCTTATTCCCCTGATATCTTTCCAACATTTCAAACCCATGACGAAAGTCTTTCACTTAACACAGACCTATACGCTCATCAATGTAATATCTGTATAACTATCTGTCTTCGTTACATCTTCGCCTTAAAATAATGGTAGACTTATTCCAAATGGTAATTGTTTTCGAAAATCTGCTTGAACAATATAGTCCAATACTCTACCAAATACTGCTTACCTTCCTTGAATCATTAATTGATCAGTTGATCATTGCCTGGATCTTTCCCAGCTTTCAATTTGTCTTTTTTAATAGTTTCGTCACGACTAATGATTGAATTACCCCTCTCTATGACGTCGTCCATTTCTTCACACACTATTTCTTCATTTACTGGATGCTCCGTGACAGAGCGCTGTGTGTACCATGACTCGAGTAAAATAGCACTTGAAGCTTCTTTGCATTCTCGTATTTGTTTAAGTTTCCTCCAAAATGTTGGTAAATCCTCACGTAATATTTTATCCAAATATTTGACTGTTTTTGGTTTATTATCTTCTCGTTTCTTTCTTCTTTTTGCCTTTTACTTATTTCTAGAGTTCTTGAAAAGGTCGTAGTTGTTTGTTAAGCTGTTACTTTTACGTTTCCGTAGCACACGTCTCTCTTCCCTGCTAGCTGGTCGGCGGTCTTTACCTGTCTTGTTAATGCCATCACAATGGTAATAAGAGTAATCTCTAGTTTTACCAGCGTATCACAGAACGTATCTATTGAATTGTGAACTTTTGAATGAGCATGTTTTTCGCCGTTTCTAATTTGCCTGCAACCTCTTCTCAAACAAGATTCCCCTACAAAGACATCTTTCTTTTTCACATTCCATATCAATTTAATGTTTTTGTGTGTATTTCTTTCTCAAATACATGTGTATTTCAATACAAGTGGAAGATGGTGTGATTCCGACCTGTTATCAATAATAACGTATTTGATAAAATATGTAGCTTTAGTTCATATATTGCAAGAATCAACTAGGCTTGCACCCATGTTTCAAACAGAAAAGTCAAATGATCTTTTCATGGGGTCACACCCAAAACTACCATGTACAACATAGAGACCAAGTGTACTACACATCAATTAATGATTTCCCATAGCCATTTATGGTGTTATCTTCAGATTGTCTGTCTAGCATTTTACCATCTGTACTATTCCTATAACAAGAGTTTTCATCTTAAGAAAAGGTGTAATAGTCTTTCAGCGTATCAGTTCTTGTATTAAAATCACCCCAATCAAAAATATAGGATAAAATACACGGCTTTAGACTTTGAGCTGTCTGGAGCTGCTTGTGTCTAGCTACTTGCCTGTGTCTAGCTACTTGTCTGTATTTAGCTACTTGCCTGTGTTTAGCTACATGCCTGTGTCTAGCTACTTGCCTGTGCATACTCCCTGTGCCACAGTGTCAGGTGCACGGCCTCGTCACCTGTGTGCCTGATTATACAAATGCCGTGCACAGACATGACGCCCCCACCGTCTTGCCAGACGTTGTCGATATCGCGTCTGTCATCACTTACAGGTTGGAGAGCCGTGTTTTGGCCAATGCCGTCTACATAAGGCAGAGATAGTCCCTGTTTACAATGCCCCTCTCTTTGCATAGCGTTCCCTGAATCCTCTTGTTGGCGTCCCAGCATTGAAAACAGCTGGTACAGTGATAAACCGTGCATGGATGCGAGCCGACGTCAGGCGCAGTGCATGCACGTCACTTTCAGTGCGATACAGAAACGAGGGGGGCAAGTGGACGAGGAGGATAATTGGAATATGGTTTAATCGTTCTTTACTGCTGGTGCATGTCATATTATACGTAATTCGTTAAACAGGTGCCCCTGCTGGAGGACGATGATGTAACGTCGAGGAGAAGTTAACGATGATGGCGGTGTAGGTTTTCTACGTGACGTAATCCCTACGGCCTTGACCTTAATCATGCGTGGAGAGAATTCGTAGTTTACGACTGCCTTGGCTGATTGAATTAACGTTGAAACGCCGAATACGTCTCTTGTTCAGATGTTAACCTTGATTTTAACACCCCCACCCAAACCTACTTGACGCCATTTTAAATGACCTTGATCATTCGTTCGTTAGGAATTACGGTTTTATGTCTTTGACCGTGGTTGACGTTCATCTACCTAACGTCGGGCTGGAGTTACGGCGACGTTAGTGCCACCGGATATGTCTGAAGGGAATACAACGATACAGCCCATCACTCCCTTCATAAGGGGTGCATATATCGACACATGCTGTCTCGAAGTAGTGTCTTCGGATGCGTTTTGGTTCCAGGGAGGACAGCCAATATATTACAGTCGATTATTGATTCTAGAAATATATGGCAAGTCAAATAATGATGATTGTCATGAAACTCTCTTCAACAGAGCCCCAGGGAACTTGGCGAGTATGTGAGTGAATATTAGTAGAATACGTCTTCAGCAACCCATGCTTGCCGTAAAAGACGACTATGCTTGTCGTAAGAGGCGACTAACGGGATCATCATGTCATCGTATCCCAATTGCGTGGATCGTTGCTCATTATGTCAATCATTGGATTGTCTAGTCCAGACTGGATTATTTACAGACCGCCGTCACATAGCTGGAATATTGCTGAGTGCGGCGTTAAACAACAAACAAACAAAAAAACAAAATTTGACGCTGCATCAGCAATTACGCGGTTATCCAGGGCCATCAATAAGTTGAGTTTTCGTCCGACTGGCCTCGTGATATAGGAAATCTTTGTGAGGATTAACTCTTATACAGTCGTTCAGTGCCACTCAAAGGTTTTGTTTTACTTTGACCCTTTTGCTTCTTAGTATTAGAGGCAGTCACCGTCTGGGTGATGAGATCATTTCTTGACGTTAATTCGCTGTACATATCCCGACTGAACATTGGTATAATCAAACGTTGCATGAGAAATATTTTTCGTTCTGTTAAGTGCGTGCTACCAGAATGAGAAGCTAGGATTTGCTTTAATATTGAATACTGACCCTGATTTGACCCCTGAAGGTCAAGGACGCGGTGGTTATTGAAATATTTGATAGTGTTATTGGCAAAATGTCAGTGCACGGGTTTCAATGAATGGATGTCGAGGGGAGAAATTTATTGATATTGTCGGCAGTGTATGCGACCGCTATGCTTATGTCCCGTACGTGCGTGAGCTTAAGGCGGATTAAGTTTCACAATAGTTAATGCTCAGTTTGCTTTCTGAGACTAGTTATGCAGAAATAGTGAGACGTTTGTGGAGGCCTCAGGCTAGTTATGCAGAAATGGTGAGGCGTTTCTGGAGGCCTCAGGCTAGTTATGCAGAAATGGCGAGACGTTTGTGGAGGCCTCAGACTAGTTATGCAGAAATGGTGAGACGTTTGTGGAGGCCTCAGGCTAGTTATGCAGAAATGGTGAGACGTTTGTGGAGGTGATGTTGCACATTTTAATGCATGGTTTAATCGGATATTGCACAAATGCCGACCTTAGCCACACAGCCGACACACAGCCGACACACAACCGACACACAGCCGACACACAACCGACTCACAGCCGACACTCAGCCGACACACAGCCGAAACACACAGTTCATGCTTATCCGAGACTGCTCTTACTTTCGTAAGTGGAGCGTAAGTTAAAATGTGCATTCTTTCAAAGTGTATGAAGTTTATGGTGAGTAGATTTAAATGCCATGTAAAAGTAGCAAAATGATATCTACTATTATCTACAATCTGGTGGACAATGGGATATAGTCTCTCGTTAATAACAGGCATTATATCGGCTGAATGGATATAAGCAGTGGTATGTTCACGACCCGCAGAGCAGCCAGTCGGCCTGAATATACCATCGGATAGACGGGACGAAAACATTCATTTGGCACTCCTCTTGCGTGCCACATTTAAGCCATTGTTAATATAATTGTACGCTTAACCGTGAAAGGAAACGCAATATTAAACTACTTTACAATTGTACATCGGGATAATTATGGGTTTAGGATACACCTAAGCCCTGCTGAAAGGAAAATGATATATATCATCACTTTGTGATAGCGTATGATCGCGCTATCCTGCAAGACGGCCTGCTTGTGGAAAGTCTGCCTGCTTTGGCAGGGTTAGATTTCTTCTCCACCTTTAGACCAGGTAAACACACATCCATCATGGCATAACGTCAGTTGTCCAGTAGCTCAAACCTTTTTTTGAGTTGTCCAGTACAGTTCAACCCTATTTTTTAGTTGTCCAGCACAGTTCAACACTATTTTTGAGTTGTCCAGTACAGTTTAACCCTATTTTTGAGTTGTCAAGTACAGTTCAACCCTATTTTTGAGCTGTTCAGTACATTTCAACCCTATTTTTGAGTTGTTCAGTATGGCTCAAACCTATTTTCGTCAATTGCCCAGTATAGCTGAAACCCTAAGATGGTACTTTTTGTTACAATGCCTGGGGCTCGGCATTAGGGAGATAAAACAAGGACTCAGTATACTGTGTTTGTGTGGGGTATGCGTGTTAAACTGCGATATGGTATCGAACTAGTACATGTACCACACGCGCGCACGCACGCACGCACGCACTCGCGCGCACACACACACACACACACACACACACACACAACCCCCCGACTAACGGGATCGATGCGCATGATGTCAATCACTGGATTGTCTGGTTCAGAATGGATTATTTACAAACCGCCGTCAAAAAGCTGGAATATTGCTGAGTGCGGCGTTAAACAACAAACAAACAAACAAAATGTAATCATTCTGTGTGCGGACTTACAAGAGAAGGAACTAAACAGATGATCAAGTTGACACTGTCTAGGACACACAGACACACTGGTCAAAGAGTTGTCAGTCATTAAGTGACAAGCGGTCTCTTCCAACCGTGACGTGGCCGCAAGGATGACGATGTCACGTGGTCGTCACATCAGAAGTTCTATCGCTCTGCTATATAAACATAAAACATCAACCTCAGCGAATGACCAGTTTTCATTATCCGCCCAAACAGATTCCATTGAATATTACATGAATAGATCACTGCAGATCAGTCCTGCCAAACATGCACAAGTCTCTAAGGCAATAATTATTAATTTAAGTCATAATTTCTAAATTGTGTAAACAATGAGAACAAGATGTCCCTATAAGAGACTGGAGTCCACACATCTAGACTTGCCTATTAGGCGGATATAATTACTACACATCCAAGGGCATTTCATTCAGTACAGCCTTGGAGCAAGGCTCGTTCTGCCTCGGGTTATTTTCCTTCCATCACGTTACTAGTAGCTCATACCGATATTAGAGTAGTGCCCATCTAAGGAATGCAGGGACCGAATAATTAAGTCGCCATATTTAATGCTTTGTAACAATGCGGCTGTTCTCTAGGTTATACCACGTGGTTATTGACCAGATGATTATTTAATGTGTTATGTATAATATTCATCAGATGAGTATTTTGTGTGATATGTATAATATTCATCAGATGAGTATTTTGTGTGATATGTAAAATATTCATCAGATGATTATTTGGTGTGATATGTATAATATTTATCAGATGAGTATTTGGTGTGATATGTACAATATTCATTCGATGACTATTTAGTGTGATATATTGTTTCAGCCAGCAGAGAAGCGGCATTTACGCACGCAATATCCGCTGCCGGTGTCGTCCACGCTGTCAGCAGGTCGTGCCGGGAGGGGGAACTGGCAAGTTGTGGTTGTAGCCGGGCCAGGAGGCCAAAAGACTTGAATCGAGATTGGATTTGGGGTGGCTGTGGGGACAATATAGAATATGGCTATAGATTCGCTAAAGCCTTCGTTGATGTGCGCGAGAAGGAGAAGAATCATCCTCGGCATTCTAGGGACCTAGCCCGGATGATAATGAATTTGCATAATAATGAGGCGGGGAGAAAGGTAAGGATAATTACTTGTCTGTTCGTAGTTGAGTGATTAGCAACATTGCTGTTTTTCGAGTTAAATATTATTATCTGTCTGTACATTGTCGGGTAATTAGCAACATTGTTGTTTTTAGAGTTACAGATTATCTGTCTGTACGTTGTCGGGTAATTAGCAACATTGTTGTTTTTAGAGTTACAGATTATCTGTCTCTTAGTAGGTAAGTAATTAGCAACGTTGTTATTTGTCGAGTTACAGATTATCTGTCTGTACGTAGTCGGGTAATTAGCAACATTGTTGTTTTTAGTGTTACAGATTATCTGTCTGTACATTGTCGGGTAATTAGCAACATTGTTGTTTTTAGAGTTACAGATTATCTGTCTGTACATTGTCGGGTAATTAGCAACATTGGTTTTTTTAAAAGTTACAGATTACCTGTCTGTACGTTGTCAGGTAATTAGCAACGTTGTTGTTTTTAGAGTTACAGATTATCCGTCTGTACGTAGTCGGGTGATTAGCAGCAATACGCCAGGAGATTAGATATATTCGTCGAAGGTCATCATAAAGGGTTGAGATGTAGGGTATTTCTGTACTTCCTCCACGTCATATGCACGTGGTTTGACAAGAACGGCAATGGAGCTCACAGGGGGCAACAGTGTTCTCATTTAATTATTTCAACATATACGTGAGATTCTAAAACATAAAGTAAGAATCACACGAGGATCTATGCGCGGCGGCGGCGGCCAAATACCCCGCGGCTGAGTCAGCCGGAATGGTTTCCACATCTTATAGCAGCACCCAGGAACTCACGCTGGCTCTCAAGTGATTTTAAATGTAATTGAAGTAAATTGACTTACATGTAATTTGAAAATCACTTTCTGGAAAATTAAACTTGGAGTTATCTCATTAAGAACTTTACTTCTATGGGCTGCTGAACCGGAGTTCACCTTGTTTGAAGCCGTAACCACGGGGTGAGGCAGAACAGCACTACACTGGCGGTGCCAGGACATTATTGGAACCTACTTCTTTCTTTGTTTTTCTGCATCTCTGACATTCGAGGAACACGTGTTGTAGTGCGCCTCCTGATCCCGCCGGGGGAGCCTTCCCTATAGCCATGGCGAATTTACGAATACTTATCCCATTTGGAAACAAATCGTTGTCATGTGTAGATCTGTAAATTGGAGCAGTGAAAGGCTATAAATGTGTAGTAAGTGCCGACATTGAGACTAGATGAGCCAAAACCCATTGAAAAGTTGGAATGCTGAAACGAAACGTCCTTCTTTAAGTATATATTATCTACGACCCCATAAAAAGTAAATCAAGACGCAGAAGAAGGAGGAACAGAATTACTTGTGGAAATGATAGCAATCGCATTTCTCGCTGTTTTATGTGGAAAACAGAGCGGCATTTTGCCCCGTGGGGAAATTCAGATTTCTTTGCCAGCCCGTGGAGAGGTCCATGGACTGAAATCTAAGATGTCGGGCGAGAGGTAGCGGCGACAGTTTTTAAATGTGTTCTCCTCATCACTGTTTACCCCTAAACTTTGAGTGTTGTGTGCTACGGTTGTGATAGTTTCGCAATATATACAGATTTATTACGTGGAAAGTAAATAAGCAAACTTCAAATTGGGGGTTGTTTTGCCACTGGCAAATATCCCTCCGCCGCGGTGCTAGACCCGCCGTCTGATCGGCAATACGTCGGAGGGTAATGAAGCTGAAGACTAGCAAAGCGGGAAATATCTCTCGAAACCTGTTGCTGCTTTTCTTGACAGCTCGACTCGGTTTTCCATTAAGCAACAACTCCCCCCACCCCCGTCCCCACCCCCACCCCCACCCCCTTGTGTGATCAACTACCTTGTGATTTATTGGGAAGTGAAAAGTGTTGCTCGACCATAGTAGAGTAGACCGTCGAATTTCTCTCATACCAAACACATCAAAGTTGAATAATCTCTGTCCGCGAAAGTCTTGATCTTCATACAAAGGGTATTGTTATTTGAATAGGTTTTAAGTGGAGAGGAGAAATCGGAATATATTTGCAGTCAGTAATTTGTTCCCGTGTGTTAGTACAATGATGTTGTTGACAGACGATGTTAACTTAAGCGCCGATCCTTTGAAGAATGCGGATTCGGCAAATTTATTGTCAGGGCAGGACAAGGAATTGATTAAATGCAGGTGTCTAGCTTGGGAAATATACAGTATACTTTCAACCAGGGTTCCCTGGTACGACACTGACGTCCCCGAGACCATACCTATCCTCCCACCAACCGCGGCAAGATCACTGATGTCACTGTTACAGCCCCAGACAGCCGTCAGTTACAATCCCAGACAGCCATGTTACAGCCCCCAGACGGTGTCTTTTACAACCCCAGACAGCCCTCAGTTACGACCCCATGACAACCCTCAGTTACAGCCCCAGACAGCCCTCAGTTACGACCCCATGACAACCCTCAGTTACAGCCCCAGACAGCCCTCAGTTACAATCCCAGACAGCCATGTTACAGCCCCCAGACGGTGTCATTTACAGCCCCAGACAGCCGTCAGTTACAGTCTCCAGTTACAGCTCCGAGACAGCCCTTAGTTACAGCCACAGACAGCCGTCAGTTACAGTCTCTAGTTACAGCTCCGAGAGAACCCTCAGTTACAGCCCCAGACAGCGGTCAGTTACAGTCTCCAGTTACAGCCCTACAGCCGTCTGTTACAGCCTTCAGACAGCCGTCTGTTACAGTCACCAGATACAGCCCCCAGACAACCCTCAGTTACAGCCCCAGACAGCCCCCAGTTGCAGCCCCCAGACAACCCTCAGTTACAGCCCCCTGACAGCCCTCAGACAGCCCCCTGACAGCCCCCAGTTGTGTAGTGTTGCAGTGTGTGTGTGTGTGGGGGGGGGGGGGGGGGGGGGGGTCACCAGCCGGACTACAAATACTTCTTGACACATTGATCCTATTGTATAGCATGCCCTTAATAAAATGGACACTGGATAATCACGATCAGCCCAAGTGTAATTCAGCAACCATATCAATGTCCTTGTTTTCGCGCATCTCGCCGAGGAAGCGTTTCATTAGCGGCACGTGTTCCTCTGTGTGATTTATGGTTGACTTGTGGAAGCTGTGTATGAGGTATGACATGGGCTGCGGTGTTCACATGCCAGATACGTACTTCAGTCTTAATGTAGGATATTCATCATCGCGTATCCACCTTACTCCAGAATCCTGCCTAGAAATGTAAAAAACCTCGATATGCTAATTACGTTTTTGAAGAGAATATTCATGTTTAAGAACAGCCTTATATGTGGATATTGAATGTGATTTATTATCATATTACTTTTTTTTAATTTAGGTCATGGCCATTTAGCAACAAGCAATTTGGGTTCTGAGATAGGATCGTTCTCCTGTTGAGGACTTGTGTAATGGCTTTTTCCAAATCATTAATCGGTCAAACCCGCGCGCTATATTACAGCAATCAGCAAATGTTCATTGCCATGACAACACTGACGTCACATGGCAAGCTTTCATTAAAATGAAAAGTATCATTTCTTGAAGGTAAACCTACTAAATAGTTGCCGTGCTAATGTGGTTATGGAAGAATGTTCGAAATGGAACTGGGTACCGTTATGTTACTAGAGATATCACCACCTGCTGTTTAAGTGGCTTCTAATCAAATACCTGTCTGTCGGCCTTATTAAGTACACCGTGTCTGTCCGCCTGGAACCTCTAGAGTGGTACCATGAACACTCTGCTGTACTGTATGCTTGTAGACCCGTGAAAATCCGAGTAGGAATAGGTCCTCGGCAACACAAGTCATGCTTGCTGTAGGCGACTATGCTTGTCGTAAGAGGCGACTAACGGGATCGGGTGGTCAGGCTCGCTGACTTGGTTGATGCATGTCATTGCGTGGATGTGATCATGTCAATCACTGGATTGTCTGGTCCAGACTCGATTATTGACAGACCGCCGTCATATAGCTGGAATATTGCTGAGTATGTGACATCACACTCGGCTATACTGTATGCTTGTGACATCATACTCGGCTATACTGTATGCTTGTGACATCATACTCGGCTATACTGTATGCTTGTGACATCACACTCGGCTATACTGTATGCTTGTGACATCATACTCGGCTATACTGTATGCTTGTGACATCATACTCGGCTATACTGTATGCTTGTGACATCACACTCGGCTATACTGTATGCTTGTGACATCACACTCGGCAATTCTGTATGCTTGTGACATCACACTCGTCTATTCTGTATGCTTGTGACATTACTCACAGATGGTGCAACATGAAACACATGAATAGACAACTCATGAGGATGTAGTCAGCAGTTTCCTAGAAGTAGGATACGTGATGCTCTCTCAGCCGATGGCTGCAACAGTACTCGAAGTTGTCATTGCGATATTCAAGGCACACAGGAACACTGCAATGTTGTCCCTTCTAGCCACAGGAAATAGTATCCCTTCCAGTCGCAGACAATGGTCTCTCTTCTAGTCACAGACAATGGTCTCTCTTCCAGTCACAGACAATGGTCTCTCTTCTAGCCACCGACAATGGTCTCTCTTCTAGCCACAGACAATGGTCTCTCTTCTAGTCACAGACAATGGTCTCTCTTCTAGTCACAGACAATGGTCTCTCTTCCAGTCACAGACAATGGTCTCTCTTCTAGTCACAGACAATGGTCTCTCTTCTAGTCACAGACAATGGTCTCTCTTCTAGTCACAGACAATGGTCTCTCTTCTAGTCACAGACAATGGTCTCTCTTCTAGTTACAGACAATGGTCCCTCTTCTAGTCACAGACAATGATCTCTCTTCTAGCCACAGACAATGGTTTGACTTCTAGCCACAGACAAAGGTCTGACTTCTCGCCACAGACAATGATCTGACTTCTCGCCTCAGACAAACGTCTGACTTCTAGCCACAGACAATGATCTCACTTCTAGCCACAGACAATGGTCTGACTTCTCGCCACAGACAAAGGTCTGACTTCTAGTCACATACAATTGCCTGACTTCTCGCCACAGACAATGATCTGACTTCTCGCCACAGACAAAGGTCTGACTTCTAGCCACAGACAATGATCTCACTTCTAGCCACAGACAAAGGTCTGACTTCTAGCCACAGACAATGATCTCACTTCTAGCCACAGACAATGGTCTCGCTTTGGTCCGTGTCAGACTCTATCACTGCGGGCGTCAGAAGCCTCAAGTAGAAGGAAAGTCACTACAGTTTATCTCAATATTTTGTAAATATTTGTGAAGGACGCCAGTCGGTAAAGGGCCTGCATCTACATCTCTCATGGAAGGCATTGGGCTGCATCTGTAAAGTGTCACCCAGGCAAGACGAACACGTACTGTATATCACCCTCTTGACGATGGCCAGCTCTTCACCTCTCACTGGAGATGTTTTTGCATCCAGCTTGCGCCATACTCTACCTGTTCTGAGTAGCACACATGGCGGGAGTTAAGTGAAATACACACATTGCTTATTTCAAACGTCTCACACTTGAAGCGAGTTTAGAATTCTTCTCTGTCTCACAAATGAAAGAAACATACCAGCGCGTGTTCTGATAAAGACCCCCATACAGAAACTGGGCGATGCATCTTACGTGTTGGGGAGATGGCATTATTTGTAACAGTATTCCTTCCCGTATCATGATGCCCATTCTGAACCAAGGTCAAGGTCAAGGTCAAGGTCACAAGACATCACCATCTAGGGCGGATCTGGACTCAAAGGTGGACATGGTGTGTGTTTCAGGTACCAAGCTTATGTGACAAGAGAGGACTAAACTATTGCAAGTTTACATCATTCTGATTTGATGATATGAAAGGGATGCGAAGGTCAATGTTTTCAATGTACAACACGGCCAGTTACAACAATGGGCGTCCGCCGCACGCATAAACCAGAGCTGTTACATTCAAAGGGAGGCTGGATGGTTCTGTTACATTCACTGGGAGGTGGAGTGGTTCTGTTACATTCACTGGGAGGCTGGATGGTTCTGTTACATTCACTGGGAGGCTGGGTGGTTCTGTTACATTCACTGGGAGGCTGGATGGTTTTGTTACATTCACTTGGAGGCTGGATGGTTCTGTTACATTCACTGGGAGGCTGGGTGGTTCTGTTACATTCCCTGGGAGGCTGGGTGGTTCTGTTACATTCACTGGGAGGCTGGGTGGTTCTGTTACATTCACTGGGAGGCTGGGTGGTTCTGTTACATTCACTGGGAGGCTGGGTGTTTCTGTTACACTGCGATGACGTCATATATGAACTCCTGAAGACTATTAATGGAAGCAAAAATAAAAATTTCTACTTCTGCCTGAAATCTCCAACAGCGAGACTGTTACAATCCATGCAATATTCGGTCATATTCCTTGTTTATTAAAACACAATTCAGACATGTGACCCTTGTTACAAGCTGCTTGACTTCTGCCCGTTTACAAATCAAGTTCACCAACTGAAACATAAACTGAAATAATCCCAGTACAAACTGTGGGCTGCCCGACATGACAAGCAATCTGTATTCCCTTTCAGTTGTAAGACCCCAATTTAGAATTGACTGACAGTTAAGAGATAGGCCTGTAACCAGACGAGTTCTTCCCCCGTAATAAACCCCGCATATCTGATAACATCCCCTCCGTAGTTTATGTTGCGGGATGTCCTTCGAATAGTCTGACAACACATACAGTGGTGCTTAAACCATACAGCGATACTTAAACCATGCAGTAATACTTAAACCGTGAAGTAATAATTGAACCACGAAGTGATACTTAAATCATACAGTGATGCTTAAACGACGAAGTGATACTTAAATCATACAGTGGTGCTTAAACCAAACAGCGATACTTAAATCATACAGTGGTGCTTAAACCACGAAGTGATGCTTAAATCATTCAGTGATGCTTAAAACAAACAGCGATACTTAAATCATACAGTGATGCTTAAACCACGAAGTGATACTGAAATCATACAGTGATGCTTAAACCACGAAGTGATACTTAAATCATACAGTGGTGCTTAAACCAAACAGCGATACTTAAATCATACAGTGGTGCTTAAACCACGAAGTGATGCTTAAATCATACAGTGGTGCTTAAACCAAACAGCGATACTTAAATCATACAGTGGTGCTTAAACCACGAAGTGATGCTTAAATCATTCAGTGATGCTTAAACCACGAAGTGATGCTTAAATCATTCAGTGATGCTTAAACCACGAAGTGATACTTAAATCATACAGTGATGCTTAAACCACGAAGTGATACTTAAACATACAGTGGTGCTTAAACCAAACAGCGATACTTAAATCATACAGTGGTGCTTAAACCACGAAGTGATGCTTAAACCAAACAGCGATACTTAAATCATACAGTGATGCTTAAACCACGAAGTGATACTTAAATCATACAGTGATGCTTAAACCACGAAGTGATACTTAAATCATACAGTGATGCTTAAACCACGAAGTGATACTTAAATCATACAGTGGTGCTTAAACCAAACAGCGATACTTAAGCCATGTAGTAATACTTAAATTATGAAGTCATACTTAAACCATACAGTGATACATAAACCATTAAGTAATACTTGAACCATACAGTGGGGCTTACACCACAAAGTAATACTTAAATCATACGGTGGTGCTTAAATCATACAGCGATATTTAAACCATTTTACGACTTAAACCTGACTGTAATATTTAAATTATACAGAAGGACATTGCTTTATCTGTTTTATTACACCACATATTCCATTTCACTTCAGCAGACACTTTTTAACAACCAACAATATAAACTTAATCAGTGAATGTGTGAGAGACCGACATCGAAAGCAGTTACCGCTAGAGAGGTGACGTGGGTGCGACTATTTCTCGTGTAGGGTGGACTGCAATATTGGTTTACCTCGGAGGGGCAAGATGTTCCCCCCTCGCCCCGCGACATTTACTTCAGTAGGTAATTTGGGTTTCTTCCTCAACATATGTGAGGTATTCTCTAAAGTCATTATCATGTAATTACCGCCAGTAGGCGTGTGCCCGGCCAAGTCAACTGCCGCTGGAAAATAGGAAACGTTGACATCGGACAGTGATGAGGAGTTAGTTATACCGGACACCCAGTAATATCGGACACCTCGTAATGCCGGACACCCTGTAATGCCGGACAACTGGTACTATATCTCTACAAACTGTTCTGGTATTATATCTGTATAAACTGTTCTGGTACTATATCGCTATAAACAGTTCAGGTACTATATCGCTATAAACTGTTCTGGTGCTATATCTGTATAAACTGTTCCGGTACTATATCTCTACAAACTGTTCTGGTACTATATCTCTACAAACTGTTCCGGTACTATATCTCTACAAACTGTTCTGGTACTATATCTCTACAAACTGTTAGTGGTACACGAACCCACGACTTTGTCACGACGTAACTGAACATATCGTCATTATACACAGAAGTATTCAGTGGCCATTTGTCAAACCTTCTCCAAATACCAGCGTATTTCCAAGTCAGTTTAGACGCTTTTGGAAACTGTCATGTGACAGCATCCTTCCACATCACCCCCCCCCCCCCCCCCCACACACACACATACACCCCCCACCCAACCCCCCCCCCCCCCCCCCCCACCCTGTGTCCATGCCTGCACTGTTCATCCATGTTATCTGTGATTGTGTTGTCTCGGTATTTACGGGCGATGTCATCACACTTTCCCTCCTGTCTAGCTTCAGCTTGGAGGTATTTATAGCAGGAGATGCTTCCCTGCCGCCGTCAGTGGAGAGGTTCATTAACCTTTGCCGTGAACACAACTGTCCCGTATGCCAGGGGTGTCCTCTGCGATCACAGTCCCAGTTCTCACTGACTTGGTTGATGCATGTCATCATATCCCAACTGCGTGGATCGATGCTCGTGATGTCAATCACTGGATTGTCTGGTCCAGACTCGATTATCAACAGACCGCCGTCATATAGCTGGAATATTGCGGCGTTAAACAACAAACAAACCAACCAACCAATCTTTCCAATTTCGCGTTACGTGGTCGCTGGTGGGGGGTAGGAGATGGCAGCCCATTCAATGTCTCTAGTGACTTGATGTCGGGACATAACACTGTCATATATCACCTCCCTACCCAGCAAGATGACAGTACTTCACTTGGGGTGATGCAGTGGCGGTGTATGGTGAGGCATTGTGTGATGTTTTGTATGTATTGATAAGCCGGGAAACGTTATATATACACAGGATCCATTCATTTTCGTTAGCATGCGCCACAATAGCAGCACTACGCACGGCATGCAGCGATCACAGGGTACAGACTTGGCGGGAGAGATAAGTCTTGCAACGTGAAATAGACATGACAAGTTTAGCCTCCACGTGTAACATATTCCATGCAGCTACTGCTGCACAAGAGAAGAGGCTTGCTCGATAGCGAGTTGAATTCAGGGCTGGGACAGTACGGAAATGATTTTCCTGGGATCGAAGCGGTTAAGTGATCCACCTGCCCAAACGCTCACTCAACACGTCTTTACCGTGAACGCCTGTGGAGAAGGGATCGATGGCACCTCAGGTCTTTACACATCACATATTGGCAGTTGTGGTCATTTGTATGTTCATGTCGTTAGATAACTGTCAGGCAGATTAACCGGTAACCACTGCTCCTTGAGCTTTGTAACTAAGATTAACGGGTAGTCATTGCAAGAGAGAACTGCCACATTCGACCACACCAAAGGGCGTGTGCAAGCGCCAGCCGCATACTTAGCGTGTCAGGTACTTGCACCTTACGTCGAGCGAGGAGAGGTCGCCCACTGGCGGTCGACTTCAAAGAGGCCGTTACCTGCAGTGGAAGGTGCATTATGTACTGGTTGTAGTCGGGGCGGTTGTATAATAGTAATTACTGTACAATTCGTATCAACCTTTCCCCATGAATTATTTCCTCTGACTGCGTTCATATATACATGTATATGCGAGGGCGCGGAACCGCACGAGGGACGTCACAAAGTTGTTGTTTGTGATAACGTTTGGATGGGTCCACATTGTGTCGCGCTACACATAAGCGCTACACATTCAGGAAGCCGCCAAATCGCGACACAGTCAGGGTGATGCCACAAGCGCCACATTCACGATGACGCTACAAGCGCCACATACAAGGTGACGCCACGTTCAGGGTGACGCCGCATTCAGGGTGACACCACGTTCAGGGTGACGCCACGTTCAGGGTGACGCCACGTTCAGGGTGGCACCACGTTCAGGGTGACGCCACGTTCAGAGTGACGCCACGTTCAGGGTGACGCCACATTCAGGGTGACACCACGTTCAGGGTGACGCCACGTTCAGGGTGACACCACCTTCAGGGTGACGCCACGTTCAGGGTGACGCCACATTCAGGGTGACGCCACATTCAGAATGACACCACTTTCAGGGTGACGCCACTTTCAGAGTGACGCCACATTCAGAGTGACACCACGTTCAGAATGACACCACGTTCAGAGTGACGCCACGTTCAGGGTGACGCCACATTCAGGGTGACGCTACGTTCAGGGTGACACCACGTTCAGAGTGACGCCACATTCAGAATGACACCACGTCCATGTAGATGATTTGTCTCCTACTGTCTGTTGGCCTCTAATTTGTCATGACATTGTGTTTCAATTACAACTTTCGGCATTTTTTCCACAAGTAGATTTCTACCAAGAGCTCTAGAACTTCAGAAAATGTATGAAATTTCCCCCCCCCCCCCCCCCCCCCCCCATCTCTCTCTGTCTCCATATTGTCATGTGTGTAGGACCGGCAGGTGTGTGCCTGAAGCTATTGGTCATTTAAGACATGACCAGCGGTCAAGAAGCTGTGGAATAACGCCAAATAGTGTGAAGCGTGCCTCCGAGGCGGCTGGCTACAGTTTCAGCTGGCTTGTCTGACAGTCTGTAGGTTAGACGAAGGTGTTAAGCCACGGTATTATCGACATACCAATCAGTAGGGTGGCATCTCACCCTCCGCGCGCAGAGAGCCTCGAGCTGCATACGGGCGAGAGAATCAACTGCGTCAAGGCCTTTAACAAGAACTCACCGTTTTCTTAGGCCCGTTGACAGAACCGCCCCGCGGGCTTTGGGCGAGTTTCAAGGATTTAGGTGAATGACGCCAATTAAACAGAAATTACGCACGGATATGAGAGAATGGCCGTCCTTCCTCAGGGTCAAGACGTTCGGCTGATGAGGATGGCAACAGCAAACAAACGACTTGATTAGATTAAAAGCCAGGCCCACTTGGGTCTATGGCGCACAGACATGTATTGTTCCCCTGTGCCACAAGCTTCAATAGGAAACCCATGCTGTTGATAATTTAGAGATAATCGGTCAAATTGTAACACGCGATTTCTCTCGTGTTTCTTTTGATAACACTGGTTTAATGAATTAGATTATCCCTCCTCGCGGTTCCCGACTATAAACAGACTGCACTTAGCATCACTTAATGTTGAAATGAACACTGGCAATTACTCTAGAAAATTCGCCATTTGATTGATTGAAATTGACAGGTCAGAATTTCACTCAAGTCTGACACACTTTAAGGGGAATTTGTTTAAGTTTGAAGTAATTGTCTCGTTTTTAACAGGAAGCTATAAAACATTAAAATAATTTGAAGGCTTTGTGACAGTTGTAGTCTGGCCGTTTATGTCACACTTATATACGACGTTGATATAAAGTATGCTCGTAAAATACATCAACAGCGTATTTTGATATAGACAGAATTAGAAAGCGGTCATAAATCACACACCTCTCCCGTACGGCTTCGTACATTGTTTCTTTACATCCCCAGACAATCCACCCTGTCGAAAATTCCTGCCGAAATTCCTCACGTCATACCGTGAAAAGCTATTAAAACATGCTTGTATATGTCTTAACTACATCAAGTACGCTTTTTGCCAGGTACTGTCTGTACCGGCCATTCACTGTACTCCCGAGATAATGCTGTTCACATTATACAACAAGTTTATCCGTGTCTGGTTGTCACATTTTCCATTTCAAGATACGGTACAGTGAAAGTAGTTTGGGCATATTTCAAAGTTTTATTCGTTTTCTTTTACTGCACCATCAGTAACAAACGTATGATACCGAAACAGCATCTTCTACAGGTGTTACTGGTGTAGTTGGTCTGGATCAGTGTGAGAAGAAGAAGAAGAAGAAGAAGAAGAAGAAGGAGAATATTTATTGTACATAAACACCCACAGGGGGCAGGGTGCAAAACATGAACATGACTAATTAAACATTGACATACACAATAGAATACAAATATTGCTATGATTATATTGCTAGAGAGGAGATGCAGACTTTCTTTGCCTGAACATTTTGTGAATGAAATTGGAGATAATTTTTGCAAAAGGCTCTGGTGGATTTAATAGTATTTTTAGAAATATTGGGTGCATAGCCAAGGTGGGTGATGAATATAGTTCCTGTCTCGGGTCTCTGTACAGAGGGCATTGTAACAGGAAGTGTTCCTCATCTTCTATCTCATCAGCATCACAGAAGGTACATATTCCTTCTTCTGTTGGAGTGTTAAAGTATCTTCCTGTCTCAGTTTGAAGGTCGTGAGCACTGAGTCTTTGCCTTGTAACTGTTTTCGGTGTTCTGATGCGTTGGTTACTTTCAGATATGGTTTAATTCCGAATTTGTCTCCTCTCTTCCCGAGATGTCTGAGCTTATGTGGTTTAGTGGATGGGGCTTGGTCAGTTTCACCGAGGTATATGGACGTCAACTTTTCATGTACAGTTTCCTTAAATGTTCCAGAAGAGATGTTATTGTGAGCCAGATCAGGGAAAAGGTAGTTGAGTAGAGTATTTATTGCAGAGGTCCATGAGTTCAGTGTTTTATCTTCATTGAAGGCGGCAGTGAGTAATCTGTCATTCTTCACATCTAATAGCCGATGTCATATGTACCTGGGTACGTTGATGTCGGCGACGACATACGACCCGCGGGTCTTGTGTGAGCGCTGTTTTAGTCTGACTGAAGGAACTATATTTACTAAGGGTGCTCTCAGAGGAAAGCGTCCCGTTCATATGTTGTGACTTAGTAAAAGCCATGCGCGACTCTCGTTTTCTCCGTGTCACAGATTAGTAAAAGTCACACGCGACTCCCGTTTTCTCCGTGTCACAGATTAGTAAGAGTCACACGCTACTCCCGTTTTCTCTGTGTCGCAGATAAGTAAAAGTCACACGCTACTCCCGTTTTCTCTGTGTCGCAGATAAGTAAAAGTCACACGCGACTCCCGTTTTCTCAGTGTCACAGATTAGTAAAAGCCATGCGCGACTCCCGTTTTCTCTGTGTCAGAGATTAGTAAAAGTCAAACGCGACTCCCGTTTTCTCCATGTCACAGATTAAATAGGCACATGCGTTTTCTCGGTGTCACGTGGGTGACTAACCCGGCGTATGGTGTTCCTCCACATAACTTGGTGGTTGGACTCACGTCGACACATTCATATCGACGTAACCGACATAATACCTTGTTACACATGCTTAACGCTTCCGTTCACGCCAAGCGAGCATTTACGCTTGAGTCTAGATACGGACGGGGTATCTCCGTCATCTGCCGTGTTGGAATGTTCTCCAAGATGGCACAGCACATTCCAGGAATGTCAGGATATCTGGAACCAACAAGCTCGCCATCCGTCAACAAACAGTTATTTTAAACGTTGGACCCCGGCAGACGGGCTATGCAACTTTGTAGATAAACTGCGAACTGGGAAACTCATTATGTATCATTACCTTTACCATCACGTGTCATTACCGTTAGCATTATGTGCGATTACCGTTAGCATTATGTGTCATTATCGTTACCATCACGTGTCATTACCGTTACCATCACGTGTCATTACCGTTTCCATCACGTGTCATTACTGTTACCATCACGTGTCATTACCGTAAACATTTATACAGGAGGGTGTGTCTATATGTAAGTGCTACAGGAGGGTGTGTCTGTATGTAAGTGCTACAGGAGGGTGTGTCTGTATGTAAGTGCTACAGGAGGGTGTGTCTATTTATAGGTGCTACAGGAGGGTGTGTCTATGTATAGGTGCTACAGGAGGGTGTGTCTATATGTAAGTGCTACAGGAGGGTGTGTCTATGTATAGGTGCTACAGGAGGGTGTGTCTATATGTAAGTGCTACAGGAGGGTGTGTCTATGTGTAAGTGCTACAGGAGGGTGTGTCTATATGTAAGTGCTACAGGAGGGTGTGTCTATGTATAGGTGCTACAGGAGGGTGTGTCTATGTGTAAGTGCTACAGGAGAGTGTGTCTATGTGTAAGTGCTACAGGAGGGTGTGTCTATATGTAAGTGCTACAGGAGGGTGTGTCTATGTATAGGTGCTACAGGAGGGCGTGTCTATGTGTAAGGGCTACAGGAGGGTGTGTCTATGTGTAAGGGCTACAGGAGGGTGTGTCTATGTGTAAGTGCTACAGGAGGGTATGTCTATATGTAAGGGCTACAGGAGGGTATGTCTATATGTAAGGGCTACAGGAGGGTGTGTCTATATGTAAGGGCTACAGGAGGGTATGTCTATATGTAAGTGCTACAGGATGTTGTACGTGTATTGTATACATTCGTCTGATATCTGATAATAAGATGATAGTTCCGTATGTAACATCTGAATTTGTTGGACAGCGTCGTGACGTTTCCTGACACTAATGTTGATCTACCTTAATCCTTCCTCTCGCTGAAAACACCGTTAATGTCACCTGTAGTTTGAATTGTCCGCAGTTATTTTAAGCATTTCTTTCAAATTTCGACACAATTATAATCAGGAAAGCTGTTCGTGGTAAGACATTTCATCCGCGCGTTAATGCCACGATCTACAGAGGCCTCATACACGACACTAACTGTTATCATAAGCTATAGTAGAATAAAGTCTTTTCCATGCCATTAGTTTTCAACTCAGTTTCTACCGTCAGTTATTACTTATTGTGAGTTTGGCTGATGACGTAGCGAGACGCAATGTTGGACCCCTGGGAAGAACACGGGGATGACATTCACACGACAAGTGATCACGGACCCACCGACTGAAACACGCACTCGCTCTTGGAGCAATGCACGTGTTTCAACAGCCATAAAGATTATCTTATCGAGCCATGCACTAATTGCCCCTATCGGTTTCCACACACATTAATGTCGTTTCTGGAGTGCTAGATATTGCTGAAAATTGTTATTGGAATTTTCACATAATAACGTATGCGGCTGTCGCCGTCATATGGGCATTATCTGGGTAGACACAGCAAGCTCAGCGGACCCGTACCCGGGCACAATGCCACAGCTACACCCATCATATATTAAGCGAGAAATTCTAATACATCGGCGTGTTTGAACCCTGTGAAAGATTTTCATAATCCTTGTTTCAAATTATAGGATAAGGCTTTTGATGTGTGTCTTGTATGTTATTAGCCGTCTGTGAATGGAAGGTCAGCGGGTGCAAGTGAATGATATTGCTATAGTGTTTTGTTTTGCTAGCAACATTAAACCTACTCGGCCATGCGCTCTTACAACTCTGCAATTGACTGTGAAAAGTTGACAACACGGGGTATGTCTGATCTGCAATTATAACCATTAAGTTTATATGAGAAGCTCACCAGTCGCCTTCTACCCGTGCATTACATATCTCCTGCTGGTGATTGTGCTAATGGCTGCCGGCTAAATACAACCCCACCAGGGGCCATGTCCCATCTTCCCGTGCACATTCAAATTTTGTGCTGGACAAAAACGCATACTAGGACTTATGGGTTTGCACATTAGCAAATGTGGTGATTCATCCTTTAATCTTTATACTGTCTATCGTACTGCCGTATATGAATTCTTCATATTGCTTAAAAATGTAGAATTATCTGACGTTGCAAGATGTTAGAAGTACAGCGTTGTCTGCGCATACTCTATACAACAATGTGATATGTTCACCCAGGGCGAATGTGGTATACGCAGGTATTTCTTGGTATAACTGTTCCGTGATTTATATGGTCACAATGGATGCATTTGAAGTTATTTATATATTACGCCACATTTAGCAAGAAATATTTGTCAGACGGAGCTCGTTACGAAGTGGTGCTCGTAACTCAGCTCCTCACAGCGCCAGCGGGTAGAGCCGGTAATAGGGGTCGCGCCCTACACATACCCCATATGACACTAGCCGTTAATTCCAGTGACAAATTCTCTAACTATACTTTTCCGCAGAACAAAAGTATTTCATATTAAGACGACACGTTGAAATGTGTGAGAAGAAAACGTTTCCTAAATATATAATTCACTATATTGTGAAAGGAGAAGTCTGTCTTACAGACCCTGATAAAAATATATCACATACAGCCCATGCAAGTCTATAATGTTTGGCAAGTCTAGACTACTGCAGTAAATTAATAGAGTCTCTGGGCTCCTTTTTATTATATGTTTATTTAGATAATTTAACAACTGTTTATTTTCTGTACATGTTCTTTTCAGAGACTAGATGTAAGTCTATGTTAGGAGGTTCAATGGGGAAAATACACAAGGTTTGGGCTTCTCGCTGAATCTAGACGCATCGAAAATTCACGGGCATCACTTTATCTTCACATTGCCATCTTTGCCGTGTGATGAATGTCTCTCCTTCAGCTCAGTCCCTATTCTGCATTAACATCGCCGTCATGAATTTGTATTTCTATGTTTTAAAATAGACAAGAACTATCAGTTTGTCTCGCCATCAAAGTGGGCCCTACAATAATCTCCTGCTGTTCAGCAACAATTGAAGAGAATATTTTCTGTTAGATATCTGATTAGAACAGACGAATTTAATGCAAGTCATTCATTCAAAGTTCTCTTTTCTGGTATTTATCTGTCGGTAAACGTTGCGCCAAGCTGGTGCTATAGGAATATAGCCGTGACGGGGCAATCAAGCAGTGCGCGAGGTTACACGTATATGAACACTCTCTCCACCCCCGGGACCCGCACCTCACCCAGTCACGGATTATAACGAAATAATCTCATCCGTAAATATGCAGATTATGGTTAAAAACATTTTTCACTACATGACAATTTTACTTCCCGAACAACGAGCGATTTCCCTGACCCAGTATCAAATACAAGGCATATTTCATCATCTGCGGTAGCAGTGACGAGACGTTGCGTGTACATTTCATGTGTATTTCAGCCTAACTGATGTCTATTTCCAACCTCGAGGCCGGTGTTCTCCATGTTGTTAGGTATAAACTACTGATAAAGCCCCGTAACCTGTCAATTTCCCTATCTATAACTGCCGACTAGAAACATTCGGCCAGTCAGCAACATGGATATTAGACATTCGGCCGAGATAAAAGCAAATTTATGAATATGTCGGTACCTTTAATCACCCAGAAGAGAGGGGACCCCCCACCCCTACCCCTCCCCTCTCTAACCCGTAGAACATGTTGCGATGGGGAGACACTTCTTCGTGTCTTCACAGCTCACGCATGGCGCGTTGTGGAATTTGGCATGAAAATATTCCTGGATTTTCCAGTGATGGTATTGACTAGTTAGCCACCGGGCATTGACTAGTTAACTGCCATGGTAACCTGATGTAGTACAGAAACACGGTAGTCCTGCCTAACTAGTTAGATTGTGTCTTCAATTCAATTTGAGTTGCCCGACCCTAAGCCGTCAACGCTTCAGCTACGTTATCCAGGAGGCAATTAGCCGACACAAACCTACATTCATAGGAGTTTCTTCAAAGCTGTGCTGGTATCTAAAATGTTTTGAAAATATCAGTTAATGATCAAAAGAACTGTTTGATTAAGATTAAGACAAACATGTGTAATATCCAATCTTGTATCTAATGTATTTGTCAAGGAAGCGCGGCCTACTGTACGCCCCACCGAGGCGACAGGGGAGAACACCGAGTTGGGCTCATGGAGGCGGGTTTCGTCAAGTAAAAAAAAAGCGTAACACTTTCCGAGTTGAAGTAAAGCCACTGCCGCCGACTGCCACACAGACGTGAACAGTTTAGATTGAACTTGGAAAAGGTCACGATGACCCTTAAATTATCGAGCATTTGTAAGTGAATTATGCGTTACTAAGGTAACCATTGGTAATTATGAATGTTACCAAGGTAACTGGTGGTACTTATAAATGTTACCAAGGTAACCAGTGGTAATTATGAATGTTACTAAGGTAACCATTGGTAATTATGAATGTTACCAAGGTAACCAGTGGTACTTATAAATGTTACCAAGGTAACCAGTGGTAATTATGAATGTTATTAAGGTAACCATTGGTAATTATAAATGTTACCAAGGTAACCAGTGGTACTTATAAATGTTACCAAGGTAACCAGTGGTAATTATGAATGTAACCAAGGTAACCTGTGGTGCTTATGAATGCTAGGAAGCGTTAATAAGGATAAGACGCCTTTGGCGAAAGTAATCACTTTGAAACCGTCTGCGATGGAAGTTCTATATTTACTCATTATCAAAATCATGTTGTTGAAAGACGGAGGTTTACTTTGTTAATCCCTTCTGAATGTGCCGTTAAAATGGCACTGTTCTGTTCACAGCTTAAACACCTGTTGTTGCCATTACCTCAATGAATAGTTAGCTATTAAAATACGTGTTACATATCAAGAAAAAAGATAATTTAGTAGAGTAAACTCTCGTGTTAAAGACAACTAGAAAAAGTATTTCCCGTTTCCATGTACAGCATCATTTGGTATTGATAAAGTAGCATGTTTGAGATGCCCAAGTTGTTACATTGACAAGTGTACTGCCTCCAACTGTTCAATGATAAGCACTTCTTCATCCAAGTGGATACTCGAGAAATAACGACTGTACAAAATACCCCAAATGTTTAACTGCATAAATACTACATAAAATATCCATGCATCTATCGCCTGGGGGTGCAGACCTGTCGCTGTGATGATGGCCGGCCGCAGTTGGCGTGATTTCACACTCACGTCACTTGATTTGATATTGAAAAGTTGATACCAAGGAGCGCCGGTACATTGGTGTTTGACACAGAAGATATCCCGACTATTGAAACTACTTGGAGAGCTTATTCTATATATAGTTAGTAGTTAAGTGCAAAACTATTTAGCTTCATGTCATCATAGATAGACTAGCAGACTCAGATCTTCTCGTATTTCTTCCATCGAATAATTAAAACCTTCCCAACCAGTAGCAAATGTTTCTTGAGGTTTTTCCCTGTCCTGCTAGGCTGAATGAGCATAGCCTGTTTCGGTATTGGTGGTCGGCTTCCTTTATGCAATATGAATGATTTTCATATTTTGGATTTGGCAGCAGTCTGTATTCTATCTCTATGGATTTAAGGACTTATGTCGTTATTTCCGAAGATTGCTGCAGCCGCTTGGAGCTATGCGGGGTGTTTATCGCCTGAGCGTTCTTTCTGTTCGAACCCCTGCACAAAGATTAACACTAATTGCAAGTTTGGACCCAGAAGAGGAATACAGCTGAGCTTTTGCCAAATATTTATACCGTATATCCCGCAGTTATGTACATACACACACATATATATTTATATACATATATACACAAACACACACACGTACGCACACACGCACACACACACAGAATCTAGATACAAAGGTGTTATTAAGCATTAACAACTAAAAAACAACTTTTGTGTAACAGCGAATGACTTCTTTGAAATAGTGGTCTTATCTAACAAAAAATGAATATAGGAATCTAATGTATATGCAATTTATAATATATATGTGAAATCTAATGGATACTGAGCAATAGGTCGCACATATATATGGATTTTTATGTATTCATACTGTAAATCACACATACTATTATGGATTTTAATGTACTCATAGCTTAAATCCCACAGGTAAATGTGGATTTTGATGTCACCCCACAGATATACATTGATTTTAATGTATTCGTAAAGTAAATCCCAGAAATGTATATGGACTTTGTATTCATCCATGTGTTCCTGTCTACTTGGAGAAAAAATATTGCATGTTTTCATTGATAAGTTTCTGTAATATATCTACTTAATAATCTGCAAAAGGGCCGAAGTCAAGTTCCAAAACGGCCAAAGTCACTTGCGAGATATTGGCCCTTTCAGCTCTTATTTCCGTGTATGGTTGGGACTGGTTGTTGACGAGATTTTGAAAGTTATATCACAATATTATTTTGTTGCAACTATCTCAGTAAAGTTGGCATTAATTTAAACCATTTAAAAAACTTTCAATAGTACGTATTTGTACTTTCAGCAGAAGTTTATCAATCTCACATGTTAAATCCCATGCAAATGCCTGAGGTTGAAAAGTGCCAAAGTACATTGGCCCTTTCCACCCTTACACAAATTACAAACGTAAGTTTATTTCCTTTTTTGAATGTTTTTCATAACAACATTTATATGTCTGCTGTTAGAATGTGTTAAAGTTCAGGAATTTATCGGTGAATATGAATTGTTCATTAGCATGCATATGGTTCTGGTTTTCATGACTGTTCTCAAAACAGACTCCATGTGATGAAATTCTACCAAATGTTTATTGATTTTAATGTATTAATACCGTAAATTCCACAAATCTAGATGGATTTTAATAGATTCAAACCGTAAATCCCAGATGACGTGTTCACTGACTGGCAACAGCCTTTGTACTGGTTCACGTACACAACATGACCAGATAGAATTGTCTAAACTTGGTGCCATGTGCAGATGTGATGAACTTAACGAGAAAATATAGGGATGTGAAAGTCCATTACCAAAGATGAACGTGGTGCCATGTTGATGTTGTCTTTGACCACAGATGGACGTAGTGCTATATTGGTGCTGTCTTTGACCACAGATGAACGTGGTGCCATGTTGGTGCTGTCTTTGACCACAGATGAACGTGGTGCTGTGTTGGTGCTGTCTTTGACCACAGATTGACGTAGTGCCCTGTGTTGGTTCTGTCTTTGACCACAGATGAACGTGGTGCCCTGTGTTGGTTCTGTCTTTGACCACAGATGAACGTGGTGCCATGTTGGTGCTGTCTTTGACCACAGATGGACGTAGTGCCCTGTGTTGGTGCTGTATTTGACTTTGATGGACGTAGTGCCCTGTGTTGGTTCTGTCTTTGACCACAGATGGACGTAGTGCCCTGTGTTGGTGCAGTCTTTGACCACAGATGAACGTGGTGCCATGTTGGTGCTGTCTTTGACCACAGATGGACGTAGTGCCCTGTGTTGGTGCTGTATTTGACTTTGATGGACGTAGTGCCCTATGTTGGTGCTGTATTTGACCACAGATGGACGTAGTGCCCTGTGTTGGTGCTGTCTTTGACCACAGATGAACGTGGTGCCATGTTGGTGCTGTCTTTGACCACAGATGGACGTAGTGCCCTGTGTTGGTGCTGTATTTGACCACAGATGGACGTAGTGCCCTGTGTTGGTGCTGTATTTGACTTTGATGGACGTAGTGCCCTGTGTTGGTGCTGTATTTGACTTTGATGGAAAGCAGCCAGATTAAAACAATGTATGTCTCAATGTTAGAAGCAAACTTCTAAAATCTACCGTTATATTTCGTGTTATGGGAATGTAGAACAAGGTCTAATCAGGAACGGGTCTCATTACTTCCATAAACACGTCGAAGTCTTCATTGAAGGACCTTCTCTTGTGATTTTATATTTCTATGCTATAGTTATTGTTAACATAGTCGGAGGCAAGCTGATCACGTAACGTCGGACAGATAAAAGGACGACCCGGAAGGTCATCTGGTAGCGCATCTGTTGTATCAGATGATGGAGCAGGCTGATGCATGACATCGAACAGTGATGTTAAACCCAGAGTGTTCTTGCAGTGTCTTCCGGTTCCGGTTCCTGTATCACGTGAGATGAAGAGGTCCCGGATGACGCACTGATGCCGGTAGTGCGTCGCGCAGGTCTGACCTCCAAGGATGGGCCAACATTAGTGTTCATTGTGACGGGTTGGGAGTGACTGGTCCGGTTAGCTGCGTATGAACAGCCCTCTGTGTCGTATGGTCATCCTTATAGACCATACACACTGATGGCTTGGTTTAGTCATGACGAACACGCCAACAGATTTCCTAATACAATCAAGTCCAGCATCCATGTTGTCTGTGTCATACAGTATAGATACCACGCATAAGCTATCGATGATGATACACAGATGTTCATTAATTAATTTTGTTCCGGAACATAAAAGCCATGGCATCTTAACGAGCAGCCTCCGATGGTACCTCCTCTCCATCCTTGCAACAATATCCATCACGTGACGCCTTACTGCGTCTTTAACAGGAGCGTTTATTGTCGGTCTTAAGCGTTCGGTTAATATTTTATCACTTGTTGTCCCCCGTTATCCTTGAATGTTTGATAAAACTTTAATATGTTACGAGAATGCACTTTCAGCGGCTTGCCCAGCGGATCGCTCTCTGACTGTTATATTCTCCAGAAAAAAACAACTTCTGTATATTTGAACGTGTCAAACCCTGCTGGGGTAAGGTGAGACCGCGGCCTCATGTGTACTCGTATTATCACAAGGTGAATGGAAAGTTTGGTGGAGATCCACCCACTAAATAATATATTAGGCCGAATATATTCGAGCTAGGTCGAACATGTGCCTTTTTTGTCTTCCATCGGCTCATTTGTATCAGGCCAAGCTTCAAGCCAGTCTACTGTCAGGCGGTACAGATTTCTAGCCATTCCATTGTTAGGCAGTACAAATTTCTAGCCAGTCCATTGTTAGAGGTAAAAAAACTTCTCGCCATTCCATTGTTAGGCGGTAAAGTCTTATCGCCAGTCAATTTCTAGAGGGTACAAGCGTCTAGTCAGTCTATTGTTAGAGAGTACAAGCTTTTAGCCATTCCATTGTTAGGCGGTACAAGCTTCTAGCCAGTCTATTGTTAGGCGGTAAACTTCTTTCAGTCTATTGTTAGAGGGTACAAGCTTCTAGTCAGTGTATGATTAGACGGTACAAGCTTCTAGCCAGTCCGGTGGTAGACATTTCAAGCTTTAAGTCAGTCTATTGTTATATATGGGGTACGTACGATTGTGTAAATCACTCATTTACACTTTTTACAAGCAGGGTTGACTGGTCTTGTTTCCTTCTCTGGTGGATGTTGGAAAACAATCCCGAAGTAGAAGTATTTGTCCTGCCTGCAGATATGGATAATGCCCATCCAGTGCCCGAGGGCGGCAGTAGCGCTTTAAGATTATAATGAAACATTTCGTGTTTAAGGTTTCTCTTCATGGTTAGTTACCGTCTTTGACATAACCTTCTATACCGTGTGCAATCCGACACTCCGACTGCTTCTCCGATGTAATTCCAGTCGGACATCAATTTGCTAAGTAAGTGACGAAGAGTATGAAATATTGCCTTACATTTGAGGGACATTGGGTTTTCTTCGTCTGACAGTGAAAGAAATGTCCTGCCATACCCACAATGCATCTGGCACCAGGCGACGCGCACCGTGTATTGGGGGTAAGGGCTCCCATTAATAACGCAAGATGACCTTTAATTCAGCGAGGCCGTCGCCTGAACGGGTGCTCTCACGTCTCGCGCAATTTGAGATGTGCGGGGTAAATCGAGGAGGGAATTTGACAGGGTTTTTCAGCCCGTTGCGCAATGGTTTAATGTAGCAAGTAACGGAAAGAAAAATACATTGGAAGCAGACATTGTGTCCGTAGAAACGTGGTAAATACTGAGGACTAGAGGTGGTCAAGTAGACTAACGTCTAGTCACTAAAATTAACATATTTTATAGGAAAAAAACAGTTGTTTAATTGTCGTTATAAAATATACTTAAAGGAGCCCAGAGGCTCTCTGCAGTAATCGAGACTTGCCCACTAGTATAGATTTGCATGGGCTGTACTTGTTTCAGACCCAAGCGAATAAATTGAAAAAAGAGTCCAACTCAAGTCTAGAATGATTTGGCCAGATTGCCTCAGGTTTGAAATCAAGGACTGCTCTGGGTTCGATTTGGATTTTATTTTGCTTATTTGGTAGATATATATTTTTGAATAAGATAAATTAATTTCTTGGACTACATTTCAGTCTGGGTCTTTAGACTAAAATTTTGCGACCTTCTTGCACGTGTCTACATGCACGTGTCTACATGCAAGTGTGTGTGTGTGTGTGTGTGTGTGTGTATGTGCGTGCGTGCGTGCGTGCGTGCGTGCGTGTGTGTGTGTGTGTGTGTGTGTGTGTGTGTGTGTGTGTGTGCGCGTGCGTGTGTGTTCGTGTGTGTGCGTGAATTAGTCCGGACTAACGCAGGTTTCAGAGTACTTGCCTACGGAGATGCCACGTCGAGTATTAACATAGATGCCCAGCTCAGACACAGTATGGCGGAATCCGAGCCGACCAGCCCTTGTTTAAGCCCCTTAATGCCAATTGTCGCTACCATCTTCAAACGTATTTTGGTTCAGCGGATCGAAACACCGACCTTCTGCTGCTCTCTGGGCGCTTTCCCCAAAACCACGGAGGCTGTTGAAGGATGGTGTGAATATCAGCGTAGAGAGGGTCACACATTGTGACCCTATGTGGATTCGAACCACGATCTTAGGTGTAACGAGCACTTTAACTTCAAGGCCACACCTGTTTGATAGGAAGCGGCGGTAACAGCTGCATCATGTGCGTCACGTGCTCCGACAATTTATCCACAGTAGCGAGTAACAGGGCAGAGTGGAATTATTTTTGTCAGAAAAAACTGAGAGAAATTATCGGGAGGTGATCTCGCAGTTATGGCGTGCATCGCCTGTTACAGCGGGTACATCGCACAGAGTGACGCCCCACAGCTTGTTGCAACAGGTACATCGCACAGAGTGACGCCCCACAGCTTGTTGCAACGGGTACATCGCACAGAGTGACGCCCCACAGCTTGTTGCAACGGGTACATCGCACAGAGTGACGCCCCACAGCTTGTTACAGCGGGTACAGCGCACAAAGTGACGCCCCACAGCCTGTTACAACGGGTACAGCGCACAAAGTGACGCCCCACAGCCTGTTACAGCGGGTACATCGGACAGAGTGACGCCCCACAGCTTGTTACAGCGGGTACAGCGCACTGAGTGACGCTCCACAGACTGTTACAGCGGATACATCGCACAGAGTGACGCTCCACAGACTGTTACAGCGGGTACAGCGCACAAAAAGACGCCCCACAGCCTGTTACAACGGGTGTATCGTACACAGTGACGCCCAACAGCCTGTTACAACGGGTACAGCGCACAAAGTGACGCCCCACAGACTGTTGCAACGGGTACATCGCACAGAGTGACGCCCCACAGCCTGTTACAGCGGGTACAGCGCACTGAGTGACGCCCCACAGACTGTTACAACGGGTACAGCGCACAGAGTGACGCCCCACAGCCTGTTACAGCAGGTACATCGGACAGAGTGACGCCTCACAGCCTGTTTCAGCGGGTACAGCGCACAAAGTGACGCCCCACAGACTGTTACAGCAGGTACAGCGCACAAAGTGACGTCCCCACAGGGTACAGCGGGTACAGCGCACACAGTGACGCCCCACAACCTGTTACAGCGGGTACAGCGCACAGCTCACAGAGTGACGCCCCACAGTCTGTTTCAGCGGGTGCATCGCACTAAGTGACGCCCCACAGCCTGTTACAACGGGTACAGCGTACACAGTGACGCCCCACAGCCTGTTACAACGCATACATCGCACAGAGTGACACCCAACAGCCTATTACAACGGGCACAGCGCACAAAGTGACGCCCCCACAGCTTGTTGCAACGGGTACAGCGCACAGAGTGACGCCCCACAGACTGTTACGGCGGGTACATCGCACAGAGTGACGCCGCACAGCCTTTTACAGCGGGTACATCGCACAGAGTGACTCCCCACAGACTGTTACAGCGGGTACATCGCACAGAGCGACGCTCCACAGACTGTTACAGTGGGTACAGCGCACAAAAAGACGCCCAACAGCCTGTTACAACGGGTGTATCGTACAAAGTGACGCCCCACAGACTGTTACAGCGGGTACAGCGCACAGCTCACAGAGTGACGCCCCACAGCCTGTTTCAGCGGGTGCATCGCACTAAGTGACGCCCCACAGACTGTTACAGCAGGTACAGCGCACAAAGTGACGCCCCATAGACTGTTACAGCGCAGCGCACAGAGTGACGCCCCACAGACTGTTACAGCGGGTACAGCGCACAGAGTGACGCCCCACAGACTGTTTCAGCGGGTACATCGCACAGAGTGACGCACCCCACAGACTGTTACAGCGGGTGCATCGCACAAGGTGACGCCCCACAGACTGTTACAACGCGTACATCGCAAAGAGTGACACCCAACAGCCTATTACAACGCAGAAGTGCCGACCCCACAGCCTGTTACAACGGGCACAGCGCACAAAGTGACGCCTCACACAGGGTACAGCGGGCACAGCGCACAAATTGACGCCTCACACAGGGTACAGCGGGTACAGCGCACAAATTGACGCCTCACACAGGGTACAGCGGGTACAGCGCACACAGTGACGCCTCACACAGGGTACATCGCACACAGTGACGCCTCACACAGGGTACAGCGGTTACAGCGCACACAGAGACGCCCTACAATCTGTTTTGATTTTAGTATTTGGGATGATGCCGAGAACCAATGATCCACACGTGTCAGCTCCAACTGACATTTAAAACAAACCGCGGATATCTCTTAAACGCCATCAGAGGCCGAGGATGAAATTATCTCATTACGCCTCCTTTGATAATGGTAAAGTATTTACGATATGGGACCAACTGTCAATGATCCGGGAACAGTGAGGGGCAAACAGACTGCTTTTGCCATACTTGATGTTATCTTGGGGTCAGCAATAGCCGGATTGGCATCTCCGGACAATGCTCCAAATTTTGACCCTTTTTACAAACCAATCTGGACATATTTATACTGGGGCAGCCACTTCTGACTATTGTTATTACGCCGCAGTGTTTGATCTATTGCACTGACCAGGCGTACCGTCCACGAATCAGTATCTGTACTTATCAGGTCGATCGCTGACCACCCATTTGGGAGATCTCACTAAGGCCGAACATTAGCTCGTCAAGGTTGAATGTTCACACGTTTGAAAGACCTAAATGCATGTGATGGGACGATAAAAGTCCCAAAAGTATTGAAACTGATTTGGTTCGAGAGTAATATATAATATGAGTGGGACATCATATCAAACAAAACACGGGCCGGCGTTATTCAGAGTCGCTGATCGAGAAGGCCCCGCATGTCTACCGTACAATGCATGTTGGCCATGCTGCTCGCTAGGCAGATGAACGTTGTCCCGTTACACAGCTGTCATACTGTGTCCCAAAACTTATGAGCATTTTCCCATTCCACGAGTTTTAAAATGGATTGAAAAACGCGTCGTGTGATTTCTCCCAGATCCATCGCGTTGATTATATGTTGGTAATGAAACAGTTGACATCCTCTGTGTTTTAGGCGTCAACTTAGCAGTTATATGTTGGAAATGAAACAATTGACATCCTTTGTGTTTTAGGCGTCAACTAAACAGTTATATGTTGGTAATGAAACAATTGACATCCTCTGTGTTTTAGGCGTCAACTTAGCAGTTATATGTTGGAAATGAAACAATTGACATCCTTTGTGTTTTAGGCGTCAACTTAGCAGTTATATGTTGGAAATGAAACAATTGACATCCTTTGTGTTTTAGGCGTCAACTAAACAGTTATATGTTGGTAGTGAGACAGTTGGCCTAAACCTAAACAGTTATATGTTGGTGGGGTTGCCGCGTGCTCGGTCTGGGACTTCTAGGTTATGTAACGCTGAACAATTCTATGTTTATGGTCAAGAAATGATCACAATGACGCATCTCAACTGTCGAACACCCTGTCAACAATACTGTCAAAGTGTGAGCGGGCAACAAAAACTAGATTGAAAAGTCATTTCCTTCATTCAAATGTCTCGTAGCCATACAGCGCTAAACGCCAACTCCTTAAGGATAGAGTGAAGGCACTTCTGCCTCCTTAGTCACATAGGAAAACCCAGATTCCGAGAGAAAACCTTGCCAATGAATGACAGACTGACACCTCTATATTTTATAAAAAGAGTCCTAAAGTCACCCTCAACCACCGCAAGCAATAAGACTTTTGAACGCCACAGGACAGGAGTCGGTTAGTTTCATTTTGAACCATTCCACCCCAATGAATTGCCCCAACTCTATTTAGTTTAGGGCATTGACTAGCGGCTCAATAGGCTTTCTGTTGAAGTCGCGGGCACGTTAGGAGGCTGGCTGTAGCAAGAGGCTGCGGTGGGCTTCTTTATTCGCCTCACAATGCCCAGACTGCTTAATACAGTGCGGCAAACACTCCACGGCTGAAAAGGCCTTTCGGGTAGGCACAATGTTGCCGGTCCCTGCCGCAGCGATCTATAGACGACGCAGTGACAGGGATTTAAACTTCATTTCACTCAAGAATACAAGGAGAGAAGTTTGGAGCTCCAGTGTAAAATGCTGTTAAGAGAATTTGAAAGAAATTTGGAGTGACAAAAAAAACTGGGGTGCGAATCAAGTGAAGTACAAATCTCGAAGTAAAGGGTGGTAGGCCCTTCTGGCGTGTGTGTGTCTGTAATCACAGGTCGGTACATTGTGCGGTACCATGCACTCCGGATAATCACATATCGTTTCGTAGTACTGTCCATGTCGAATAATCACATGATGCCCAATACTTTCCTAATGGGATACGACGAGGTCGGGCGGAGTGAATGATCGGTTACACAGAACAGAGTTTTACCCTGACTGCCATGCGTTAAGCCACTCCCACCCCTGCAGGGTCACCCCCATCCCAGAGTGGGGACACACACCGTCCGAACAGACCCCATACCCAGTAGACTTATGTGCTCTGTATTCAACCTCTACCCCAGCGTATGAGACGCTCAATTCGCAGGCTGTATAATGCCAAAGAATGTGTAAAGTCTTTCCGTGGTGTTGATGATTCGCTGATCGTGTTTGCCCTCTTTGGGAAGCAACAGTATTTTCACAACGTGTGCCTAGTTGATAAGGAACTGAGGTGGATGTCAAACACGTCTTAATTGTTCACGCAGGGTATCATTTTCTAAAAGGTTAGATAACGTGTAATAGAGTTGCGCGAAGAAGTCAAGTTCAAGATGTCGCAGGTGTATGTGTAATTGCATGTTGTACACCAGCTATAATGTTGCAGGTGTATGTGTAATTGCATGTTGCACACCAACTATAATGTTGCAGGTGTATGTGTAATTGCATGTTGCACACCAGCTATAATGTTGCAGGTGTATGTGTAATTGCATGTTGTACACCAGCTATAATGTCGCAGATGGATGGAGGTAGGTTTTCATCTTCCGTTTGGGGGGGCTGCCACACGTCCATATCACACCGCCTCTCACACAAGGGCTATACTATGTCACGCGTCCCCATCACACCGTCTCTCACACAAGGGCTATACTATGTCATATCTCTCCCACCACACCGTCTCTCACACAAGGACTATACTATGTCATATCTCTCCCACCACACTGACTCTCACACAAGGGCTATACTATGTCATATCTCCCCCACCACACCGTCTCTCACACAAGGGCTATACTATGTCATATCTCTCCCACCACACTGTCTCTCACACAAGGGCTATACTATGTCACACGTCCCCATCACACCGTCTCTCACACAAGGGCTATACTATGTCATATCTCTCCCACCACACCGTCTCTCACACAAGGGCTATACTATGTCACACGTCCCCATCACACCGTCTCTCACACAAGGGCTATACTATGTCACGCGTTCCCATCACCCCGCCTCTCACACAAGGGCTATACTATGTCACACGTCCCCATCACCCCGCCTCTCACACAAGGGCTATACTATGTCATATCTCTCCCACCACACTGACTCTCAGACAAGGGCTATACCATGTTACGCGTCCCAAACACACTGTCTCTCACACAAGGACTATACTATGTCACGCGTCCCAAACACACCGTCTCTCACACAAGGGCTATACTATGTCACACGTCCATATCACACTGTCTCTCACACAAGGGCTATACTATGTCACACGTCCCCATCACACCGCCTCTCACACAAGGGCTATACTGTGCCACACGTCCATATCACACTGTCTCTCACACAAGGGCTATACTATGTCACACGTCCCCATCACACCGTCTCTCACACAAGGGCTATACTGTGTCACACGTCATCCAGCCCTGTCCTAAGGAAATGTCAATCAGCCCGCGGAAGATGTCATGTACGGTCTATAAATTACGAGGCTGAACCGAACGTTTAAGGCAATAACATGTAATTGTGTGAATGAATTATGACAAATTCGCAGCTTTTGAGTCTGTGAAAGTGAAATGTTTTTGACAGAACTGTCCCAGACATAATGAATAGCATTGACCTGAGGTAACTGATCATGTTCTCACTTGACACCTTCCACCTCCTCAACGTGTTACATGAAATAATGCCCTTTCCGCGTGTTACATTACATAGTCTCTATCTCCTTCCCGTGTTACATTACATGGTCTCTATCTCCTCCGCGTGTTACATTACATAGTCTCTATCTCCTCCCCGTGTTACATTACATGGTCTCTATCTCCTTCGCGTGTTACATTACATGGTCTCTATCTCCTCCCCGTGTTACATTACATAGTCTCTATCTCCTCCCCGTGTTACATTACATGGTCTCTATCTCCTCCGCGTGTTACATTACATGGTCTCTATCTCCTTCGCGTGTTACATTACATGGTCTCTATCTCCTTCGCGTGTTACATTACATGGTCTCTATCTCCTCCCCGTGTTACATTACATAGTCTCTATCTCCTCCCCGTGTTACATTACATGGTCTCTATCTCCTCCGCGTGTTACATTACATAGTCTCTATCTCCTCCCCGTGTTACATTACATGGTCTCTATCTCCTTCGCGTGTTACATTACATGGTCTCTATCTCCTCCCCGTGTTACATTACATAGTCTCTATCTCCTCCCCGTGTTACATTACATGGTCTCTATCTCCTCCGCGTGTTACATTACATAGTCTCTATCTCCTCCCCGTGTTACATTACATGGTCTCTATCTCCTTCGCGTGTTACATTACATGGTCTCTATCTCCTCCCCGTGTTACATTACATAGTCTCTATCTCCTCCCCGTGTTACATTACATAGTCTCTATCTCCTCCCCGTGTTACATTACATAGTCTCTATCTCCTCCCCGTGTTACATTACATAGTCTCTATCTCCTTCGCGTGTTACATTACATAGTCTCTATCTCCTTCGCGTGTTACATTACATAGTCTCTATCTCCTTCGCGTGTTACATTACATAGTCTCTATCTCCTTCGCGTGTTACATTACATAGTCTCTATCTCCTCCCCGTGTTACATTACATGGTCTCTATCTCCTCCACGGGTTACATTACATGGTCTCTATCTCCTCCACGTGTTACATTACATGGTCTCTATCTCCTCCACGTGTTGCATTACATAGTCTCTATCTCCTCCACGTGTTACATTACATGGTCTCTATCTCCTCCACGTGTTACATTACATGGTCTCTATCTCCTCCACGTGTTGCATTACATGGTCTCTATCTCGTCCACGTGTTACATTACATGGTCTCTATCTCCTCCCCGTGTTACATTACATAGTCTCTATCTCCTCCACGTGTTACATTACATAGTCTCTATCTCCTCCACGTGTTACATTACATAGTCTCTATCTCCTCCACGTGTTACATTACATAGTCTCTGTATCCTCACATGTTGCATGACATATTACATATTACATAACAAATTCCCTACCGCCTTTACATATTACATTTTGTATTCTCCACTGACTTCACATATTACATTGAATATTCTCCACCGCCTTCACGTATTACCGCCCCTGTGTCAGACTATCGAGAATCCTGAGTAACCGCCCCTGAATCAGACTTTCGAGAATCCTGAGTTACCGCTCCTGTGTCAGAACGAGATTTCAGATCAGTATCAGGGCCTCGTTCCTCAAAGCGATCTTAGCGCTACAATGATCGTAAGCCTATGTTAAAGTATGGGACTTACGATCACGTTAGTGCTAAGACTGCTTTGAGGAACGGGGCCCAGGACTGCAGTTTCAGCAAGTTGCTGTAGTGATGGCACGGAAGTGAAAGAGTTACCGCCCCTTGTCACGGCGTGATGTGGACGTGACTAGGAGGGGAAACTTCCTTCTCTGGCGCCAGCTGAGGCAGAATAGAACCGTTTGCGTCACCCAGGCATCTCAGCTGACCAGATGTTGATGTTTTGTGTGTAGTTACCAGTCGTAAAATGCGACGAAATCCCAGGGTCTGGGGTATGTTGTCATACTACAGAATACACATATGATGCGGCTTCATTCTGTCTCCATGCACCTTTCTAAAACACTACGGAGGTGTACACACCCGGTATTCAGGAGTCAGACCGGGTATTCCGAACAGTCTGGTGTATCGAACAGACTGGTGTGTCGAACAGTCGGATATATCGAACTGTCTGAAGTATCGAACAATCGGATATATCGTACAGTTGGATGTATCGAACAGTCGGTTGTATCAAACAGTAGGGTATATTGAGCAGTTTGGTGTATCAGGTTTGATATAGCCGAATCGAAAAAAGGTCTTATGATGTGTTTTATTCGATGACAGAGTAATCTACGCTTCAATGGAAGGCAAAATAGTATGTCGATGTTTGAATGTGATCCAGCTGTGGCGCCAGGACGTGAGTCAGTCCTTCAGTACTGCACCGCGAGCAGCCTAGTGCAAACCCATAAATGTAATGCATGACAGATAACTTATAATAACGGTCACGTGACAGCTGTTGCGTCTCCCGTATACCATGATGCCACATTCTGAAAGCCTTGCTGACAAGTCACGTGGCATGGATGCCAAAGTTCGATATCGCGACAATATTCCAGCTATATGACGGCGATCTGTAATTAATCGAGTCTGGACCATGACCTGGGCACTGATCTACGCAATTAGGATTCGGTGATATGCATCAACCAAGTCATCACAGTCGTCTTTTATGGCAAGCATGGGTTGCGGAAGACCTATTCCACCCCGGATCTTCACGGGTAGTTAGTTCAATGTCGTCAAGGCACTTATCTCTGTCATCATGGAACTCATGAATGTGTAGTGGATAGGTACATCTTCATCATTGATGAACTTATTGCTCTCTTGAAGCTCTGTATATCAGTGTAATTCTCTCTCGACATATCATCACTCGAATACTAACTTGATCTCATGTCAATTGAACACTCTAAAACCGACACTGTATTTGTTTAGATGCAAATAATTATAAAGCTGGTCACACCCATCAATGTTAAATGTGGCACCGCCATTGATGTCTGCCAGCACTGACACTACAGTGAGAAGACCCTTTTATCCATACAACTGTATTGAACGTTTGATAGGGATACACTCCCAGCTGACACGCAGTGAGAAGACCCTTTTATCCATACAACTGTAATGAACGTTTGATAAGGATTCAAGTCCGAGTTCAACTATCAATCATTTTGATATGAAAATCTTTATATATATTAGTCCATTAATAAGAGGAGAAATACCCGAATACTTCCTTTCCCATTCGAAATGAGCGTATTGCCGTACGCCGGTCTGGCGCCGTCATCATGGAAAGGAAACATTGAACCTTCATGACCCATAATCAACCAAACAAGCCATATATGTGAGACCTTATTCATTCTTTTGGCAATACATCTACCTATTTGACCCCGGATTTTGAATAGATGGTACGACATTCAATTGCGGATATCGTAAAGGTTTACGGCAGTTGAGCCTTGCGCACAAAGACATGCCTTTTCTCTGCTAACGTTCAGCGATATATCAAAAGACGGGAAGTCAATCAGTCGGTCTTATATTTTTGGTCGTGAATAGCACTTGAGAGATGAAAACATGCATTATAATTCACCCTCACGACCTTTTCCTGGTAGTTCAAATTTTATAGAAGCGATAACATTACTTAGAGTAATTTCAGTCTATGTACACTCATTAATATCTACCCATATGCACTCTTAGTCATTATCAAGATGTGCTAGGGTTTCACGTCAGCTTTATTGTACGCCGTTAAGCGGTTGGTCATAAAACGCAAACGTACGTACCAACTGAGTCTCGTTTACTTGGGTTTAGTCGTTATCTGATAGGACCAGAGTTGCTAAAAGAAAGGGAAATTACTCCGGGACGTTTATCATTCATGTTATCAGCGTTTCGGGGTGAAAAAGGGTTCCGTTAGATGTTTTTACGATCGAACTACCGCCGTTAAGAATTTGAACAATTTCAATTTGCTTCATCTTTGGGCTTATGGTTTATTTTGATAGAAAGCGTTAGATTTTATAATTCTTTTTGTACTACAGTTTCATAGGGTAATAACTTGAGATTCATTTAGCAGAAATCTGTAGCGGTTAATGAAGATTTGTAGATTGTGTCGGAAACTGTATATTATGCAGGTAACTGTTGATCGTGCAGGTAATTGTAGATTGTGCAGGTAACTGTATATTATGCAGGTAACTGTAGATTGTGCAGGTAACTGTAGACCGTGCAGGTTACTGTAGAATGTGCAGGTAACTGTAGAGTGTGCAGGTAACTGTAGACCGTGCATGTAACTGTAGAGTGTGAAGGTTACTGTAGAATGTGCAGGTAACTGTAGAGTGTGCGGGTAACTGTAGAGTGTGAAGGTTACTGTAGAATGTGCAGGTAACTGTAGAGTGTGCAGGTAACTGTAGATTGTGCAGGTTACTGTAGATTGTGCAGGTAACTGTAGATTGTGCAGGTAACTGTAGAGTGTGCAGGTAACTGTATATTGTGCAGGTAACTGTAGGTGGTGTAGGTAACTGTGATCCGCGTTGAGTGTGTGGTGCCGCCAGCTTGTCATGTAAGATTAATCCAAGGACTTCATGATTGGCAGACTGGGCGCTACTGTGGTATGCCAGAAATGTTCCTACAATAAAGATCAAATGGTGAATGATATACGATACAGGGTGGGCATTTTCCGGAGAAAACAGGAAGGAATTCCGAAAATGATGGATCTTTCTTACGAAGACGTTATTTAATCACATTAAGTTTACTTTAGTATTTTTCAAGTCCTTTAACTTATACTGTTACACAACACTGTTAGTACGTGTGTTTAAACGGTTCAAATGCAAGTCTATCTGAAGGCGGAGCATTCTGAAAGTTTGCGTCTGGTCCTCGACCACTGCAGACTGTTGTGCAGATCTGCTGACTGTTGTGCAGTACTGATCATTGGGTGTGCATCTTTTTATAACACTTCATCACAGACTTGGCAAGGACGGTGTTAAGCGCAGATGGCTGGTGAACCCTGACGATCGCCCGATACACTGCGAATTCCATTTTAACAGTTTTTTTGCAACAGACTCCGAAAACACATTTTTGTCTATTTCCGTTATGGCGATGCAGCCCTGAGCTCATTTCCAAAATTAGATTTCGGCTACAGTTTCTTTATACAAGAAAAACTATTACTCCCAATCCAGTCAGATCATTCGCTTGCTTTGTTTCAAGTCAAGTGTGGAGAAAGACTATTAGTATATGTCGCGCCCTCTTCCAATATCCCTTCACACGGAATGTGATATTGCGTCGGTTACAGTTGAACATTTTAGGAGACAAATTTGATGTTAATGAATGATCATTTAATGACGTTTGTTGTTTTTATACGGCCCCTTTGTCAAACAAATGTGAAGTATTAATTATTTTCTTTCTTTTCTAGTCTGTGTACAACTACGCCAAGGTGGCGTGCAAGTGCCATGGCGTGTCCGGCTCCTGTAGCTTGAAGACCTGTTGGCAACAGCTGCCGTCTTTCAGAGAAGTGGGGGACCGTCTCAAAGATAGATACGATGGTGCAACAGAGGTCAAGTTCAACAAAAGGGGAACAAAATTAGTGCGCAAAAATAAACGGTATAACCGCCCCTCGAGGGAAGACGTGATATATTTGGACGAGTCGCCCGACTATTGTAAGTCGGATCCTGAAACGGGATCCTTCGGAACCATTGGCCGGGAATGCAACAGAAACTCCGAAGGAATGGATGGTTGTAACCTTCTGTGTTGCGGACGCGGCTACAACACATTCAAACGAAAACTTGTTGAGCGTTGCCATTGTAAATTTTACTGGTGTTGTTATGTGCGCTGTAAAACATGTGAGCGGATAGTAGATGTCCACACGTGCAAATAATGACGTCATCGGGACGTGAGGATGACGTCATTGACTCTACTGAATGATCTCCCCACAGAAAGTGCGTCCACCCATATTGCCCGGGTGACGGAGAAGAAAACATGCGAGAGAATTTACCAATCAGAAAATGAGGATATTGTACATCTTCCAAAAGGACCACCATCTGAGCAAGGATTACATGTATGGATATAACGTTCTGTCGATGGGGACTTGCATTTCTCAGACGAGGCACAGCGTGTTTGTGTTACTTATGAGCCGCGGAGAACCCAAAGTTGCCATGGTAACAGAACTACTTTCTCTACGAGGAAGCTATATACGGTAACTTTGGCAGTGATGTGACAATCACGGTGATGTAAGGATTAAAGGGCAGGTGACAAGTGGCATTCACACAGCCAGGAGACGCTCTTCACCATAATCCGCCGTTATATTGGAAACAACGACACTCAAAGTAGATGCCACACAACAACAGGTCACGATGGCGATGGTCGCTGTTGACAACTAATTTATGTAACAGTTCCTCAACTAGTGCTGATTAATTTCGATTTGGTAGTTCTTCCACACTGCAAAGTGAAGTCACCGTAAATTTGAGCTGAATTTGTACATAGAGACCTGCACATCCGGGTTCCTGGCATTTAGGAGCATTACTGCCACGCTGTAGAATATTATCAACTTATTTCAAACGTTACTAGGTGATTAATGCGAGAAGTGTTTGTTTGTATATAGTTAAGACAGTAATCAGTAAGTACGAGATATTTATTTACCTTGTAATATATTTGTAGAGCAAAATACAGTGAACAGTTTACGTCATGACAGAAGCACGTGCAGATACCTACCGGAGACCATGGACAGGGTTAATCCAGGCTTAATTCCGGTTACCCGGTTTAATCTGGCTTGTCTCTAGCCGTACGTTATAATTGCATTTAGTTTATGTTTCTCTCAGGTAGAAATCTCTTGTAATAGTGTTCACGGATCCATGAGACACATAGAGTGAAAAACTAAACATTGCGACTGGTCTACATACATTTGCGCAAACCTTTCACGAGAACACAAACAGGTAGTGACGCGCTTTCTATGTCAATTGAGTGTACATATTACTAGCAAGGATTGTTGTCTCGATCCGTGAATTCAGCTGCCACTAGCAACGTCCAATGGTAACTGTGCGATCTGTCTTGTTATATGGTTCCGTAATTGTAAATAATTTTGGTTATATTTATGACCCATTTATCATTTGAATGTATCGTCATGGCACCATATATTCATCCAACCTTAATATTGTACTTACCGTTAGTCGTATCGCGTGACAACGGACACACACTGAAGTTTCAGTATCAATTTGAAATATTTATTGGATAATTTTTTCTTGCTCTGGATATGATTCATATCTCTACCACATAACATGCATAGTTAGAATCAAACAAATGCATTTTTGCAAACATTTAATTTGTTCTGATTGTCGCCTGTGCGCCGGGATGACAAGTTAGTCGTCAGCGTTTCCCACTTTCTGTCCAGTTGGAACTCACGGAAGCAGTGTTATGCCTGATGTTTGTTCGGATATGATATTATCTATGTGTTCATCATCATCAGCATTACGTCCTGTCTTAGAATCATCTCTGTTTGTGTTGTTTATTACTGTTGCTATGGTGATCACATGGTCATGTAACGTATACTATGTACATGTAAGACGTGGTGTATAGATAATTTGTACAATACTACCGAGGGATAGCACTTCCGAACGAGAACAGGTCACGTGACCCTAATCTCCCTCATTGGATTAGGATGATGTTTTCGTCACAGCTAAACCGAATATTTGTTGTTGAAAAAGAGATCTATTTTCGCATTTTAGCATTTCTTTCTTATTGAGTCTTATTGAGGCTGTTAATATTTCTTTTAACGATATTCACGTGTACACCCTGAAGGTAATGACCTGTGTAGAGTGTAATATGTATTCTGGGCATAAGACCAAGCATAATACTACATACAATAGATATATTTCTTGAAATGTTATCATTTTTTTACTATATACCATGTTGATTTTTTAGCATAAATGTGATTGCTAATTTCGGTTATCATAATACTGTATTCAGTCATTTTATTTATTTTTAGACTACGAAACCTCAGCTGCACCCGGCAAGGTGTTGTCTGAATAAACCAGGGTATGTAAGTCATTCAGATGTAAATAAATTATTAGAACACAAGAGAGTCGTGATTTTGTTTCAGTGTGGCATGATCTTCAGTGCATGTGTACGGGTGTCCATGCACGTTAAGAAACGCTTTACAGATACCCGTATGTTGGGTCATCTTTCTGTGGTGAAGGTCGACGTAACGAGGACAGCACATCTTCCCGAGGCAAGGGAGTTAAGTGACTATAAAAGTCCAGTTTCCACCCTTGCCGAACTTGGCTGGAATTATGGAGTTATTTTGGCAGGACGAATGAGTCTATGCAAAGTCCAATCAAAATCGCGTAACGATATCGACATCCAAGTCATAAACTGCCGTGCAGGTTTCGGTCGATTTGCAGGATTTGCCAAATTCCGCCAACTGTGCGTCAACAGATATTTTCCAAATTTTTTCATGTTTTTAATTAAGGTGCCCTCGTGATTTGATGCACTTCGCGAAGTTAGACCCGTTTTATCACAATATAGATTTAAATTATAGATCAGATTGTCTTGATTGGGCGCCGCGATTTTGTTTGAAGCAAGTGATACGAGAGGTGGAATTTGATTTGTCAACAGGAGGGACATGAAAGGGACATAACTCGTAATAGCGACTGGTGGCTATACGATCGAGCCTAGAAATTCCAGCTTAGTTCGGCAAGGGTGAAAACTGGACTTTTACTGTCAGTTAACTCCCTTGTCTCGGGAAGATGGGGACAACAACACTGTAGAATGAACTGGATTCAATCGTCAGATGTGTAAGTTGGAAAAACAGTTTATTGTGATTATTGTTTACACCGTCCGCGAGTTACTGTGTGAGTGAGTGATTATTGTTTACGCCATCCGTGAGTCACTGTGGGAAGGAGTGATTATTGTTGACATCTTACACGTGTCACTTAGTGAGCAAGTGAGTGAGTGATGATTGTTGACACCGTCCACGAGTCACTGTGTGAGTCATTACTGTTTACACCGTCCAAGAGTTACTGTGAGTGAGTGATAGTTTTCAGCAGAGTCGACGATTCACAATTTAAGTGAAAAAAAAAGACTTCGTCCAGTCTTCATCATGTGTTCACAACCAAGACAGTCCGTAAGTGCTCCAGGTCTTCACGTGCAAGTAAATGGATGTATAAACAGACAATGTAAACCATGACGTATATAGAGACCATGTAAACTATGATGTATAAAGAGACCATGTAAACCATCACGTATAAAGAGACAATGTAAACCATCACGTATAAAGAGACCATGTAAACCATCACGTATAAAGAGACCATGTAAATCATCATGTATAAAGAGACCAGGTAAACTATCGCGTATAAAGAGACCATGTAAACCATGACATATAAAGAGGCCATGCAAACTATGACGTATAAAGAGACCATGTAAACCATCACGTATAAAGAGACCATGTAAATCATCATGTATAAAGAGACCATGTAAACCATGACATATAAAGAGGCCATGCAAACTATGACGTATAAAGAGGCCATGTAAACTATGACATATAAAGAGACCATATCAACTATGACATATAAAGAGACCATGTAAACTATGACATATAAAGAGACCATGTAAACTATTATGTATAAAGAGACCGTGTAAACCATCACGTATAAAGAGACCATGTAAACTATGACGTATAAAGAGACCATGTAAACTATTATGTATAAAGAGACCATGTAAACTATGATGTGTAAAGAGACCATGTAAACCATCACGTATATAGAGACCATGTGAACTATGATATATAAAGAGACCATGTAAACTATGACGTATAAAGAGACCATGTAAACTATTATGTATAAAGAGACCCTGTAAACCATCACGTATAAAGAGACCATGTAAACTATGACGAATAAAGAGACCATGTAAACTATTATGTATAAAGAGACCATGTAAACCATCACGTATAAAGAGACCATGTAAACTATGACGTATAAAGAGACCATGTAAACTATGACATATAAAGAGACCATGTAAACTATGACGTATAAAGAGACCATGTAAACTATTATGTATAAAGAGACCCTGTAAACCGTCACGTATAAAGAGACCATGTAAACTATGACGTATAAAGAGACCATGTAAATCATCACATATAGAGAGACCATGTAAACCATCACGTACATAGAGACCATGTGAACCATGACATATAAAGAGACCATATAAACTATGAAGTATATATAGACCATGTAAACTATGATGTATAAAGGGACCATGTAAACCATGACGTATAAAGAGACCATGTAAACTATGACGTGTAAAGAGACCCTGTAAACTATGACATATAAAGAGACCATGTGAATTATTATGTATAAAGAGACCATATAAATTATGATGTATAAAGAGACCATGTAAACCATCACGTATAAAGAGACCATGTAAACTATGATGTATAAAGAGACCATGTAAACTATCACGTATATAGAGACCATGTAAACTATGATGTATTAAGAGACCATGTAAACTATGACGTATAAAGAGACCAGGTAAAATATGATGTATAAAGAGACCAGGTAAACCATCACGTATAAAGAGACCATGTAAACTATGACGTATAAAGAGACCATGTAAACCATCACGTATATAGAGACCATGTAAACCACCACGTATAGAGAGACCATGTAAACCATCACGTTCATAGAGACCATGTAAACCATGACATATAAAGAGACCATGTAAACTATGAAGTATATAGAGACCATGTAAACTATGATGTATAAAGAGACCATGTAAACCATCACGTATAAAGAGACCAGGTAAACTATGACGTATAAAGAGACCCTGGAAACTATGACGTATAAAGAGACCATGTGAACTATTATGTATAAAGAGACCATGTAAACCATCACGTATAAAGAGACCATGTAAATTATGTCGTATAAAGAGACAATGTAAACTATGACATATAAAGAGACCATGTAAACTATGACGTATAAAGAGACCATGTAAACTATGACGTATAAAGAGACCCTGTAAACCATCACGTATAAAGAGACCATGTAAACTATGACGTATAAAGAGACCCTGTAAACCATCACGTATAAAGAGACCCTGTAGACCATCACGTACATAGAGACCATGTAAACTATTCACGTAATAAGAGACCATGTAAACCATCGCGTATAAAGAGACCATGTAAACTATGATGTATAAAGAGACCATGTAAACTATCGCGTATAAAGAGACCATGTAAACTATGACGTATAAAAAGACCATGTAAACTATCGCGTATAAAGAGACCATGTAAACTATGACATATAAAGATACCATATAAACTATGATGTGTGAAGAGACCACGTGAAACCATCACCTATTAAGAGACCATGTAAACCATCACGTATATAGAGACAATATTAACTATGAGTATAACGAAACCATGTAAACTATGACGTATATAGAGACAATGTCAATATGATGTATTTAGAGACAATGTTAACAATCACGTGTAGAGAGACAATAATAACTATCATGTATATAGATAGTCAATGTTAACTGTCACGTAGATAGAGAGACAACGTTAACTATCACGTGTATAGATAGACAATGTCAACTATCACGTAGAAATAGACAATGTTAACCATCACGTATAGATAGACAGTGTTAACTATCACGTATAGATAGACAGTGTTAACTATCACGTATAGATAGACAGTGTTAACTATCACGTATAGATAGACAGTGTTAACAATCATGAATAGATAGACAGTGTTAACTATCACGTATAGATAGACAGTATTAACTATCACGTATAGATAGACAGTGTTAACTATCACGTATAGATAGACAGTGTTAACTATCACGTATAGATAGACAGTGTTAACTATCACGTATAGATAGACAGTGTTAACTATCACGTATAGATAGACAGTGTTAACTATCACGTGTAGAGAGCCAATGTTAACTATCATGAATAGAGAGACAAATTGAACAATCATGTAAACAGGGAGACAATGTTAACAATCACATGTAGAGAAACATTGTTAACTATCACGCGTAGATAGAGGCAATGTTATCTTTCACGCGTAGAAAGACAATGTTAATTAACGCAGATATAAAGACAATGTTAACTATGATGTGAAGAGAGACAATGTTAACTATCACGTATAGAGAGACAATGTTAACTATGACGTATAGAGAGACGATGCTAACTACCACGTGTTGAGAGAGACAATGTTAACTATCATGTGAAGAGAGACAATGTTAACTATCACGTATATAGAGAGACAAAGTTAACTATCATGTGAAGAGAGACAATGTTAACTATCACGTATAGAGAGACAATGTTAACTATCACATGTAGAGAAACAATGTTAACTATCACGTATAAAGAGGGGCAATGTTATCTATCACGCGTAAAGAGACAATGTTAATTAACACAGATATAAAGACAATGTTAACTATGATGTGAAGAGAGACAATGTTAACTATCACGTATAGAGAGACAATGCTAACTACCACGTGTTGAGAGAGACAATGTTAACTATCACGTATAGAGAGTCAAATTTAACAATCACGTAAATAGGGAGAAAATGTTAACTATCACATTTAGAGAAACAATGTCAACTACCACGTGTTGAGAGAGACAATGTTAACTATCATGTATAGAGATAAGCAATGTTAACTATCACGTATAGAGAGACAATGCTAACTACCACGTGTTGAGAGAGACAATGTTAACTATCATGTATAGAGAGAAGCAATGTTAACTATCACGTATAGAGAGACAATGCTAACTACCACGTGATGAGAGAGACAATGTTAACTATCACATATATTGAGACAACGTTACCTGTCACGTATATAGAGGCAAAGTTAACTATCACGGATAGAGAGACAATGTTATCTATCACGTATATAGAGAGACAAAGTTAACTATCACGTGTAGAGAGAGCCAATGTTAACTATCACGTATAGAGAGTCAAATTTAACAATCACGTAAATAGGGAGAAAATGTTAACTATCACATTTAGAGACACAATGTTAACTATCACGTATATAAATTGACAATGTTAACTATCACAAATATAGAGAGACACTGGTAACTGTCCCTTACATAGAGAGACAATGTTAACTATCACGTGTAGAGAGACAATTTTACCTATCACATGTGGAGAGACAATGTTAACTGTCGCGTATATTGAGACAATATTAAGTATCACGAATATGGATAGACAATTTTAACTGTTACGTATATAGAGACAATGTTAACTGTAACGTATATATAGAGACAATGTTATCTATCACGAATATAGATAGACAATTTTAACTGTTACGTAGTTACGTATAGATAGACAATGTTAACTGTCACTAATCTACAGCCAATGTTAACTATCACATGTAGAGAGACAATGTTAACTATCACAGTTTCAACAGTAGTGTCAACAACAGTGTCAACAACAGTGTCAATAGTAGTGTGAACATGACTATTAACTGTACTATACAGATGTTGACAGTATTGACAACAGTAGTGTGAACATTAGCTTCATCAACAGTGTTAATTGTAGGGCCATCAACAGTGTCAACTGTAGCTTCATCAACAGTGTCAATAGCAGTGTCATCAACAGTGTCAACTGTAGCTTCATCAACAGTGTTAACTGTAGTGCCATCAACAGTGTCAACTGTAGCTTCATCAACAGTGTCAACTGTAGTGTCAACAACAGTGTCAATAGCAGTGTCAACATGACTATTAACTGTACTATACAGATGTTGACAGTATTGACAGCAGTAGTGTGAACATTAGCTTCATCAACAGTGTCAACAGTAGTGTCATCAACAGTGTCAACTATAGTGTGATCAACAGTGTCAACAGTAGTGTCAACAACAGTGTGAAGAGCTAAAAATGTTTCCCGTGCAGAGTTACGGCGCTTGGCCGCGCAAGGATCAGCTGATCTAACCCAAGATAATCCCAAGGTAATATGCTTACTCTGTGAGCTCCACAGTACTCAGTGCCAACATATACGCCCTGATGTGACCAGCAACTGTTCGACTCCCCCTTCTCCCCGTGTTACTTGTTCCCACATTCTTGTTTTATATACAAATCACATTGTACACACACCGACATGGGAGCTGCTGTAGGAACAGAAACAACCTCTGTTCCCCCCAGTACCTGGACCTAGATGTATTTCAGGTAAGTTTCCCAACCATCGGCGAGCTACGCCACGTCCCTTTGTCGGACGTTCACAAAGACCGCACCGCCAGCCGGTATTCAGCGCGCTTTATTAGCCAGAAAGAGAATTTTTGTGACTAAATGATGTACCCGAAATTGGTTTTAAAAGGCTTCACAGCTATTAGGCTTTGTATAGTACCACTGGGTACAGGTCTTAGCGATGTTACAAATAGGGAAATGGGGTCAGCACTAAAAACTCGAGGAAAGCGATGGCTTCAGTGTTACGCAAGGGCGGTGAAGGAGAGACGAGTGGGAGACGATGTATTGGTCGGCGTGGCTTATGTGTGGGACTGAGGAGATTAAAGATGAGGAAGACGAAGGTAGTATTGGGGTTCATATGGTAGTGATTGAGGCTGATGTATTACTGGTGACGGTTGATATTGTAGTCGGGATGGTTAACAAAGCTGTGGTGGGCTGATTTAGCAGTCCCTGCATTGTGCATAGATCAGTTTGCCAGTTCCTGCATTGTCCATAGATCAGTTTGTCAGTCCAAGCATGGTGGCGCTTAGATCAATGTGAGTTATAGATCAAGGTGGTTCATAGATCAGTATAACAGTCTCTGCCAAGTGGTGCATAGATCAGTATAACAGTCTCTGCCAAGTGGTTCATAGATCAGTGTGACAGTATCTGCAAAGTGGTTCATAGATCAGTATAACAGTCTCTGCCAAGTGGTTCATAGATCAGTATAACAGTCTCTGCCAAGTGGTGCATAGATCAGTGTGACAGTCTCTGCAATGTGGTTCATAGATCAGTAGAGCAGTCTCTAGCAAGTGGTTCATAGATCAGTTTAACAGTCTTTGCCAAGTAGTGCATATATCAGTGTGGCAGTCTCTAGCAAGTGGTGAAAAGGTCAGTATAGCAGTCTCTACCAATTGGTTCATAGATCAGTGTGTCTGTGTCTGCAAAGTGTTTTATAATTCAGTAGAACGGTTTCAGGCAAGTGATTCTTAGATTAGTATAACAGTCTCTGCCAAGTGGTTCTTAGATCAGTATAACAGTCCCTGCCAAGTTGTTCTTAGATCAGTATAACACTCTCCGCCAAGTGGTTCTTAGATCAATGTAACAGTCTCAGCCAAGTGGTTCATAGATCAGTTTAACAGTCTTTGCCAAGTAGTGCATATATCAGTGTGACAGACTCTGCCAAGTGGTGCATAGATCAGTTAAACAGTCTCTGCCAAGTGATGCATAGATCAGTTTGACAGTATCTGCAAAGTGGTGTATAGATCAGTATAACAGTCTCTGCCAAGTGGTGCATAGATGAGTGTGACAGTATCTGCAAAGTTGTTCATAGATCAGTATAACAGTCTCTGCCAAGTGGTGCATAGATCAGTATAACAGTCTCTGCCAAGTTGTTCTTAGATCAGTATAACAGTCCCTGCCAAGTGGTTCATTATCAGTATAACAGTCTCTGCCAAGTGATGCATAGATCAGTATAACAGTCTCTGCTAAGCGGTTAATAGATCAGTATAACAGTCTCTAGCAAGTGGTGCACATATCAGTATAACAGGCACCGCCCTTGGTTCATAGCCTATTGTGATAGTCTCTGCCAGGTGGTTCATAGAGGGGAATAACAGTCTCTGCCAAGTGGTTCATAGATCAGTGTAACTGTACCTGCCAAGTAGTGCATAGATCAGTGTGACAGTCTCTGCCAAGTGGTTCATAGATCAGTGTGACAGTCTCTGCCAAGTGGTGCATAGATCAGTGTGACAGTCTCTGCCAAGTGGTTCATAGATCAGGTTAGACAGTCTCTGCCAAGTGGTGCATAGATCAGTGTGACAGTCTCTGCCAAGTGGTTCATAGATCAGGTTAGACAGTCTCTGCCAAGTGGTTCATAGATCAGTGTAGCTGTATCTGCCAAGTGGTTCATAGAACAGTGTGACAGTCTCTGCCAGGTATTCCATAGATCAGTATGACACTTCATACCATTCAACTCCAAACAAAATGTAGATTTTGAAGTTACTGAAACAGTTCCCTGTTAAGTATTATCCAGAAGCTTAACGTCATTGAAATATGTCTGAAATAGTGTGACAAGTTTGTCACCTGTCGGTGTTATTCTGTAATACGGACAACTGATGGTTCTGACCATTGCAATATGAAATACGCATGGGCCTTTATGAACAAACTCTTTTCTTTAAGACTATAACACAAATAGATGGTATCATTTGTAGCATATGGGTCATATCAGGCATAACGTTTTGCTTAAAAAGTTCAAGTTTAATTAAGAATTGCCTTTCACTTTGTGTGAATTCATTGGAGTATGAACGTTCATAGAGTGAGGGCCAAACCGTATGAACGTCGGAGCTTGCTAGTGTGAAGTGAAAGTCAATTCTTACAATTTTTGAAAATCACTACTTTATACCTCAAGGGATGTATATTGTGACTTCATGTTTACACTGGCAGCCATACCACAACCAGCTTATCGCGGAACAAAATAGTTCCCCCCAAAAGGGAGGTGACATGAGCGTATGTTTTATCAACTTGCGTTACAGGAACATATGTTGTAGTTTGTTTAACAGAAATGTATTAAAATGCTATCATCTTTGGGTTAGAAAGGTCCGTTAAGAACTACCTCAGTAAGTCAGTCACAATGACTGCGCCACGTAATACATTTACATCAAGTACAGGACGTCAAAATGGCCGACACGACAAACGTGACGGGCGAGATTTCAGAAGTTATTTATGAAGCTGTGGCGGCTACATGTGTCGGTCATCATTGATCAGTTGGCCGATCATTGACTTGCTATTGTAAAGATGTATCAAAATGATACTGAGGTACATTCATAGACTGTAACTGCCACTCTATACACGGATCGATATTACGATAGTTTGGATGTGCATTTCTTCGTTTTGTTCACAAGCGAGGATATTCGTTAACGATCATGCAGTCAAACTCTCTGACACTTCTCAAAGTTTGCTAGAACACATTTCCTATGCAAGACAGGACACGTGTAGAGGCGCGTACATCAGCCTGCACTCACTCACTCCGGCACAGCGGGGTTTCCGAGAAATAACACATTATCTACAAAACAGAATTCCTCCCCAATCCCTGCCTCGCCACATTCATGTAATTTAGCTAGTCAACAGTAAAAAATCAACATGTAAAAATCATAAGCTATCTAAAAAGATAAACTAATTAGGCTTCGGCCACCTATATGCTATATTCTCTATAACCCCCACGTTGACGGCAGGCGCATTTATGTTAGAAGTCTTCAAACAAACGCAGTAAGTTGATAACAGTTTTGATTCTGTTTCAGTGTTGTTCAAGGCTAGTTATTTCGGTATAGGGCATCTACAAGGAGTCACAAAAGGCCCTTGTTTTTTACGAATCATTTAATGTGGTGTCCTGTCGTTTCATCCTCATTTCCTTATCTGACAGGAAATGTGAATTTGAAGGATTGAAATAGAATTGAGTAAATTTGAGACCGGTTTTCGATGAAGTGTTTAAGATAAAGTTTATCACTTGCGTTCGGTTGCCTATTGCTTGGTCTTATTGTAGGGGTACCTGTTGTAAGTGCTGCTGATTTGGATTGACACGAATAATGTTAATTTGACTTTACTCAGATTTCTAGTCAAAAGATAAGTAAATAAAACCGACTCGCATTGAGCAAGTGCGAGGCAGCACCTTCTCTATAACATGGTTCTGAAGACTTTTGTAAACTCACGTGGTACGTAGCTCATGCCCAAAGGAGTATTTTGTTGTTGAGTATCTTCTGATGCCATCCTGTTATCTGTAGGTGAGCGTGACACTTTTGACAATGATTGTTGTCTTGCTGTTATCTGTAGGGGAGAGTGGCACTTCTGACAAAGATTGTTGACTTGCTGTTATCTGTAGGGGAGAGTGGCACTTCTGACAATGATTGTTGTCTTGCTGCTATCTGTAGGGGAGCGTGACGCCTCTGACAATGATTGTTGTCTTGCTGTTATCTGTAGGGCCACGGAGTACCTCTGACAATGCTTGTTCTCACGCTGTTATTTGTTTGGGAAACGGGGTACCTCTGACAATAACTGTTGTCACGCTGTTATCTGTAGGGCCACGGGGTACCTCTGACAATGCTTGTTCTCACGCTTTTATCTGTAGGGCCACGGGGTACCTCTGACAATGCTTGTTCTCACGCTGTTATCTGTAGGACCACGGGGTACCTCTGACAATGATTGTTCTCACGCTGTTATCTGTAGGGCCACGGGGTACCTCTGACAATGCTTGTTCTCACGCTGTTATCTGTAGGGCCACGGGGTTCCTCTGACAATGATTGTTCTCACGCTGTTATCTGTAGGGCCACGGGGTACCTCTGACAATGCTTGTTCTCACGCTGTTATCTGTAGGGCCACGGGGTTCCTCTGACAATGATTGTTCTCACGCTGTTATCTGTAGGGCCAGGGGGTACAACTGACAACAACTGCTGTCGTCTTGTTGTCTGTAGAGGGAACGAGGCATCTCCTGTATGTATAGGGAGACGGGTGTCAAAGAGGACATGTTGGAATAAACGTAAGGAATGTCGAAAGATTAATTAGGAGACCTTGATGTTTGCCGTATAGATCTGTCCATGGGGTGACGATATTTACAATATAAACATAGAAACATATCACCAGTCAGTTCCAACACAAGACAAATATGGCTTTAATCGCGCCATGAACTGCGTAAAAAGAGAATTCTAAGAACAGAGAGTTCATGTGTTCAGGTCGTGGATGTAATCAGTGGTTGTGTTGAGGTTGGTGGTGGGAGTGGTTTACTTGAGGTCGGTGGCGGGAGTGGTTGTGTTGATGTCGGTGGCGGGAGTGGTTTACTTGAGGTCGGTGACGGGAGTGGTTGTGTTGAGTTGGAGTCAGGAGTGTTAATGTTTAGGTCGGTGGCGGGAGCGGTTGTTTTGAGGTCGGTGGCGGGAGCGGTTGTGTTGAGGTCGGTGACGGGAGTGGTTGTGTAGATGTCGATTTGTGGGAGTTGTGTTCTGTTCATTTTGTGGGAGTCGTTGTGTTGAGGTCGGTGACGGGATTGCTTTTTTTCAGGTATGGCAGCGGGAATGTTTTTTTGAGATCGGTGTCAGGAGTGGTTCTGTTGATCTCGGTGTCGGGAGTGGTTCTGTTGATCTCGGTGTAGGGAGTGGTTCTGTTGATCTCGGTGTCGGGAGTGGTTGTTCTTCAGGTAGGTTCAAGGAGTGGTTGTGTTTAGGTCGGTGTCGGGAGTGGTTGTTGTTCTGGTCGGTTCAAGGAGTGGTTGTGTTTAGGTCGGTGTCGGGAGTGGTTGTTCTGGTCGGTTCAAGGAGTGGTTGTGTTTAGGTCGGTGTCGGGAGTGGTTGTTGTTCTGGTCGGTTCAAGGAGTGGTTGTGTTTAGGTAGGTGTCAGGAGTCGTTGTTGTTCTGGTCGGTGGCGGGAGTGGTTATTTTGAAGTCTGTGTCTGGAGTGGGTCTGTTGAGGTGGATGTCGGGAGCGGTTGTGTTGAGGTCGGTATCGGGAGTGGTTGTTCTGGTCGGTGGCGGGAGTGATTATTTTGAGGTCAGTGTCTGGAGTGGGTCTGTTGAGGTGAATGTCGGGAGTGGTTGTGTTGAGGTCGGTGTCGGGAGTGGTTTTGTTGAGGTCGGTGTTAGGAGTGGTTGTGTTGAGGTCGGTGTCTGGAGTGGGTCTGTTGAGGTGAATGTCGGGAGTGGTTGTGTTGAGGTCGGTGTAGGGAGTGGTTTTGTTGAGGTCGATGTTAGGAGTGGTTGTGTTGAGGTCGGTGTCAGGAGTGGGTCTGTTGAGGTGGATGTCGGGAGTGGCTGTGTTGAGGTCGGTGTAGGGAGTGGTTTTGTTGAGGTCGGTGTTAGGAGTGATTGTGTTGAGGTCGGTGTCAGGAGTGGGTCTGTTGAGGTGGATGTCGGGAGTGGTTGTGTTGAGGTCGGTGTAGGGAGTGGTTGTGTTGAGGTCGGTGTTAGGAGTGGTTGTGTTGAGGTCGGTGTCAGGAGTGGTTGTGTTGAGGACGGTGTCAGGAGTGGTTATTTTGAGGTCGGTGTCTGGAGAAGTTATGTTGAGGTCGGTGACAAGAGTGGTTGTGCTGAGGTCGTTAGCAGGAGTGGTTGTGTTGAGGCCAGTGACGGGAATGGTTGTGCTGAGATCGTTGGTTGTGCTGAGGTCGGTGGCTGAAGTGGATGTGTTGAGGTCAGTGTCGGGAGTGGTTGTTGTTCAGGTCGGTGTCGGGAGTAGTTTTGGTAAGGTAGGTGTCAGGAGCAGTTCTGTTGAGGTCAGTGGCGGGAGCAGTTCTGTTTAGGTCGGTGTCGGGAGCAGTTCTGTTGAGGTCGGTGTCAGGAGCAGTTCTGTTGAGGTGGATGTCGGGAGTGGTTGTGCTGAAGTCGGTAGCGGGAGTGGTTGTGCTGAAGTCGGTAGCGGGAGTGGTTGTGCTGAAGTCGAAAGCGGAAGTGGTTGTGTTGAGATCGATGGCTCTGCTGAGATCAGTGACTAAAGTGGTTGTGTTTAGGTCGCTGGCGGGAGTGGTTCAGTTGAGTTGGGTGGCGGGATTGCTTTTATTTAGGTATGGCAACGGGAATGGTTGTGTAGAGGTCGGTGGATGGAGTGTTTGTGTTAAGGTCGGCGGTGGGAGTGGTTTTAATTCGGGTATGGCGACGGAAGTTGTTGTGTTGAGGTCAGTGATGGTAGTGCTTGTGTTGATGTTGGTGTCGGTGTCAGGGGTGGTTATGTTGAGGTCGGTGTCGGGAGTGGTGGTCTTTAGGTCGGTGTCGGGGGTGGTTATGTTCAGGACGGTGTCGGGGGTGGTTCTGTTGAGGTCGGTGTCGGGGGTGGTTGTTGTTCAGGTCGGTGTCGGGGGTGGTTATGTTGAGGTCGGTGTCGGGAGTGGTGGTCTTTAGGTCGGTGTCGGGGGTGGTTATGTTCAGGTCGGTGTCGGGGGTGGTTCTGTTGAGGTCGGTGTCGGGGGTGGTTGTTGTTCAGGTCGGTGTCGGGGGTGGTTATGTTGAGGTCGGTGTCGGGAGTGGTGGTCTTTAGGTCGGTGTCGGGGGTGGTTATGTTCAGGTCGGTGTCGGGGGTGGTTCTGTTGAGGTCGGTGTCGGGGGTGGTTGTTGTTCAGGTCGGTGTCGGGGGTGGTTATGTTGAGGTCGGTGTCGGGAGTGGTGGTCTTTAGGTCGGTGTCGGGGGTGGTTATGTTGAGGTCGGTGTCGGGGGTGGTTCTGTTGAGGTCGGTGTCGGGGGTGGTTGTTGTTCAGGTCGGTGTCAGGGGTGGTTATGTTGAGGTCGGTGTCGGGAGTGGTGGTCTTTAGGTCGGTGTCGGGGGTGGTTATGTTCAGGTCGGTGTCGGGAGTGGTTGTGGTGAGGTCGGTGGCGGGAGTGGTTGTGTTGAGCTTGGTGTCGGGAGTGGTTGTGTTGAGCTTGGTGTCGGGAGTGGTTGTGTTGAGGTCGGTGGCTGGATTGGTTGTGTTGAGGTCGGTGGCGGGAGTGGTCATGTTGAGGTTGGTGTCAGGAGTGGTTGTGTTGAGCTTGGTGTCGGGAGTGGTTATGCTGAGGTCGGTGTCGTGAGTGGTTATGTTGAGGTCGGTGTCGGGAGTGGTTATGCTGAGGTCGGTGTCGTGAGTGGTTATGTTGAGGTCGGTGTCGGGAGTGGTTTTGTTGAGGTTGGTGGCTGGAGTGGTTGTGTTGAGCTTGGTGGCGGGATTGGCTATGTTGAGGTCGGTGTCGTGAGTGGTTATGTTGAGGTCGGTGTCTGGGGTGGTTATGTTGAGGTCGGTGTCGGGAGTGGTTGTGTTGAGGTCGGTGAAAGGAGTGGTTTTGTTGAGGTTGGTGGCGGGAGTGGTTGTTGTTCAGGTCGGTGGCGGGAGTGGTTGTTGTTCAGGTCGGTGGCGGGAGTGGTTGTTGTTCAGGTCGGTGGCGGGAGTGGTTGTTGTTCAGGTCGGTGGCGGGAGTGGTTGTGGTGTTGGGACAACAACAGCTAAGTGTTACACAAATCCGGGGTCCACGATCCACGCCTACAGTCGCCTCTGGTACCAGCCGCATTTAGTCGTCTCATACAACTCTCACACTTAGGTATACAGTCCTGTACACCAAACATGGTTGGAAATTTGATATTTATTAATAGGTTAAAGTCTAGTTGCCATGCACTGCGTTCATTAGGGGGTTTAATTTGAAGAATAAAGGAAGCCATCTTGAGATAGGACGAACAAATAAAATATTGGAATGAAATGCCTTGCAGCTCAGGGCGACATTTCCTGTCGTTAAAAACACAGAGTTACCTCCCTTAGACCGTCTTTCCTATCACAGACGATTTCTCTAAGTGCCTATCTTTAAAATCTGAAGCTTCAGGAACAATTATGTGAGCCACTGATAAACAGTGTACATGCTGTCTGTCGTCCAGACTATGTATTCACCACTGGGGATGTCTTCCGTCTGTCGTCACACTCCGGGACATGATGCATACGAAAGCGATACACAACGAGCAGAGCGAGAAGAGCGTCCAACCACAAGAAGCATTTCAACCCCTGGCTCAGGGAACACCAGAATCATTCGTCAACGTTTAAACTTTTCCAGCCGTAGGATCGACTTTCGCGCTTTGCGCAAAAACCGAAGATATTAATAAGTTCTTATCAGTAATTCAACCTTGCATAATCATAATGGCATCTGCAGACACGATGCTGGGGACATTAGTTCCGCTGTAGTTGAGCGCGGAATGATTTTATCATCTGATGGTAGTGTGACTACAAACCCACAGGGGAACAGCAGCGGGGATTGCCGAGTTGACACGATGCCGTCCACACGTCTACGGGAACATGACACTCGATGCATGGATCGCAAACTCATTTCCATGTTTAAAGAAAATAGATGTCCACGTATTTTGGCTGTTAAACATGTGATTTGTCTGACGATAATTCTTGACAAATTGTATAATCTGGCCTTGTTATGTGGATGATGTGAGCGGGTGGGTAGGTGTGAGGTTATCTTGGCAGGTGGGTTGGCGTTTGTGGTTCTCTTAGCGGGCGGTAGGCGTTTGAATGATCTTAGCAAGTGGGTAGGCGTTTGAGGTGATCTTAGCACGTGGGTAGGCGTTTTAGGTTATCTTAGCGGGTGGGTAGGCGTAAGAGGTGATGTTAACGGTTGGGTAGGCGTTTGAAGTGATCTTAGTGGATGGGTAGGTGTTTGAGAGGATCTTAGTCGGTGGGTATGTGTGTGAGGTGATCTTCGTGGATGGGTAGGAGTTTGAGGTGATCTTAGTGGGTGGGTGGGTAGGCGTGTGAGGTGATGTTAACGGGTGGGTAGGCGTTTGAGATGATCTTAGAGGGTGGGTAGGCGTTTGAGATGATCTTAGCGGGTGGGTGGGCGTTTGAGGTGATCTTAGCGGGTTGGTAGGTGTTTGAGGTGATCTTAGCAGGTGGGTAGGTGTTTGAGGTGATCTTAGCGGGTTGGTAGGCGTTTGAGGTGATCTTAGCGGGTTTGGAGGTGTTTGAGGTGATCTTAGCAGATGGGTAGGTGGGTGAGGTTATCTTGGCAGATGCGTAGGCATTTGAGATGATCTTAGCGGGTGGGTAGGAGTTTTAGGTTATCTTAGCGGGTTGGTAGGTGTTTTGGATGATCTTAGCGGGTGGGTAGGAGTTTTAGGTGATCTTAGCGGGTGGGTAGGAGTTTTAGGTTATCTTAGCGGGTTGGTAGGTGTTTTGGATGATCTTAGCGGGTGGGTAGGAGTTTTGGATGATCTTAGCGGGTGGGTAGGAGTTTTGGATGATCTTAGCGGGTGGGTAGGAGTTTTAGGTGATCTTAGCGGGTGGGTAGGAGTTTTAGGTGATCTTAGCAGGTGGGTAGGTGTTTTGGATGATCTTAGCGGGTGGGTAGGAGTTTTAGGTGATCTTAGTGGGTAGGTAAGTGTGTAAGGTTATCTTAGCGGGTGGGTAGGTGTTTGAGGTGATCTTTGCGGGTGGGTAGGGTTGGTAGGTGTGTGAGGTGATCTTAGCAGGTGGTTAGGCGTTTGAGATGATCCGAGAGGCTGGGTATGTGTAAGATGTGATCCTACCGGGTATGTAGGCGTTTTAGGTTATATTAGCGGGTGGGTATGGGTGTGAGATGATCTTAGCGGTTGGGTATGTGTGTGAGGGGATCTTAGCTGGTGAATAGGCGTGTGAGGTGATCTTAGCTGGTGGGTAGGCGTGTGAGGTGATCTTAGCTGGTGGGTAGGCATATGAGGTTATCTTAGCTGGTGGGTAGGTGTGCGAGGTTATCTTAGCTGGTGGGTAGGCGTATGAGGTTATCTTAGCTGGTGGGTAGGCGTATGAGGTTATCTTAGCAGGTGGGTAGGTGTGCGAGGTTATCTTAGCTGGTGGGTATGTGTGTGAGGTTATCTTAGCTGGTGGGTAGGTGTGTGAGGTTATCTTAGCGGGTGGGTAGGCGTATGAGGTTATCTTAGCTGGTGGGTATGTGTGTGAGGTTATCTTAGCTGGTGGGTAGGTGTGTGAGGTTATCTTAGCTGGTGGGTAGGTGTGTGAGGTTATCTTAGCGGGTGGGTAGGCGTATGAGGTTATCTTAGCAGGTGGGTAGGTGTGCGAGGTTATCTTAGCGGGTGGATTGGCGTTTGATGTTATCTTAGCGGATGGGTTGGTGTTTTAGGTTATCTTAGCGAGTGGCTAGGTGCGAGGTGATCTTAGCGGTTGGGTACGCGTATGAGGTGATCTTAGCGGGTGGGAAGGTGTGTGAAGTGATCGTAGCAGCTGGGTAAGGGGTTGAAGTAATCTTAGCTGGTGGGTAAGTGTATGAGTAGATCTATGCGGGTGGATAGGGTGTGAGGTTATCTTAACGGGTAGGTAGGTGTGTGAGGTGATCTTAGTTGGAGAGAAGGTGTGTGAGGTGATCTTAGCGTGTGGGGAGGTGTATGAGGAGATCTTTGCCGATGTATATGCTTGTGGAATGATATGAGCAGATCCATAGGTGTGTGAGGTGATGTGAACGGATGGGTGCGCGCGTGGAATGTCCACAGGAAATGGGTAGGCAGCCGGGTAGTCGTGTAGGTAGTTGTGTGGGGTGTGTCGAGGAGGTGTGGTGTATGGGTAAGCGAGTGTGGTGCAACAAGGGTGCAGTGTGGTCGACTACTTTATTGCTTTTGTATGTTTTGTCCTGAATTTCATGCTGACTGCATTGTCGATGCCAAACATATGCCACTGAATCTATTTGAATTATTTCCGTCTGACCATTATACCAAACAAAATGTTCTTTCTGATTTAAAGGCCGAAAGTCCAGGAAAATCATGGTTATACAGATGGGATATAAACCAGCCGGCATTATTTTAGATACACGTAATAATTCGTACCCTTCTAGTAATGAGGTATCAAGTATATTAGACATTAATCTCACTGTTGGTTCAGAAATGTTTGTAGATATTATTCGACATGCAGCTGAGTGTACAGTGTTTACGAGAAGCTAGACGTCAACTGAGTGTACAGTGTTAACGAGAAGCTAGACGTCAACTGAGTGTACAGTGTTAACGAGAAGCTTGACGTCAACTGAGTGTACAGTATTAACGAGAAGCTAGACGTCAACTGAGTGTACAGTGTTAACGAGAAGCTAGACGTCAACTGAGTGTACAGTGTTTACGAGAAGCTAGACGTCAACTGAGTGTACAGTGTTTACGAGAAGCTAGACGTCAACTGAGTGTACAGTGTTAACGAGAAGCTAGACGTCAACTGAGTGTACAGTGTTAACGAGAAGCTAGACGTCAACTGAGTGTACAGTGTTAACGAGAAGCTAGACGTCAACTGAGTGTACAGTGTTAACAAGAAGCTAGACGTCAACTGAGTGTACAGTGTTAACAAGAAGCTAGACGTCAACTGAGTGTACAGTGTTAACGAGAAGCTAGACGTCAACTGAGTGTACAGTGTTAACAAGAAGCTAGACGTCAACTGAGTGTACAGTGTTAACGAGAAGCTAGACGTCAACTGAGTGTACAGTGTTAACAAGAAGCTAGATGTCAACTGAGTGTACAGTGTTAACGAGAAGCTAGACGTCAACTGAGTGTACAGTGTTAACGAGAAGCTAGACGTCAGCTGAGAGTAGTGTTAACGAGAAGCTAGACGTCAACTCAGTGTACAGTGTTAACAAGAAGCTAGACGTCAACTGAGTGTACAGTGTTAACGAGAAGCTAGACGTCAACTGAGTGTACAGTGTTAACGAGAAGCTAGACGTCAACTGAGTGTACAGTGTTAACGAGAAGCTAGACGTCAACTGAGAAGGTTCAAGGTTCCAACATAGGAAGCCCGATAAAAGGTAACACTTTATTTATCCTCTTGGGAACTACAAACATATTTGCAAAGTGTCAAAATTGAACTTCCAAAACAAAACTTAAATCACGTATTAAGGACTCATCTATGTTTAGGAAAGGATTGAGAAGCTCTATCAAGTCCGTGTTACTGAAGCAGTGAGATTGATAAGGCTGTTGGTTTTAGCATTCAAAGTACGGGTGGGGTAGGATTGAGAAGTCTATCAAGTCTGTGTTACTGAAGTAGTGAGATTGATAAGGCTGTTGGTTTTAGCATTCAAAGTACGGGTGTAGTAGGTTTGAGAAGCCTATCAAGTCTGGTTACTGGAGTAGTAAGATTGATAAGGCTGTTGGTTTTAGCATTCAAAGTACGGGTGGAGTAGGTTTGAGAAGCCTATCAAGTCTGTGTTACTGAAGTAGTAAGATTGATAAGGCTGTTGGTTTTAGCATTCAAAGTACGGGTGTAGTAGGTTTGAGAAGCCTATCAAGTCTGTGTTACTGAAGTAGTGATATTGATAAGGCTGTTGGTTTTAGCATTCAAAGTACGGGTGTAGTAGGTTTGAGAATGGCGATACTAAAGAGTTTTCTTTAGATTTTATTGATAAATACATTCTCGAGTCTCCCATCATGGATCAAGGGATTCAGGCAGCAAGTAACCATTTGAAGTCCCCTGGATATGACGATATTGTCAATGAAATGTTAAACTGTTCTCAACCTGTCATATTTCCATGCTGTGGAATCTTATTTAACAACTATACTTCATTTGCATATATCAAGGCGAAAAAACCCTTTCGGGATCATGTGGTAATGAGTCACTATCAAATAGTGATGCTACCATGTGTCCGAGAAAAGGTGAGCGTATCCTGCCCCACCGATGGAGCACGTCACAAGCACATGCAAAGGCAAGTCAACTGTTCAACTGATAACACACCAGAATATTTGGTACAAGTCAAAATAGTAAATTGTCACTGATGCGTCAAATTTGGAAATGCGCTCCACATGTCTGCTATAAAATGTTTGAGAGCATAAGGCTACCCGCCCATGTTGGCCGCGATATATCACGATGTTAAACTCGTGTGAAAGATCGTGCTACATCGTGATTAGCTCGTGATATACTCGTACTTAGCTCCTTATGTGCTCGTGATACATCGTGAGAGATCGTGTGACATCGTGATACATCGTGAGAGATCGTGTGACATCGTGATACATCGTGAGAGATCGTGTGACATCGTGATACATCGTGAGAGATCGTGTGACATCGTGATACATCGTGAGAGATCGTGGTTGGTTCACGATGTCGGGGATTTTTTGGACATGTTCAAAGTATCTCCAATACACGTGACATCGTGTGCTGCTCGTGTTATACTCGTGTTGTGCTCGGTATTGTTCATAGTCAGCTCGTGTATGTCAGACCACACTCGTAATGACCTCGTGCAGTTTTTTGTGACCAGACGTGAACATGTCGAATCCCAAACTGAAATAATATGTTAACCCAGAATTGTATACGTTAAAGACATTAGTGTCAAACCAACAAGTGGTATACATCAACAAATGTATTTCCAAATTAATGAAACCGATCGCCCAAATGCATCACGGCAACGGCCATGGTAACCCGATGCACGTGAGTTCCGTGCAAATAAAAATGCACATGCGTTACCCCATTTCTTGCCCTATAAAAATCCACCCAGATCGGATAACATTCATTCGTTATTGAATTGCTACCACATGCCAAGATTGACAAGAAATCAGCGACACCAAGCCCTTGGACGATTGCAAGCTGGACAAACCGCCCGGCAAGTAGCCAATGCAAGTCCACCTAAGGACCATATGCAGGCTCCAGCAACGCTACCAGACCACCAACATTACAGATGACCGATCATGTAGTGAAATACCAAGAGTCACTCCCCGACGTCAGGATCGTCAGGTTGTGCGACAGCATCTTCAAGATCGCTTTAATTTGTTATTGCTGCTGAAACTGCTCGACAGACCATGGGGACACACCAGTGACACATTAGTGCGGACACCGTGCGTTGACGATTGATGAGCAAACACCTCCGAGGACCAATTCTGACACCACGTCATCGCCTGGACCGTCTTCAGTGGGCAACACAGCACCAGCATTAGCGCCACCAGCAATGGAGAAGAATTCTCTTCTAAGAAGAGACCCATTACAACGTCTCAGATGGCAGAGAGAGAGAGTCTGGCGACGCCGTGGGTAACGTTATTCGGATGCTTGTGTTGTTGAGAGAGAGACTCGTGTGGTGGTCCGAGCATCATGGTGTGGGGTGGAATTGGTCTTGCACAGAGGGTCGGCCCTGTGGTCTTCCAGAATATCGGTCCATGGAGAGGCAATGGTGTCCCACAGCTCGGTACATTGATTAACTCTTGAGACCACACGCCATACCTCATTTGGCACGTCGCCGCAACCACGAGTTTCAGCATGATAAGGCCCGTGCCCGTACTGAGAGAGAAACAAGAGACTTCTTCCAGCAGAATGACATCAGAACCATGCAGTGGCCTGCCCTCAGTCCCGATTTAAATCCCATTGAGCACCTGTGGGACGAGATTCAAAGACGACTGAATGACGTCCGACCAAGGCCGACAACTGCAGCTGAACTGCGTCAGGCGTTCCTCCACAGAAATTTCGGTTATATACTATCACCGTCTGCGTTATAGCGGACAGGGAGTCTACTCACCACACTAGCATCTAAATATGATAATTTTCTGACGACTGATCAGTGTCAAAACACAATGCAACGAGCGTCTACCGTAACTCAACAGAAACAATACAACACAGTCATTGTTAAACAATAAGATACACTGCAAAATAACACTCTCCCCCTCGGAGAAAGAAAGTTTGAACATAATGGAAACTTTCTTTGCCAATAACAGTTTTAAAAACAGTTAAAGGACAGTTGATAATAATAAACCTCAGACATGATAATTTAGAGAATTTTGTTTTATAAAAAAATGAAATCATGTTTGTAGACAGAACTGATCACATTCAACCAACTGGAGACAATGCATCCGCAATAACGCTTTGTTTGCTTTTGATATGCTTGATGTCTAAACAGAATTCTTGCAAAGACAGGCTCCAGCGCATTTGGCGTTGATTCTTGTTCTTCATTTTATGAAGAAAAGTCAGTGGACACTTGAATAGGAAGTACATTAGTACCCAAGTACACTTCAAATTGTTGCAAAGCTAACAATAGAGAAAAAGAGCAAGAGTGTCTTTTTCAAATTCAATATTTTCTCTGATGTTTGTCGGGGGCACAGGTGGCCCAGTCGTCTTAGGCGCCGCCATTCGCTGTGCAGAGTTGCGTCCCTTGGGCACGCCAGAAACCCATGATTGTGGGTTCGAATCCCGGTTCGCCCCAATTATGTTTCTAGGTTTGTCAGCACCATACCCGTGTTCATGGGTTTCACCGAGGTGGTAAACGTCTGAGACCTGCATCACTTCGGGCTTTCCTCCCACATTAAGCTGACACACCGTGATATAACTGGAATAATGTTAAAAGCGGCGTTAAACCCAACTCACTCACTCACTCTGATGTTTGTCAAACTTTCGTGAATAATAACAAATAGTATAATCAAAGCCTACTGCATTCATTCATTCATTCATTCATTCATTCATTTACCCAGAAAGCTTGAAAAGTTACTTTTTGTTTTGTGGAACATGGAATTTTGAAATAGCCGCCACCTTTGCTTGTATGGGCTGTACCTGTGCCTGTGCTAATTCACATTTCACTATATTTACCGTCAACTTGCCTCTAGTGAGTCTTATGGTGCTCGTCCCACTCCATGGAATGATTGATGACAGCACCAACGTAGGCTTCCACACCCTCAAACGTGGCTGTAATGTCATTGATGAGACACTGGAAGGTACCTGGAGCGTTCTTGAGCTCACATGGCATCGCTTTGTATTGGTACAGTCTACTGGAGTCACAAAGCTGATACCTGCTTGGCACGATCCGTCAGTGGAATCTGCCAATACCCCTTCAGTTGGTCAAACTTGCTTACCTACTTGGCTTTACCGATTCTGTCATTGCAGTCATCGATTCTTGGTATTGGATTAGAGCGAGTTTTAGAGACCGCATTCACGCGGTTCATGTCAGTACCACATCTGTAACTACCATCAGGCTTCGGCACAAGAATGCAAGGTGAGCTACAGGCACCATAACTTGGTTCAATAAAGTCATTGTCCAGCATGCATTGGATCTCCTTCTTAAGAACTTGATTGGATTCCCCGGTAGGGAGTTGTTTCACAGGCACAACGTCACCAACATCTACATCATGACACACTACATCTGTACGGCCAGGTACAACCCTAAACAAGCGAGCAAACTCTTGAAGTAACTCTGACACGTGAGCCTTTTGCTCGGAGGACATATGACTTAACTTAGCATCCAAGTTAGCTAAAGCTAGAGATTTGTTTAGTTTAGGGCTAACATAGTCAGCTATGCCATGAAACTTGACAAAGCCGCAATTCTCATCAGCATCACAATCTGATACAATATCCACAGGTGAATCAGTGGCAACACATTGAGAAGGTACATTGTTATTTCTTTCTTGATAATTTCTAAACATATTGACATGATAAGGCTGGTACTTAGCACATAATGGTTGACCAGGAACAGGCAGAAACACTAAGACTTTATACCAGGACTGAAATGTCTCCCTGGAGACTTTGTGTCACATTGTACTTTCATTTTGTCCTGTGACTCCTTCAAGCGATCCCTAGAAACTTCACAGCCTAGCCCAAAATGATGAGACATAATCCAAGGAACTCATTTCAAACCTGTAATTTAGCCAATAATCCTTTGAGGGATTTAAAAGCCCACGAACATGACAAAGACAAGGTCAAAATGACTAAAATCTAGGGGCTCGTGAACTGACTCCCTCGCAGGAAAGAACAACAAATGAATGCCTTCATCCCAACCCTTCTCAGTGTCAAAACAGTAAGTCCTTATCATTCTTAAGAAACCAGGGAAATCTCTCTAAAGCTCTTTGAGATTCGGGATCATATGCACAAGCCTTAGTCTGATTTAGGCCTACGCTGGTGCTTAGAGTTCCTACAACCCCCATCTTGACCAACCCAGACACCAAATCTGTCTTCAAATTCACAAATTAAAACGAAAAAGTGAGTGAGTGAATGAGTTATAATTTAACGTTGCATCAGCATTATTTCTACCATATAGCGACGAGTCTAAGTTAGAAAAGGTGGTACACCCACATAAAGCCTCTAACAAAACCTGAGACTCCTCAGAAAACAACCAACAAGTGTTATACAGTGGTAAACAAACTTGGTTTACATATCAATACACATTTCTGCACAGCAAATACACAGTAGAGTGGTCGTTCAATATGCCATGGCAATACATAATGTTATGGCAGTGGAAAGTATCCAATATAAAATACATTCAGTGATTATATTATTTACTGAGTCAAATTAAAAACTTCACATTTTAAAAAGTAATCTCATATATGATATACAACGGACAAATTTATCAGAGAAGGTAATTTTTAATCATTAATGTCCAAAGAAGGATTTTAATTAACGGTGATAACCATAATTTTTTCCAAGCACCTACGGTATTCGGTAATACCATCAACAGTTTAAATCATAAGTCCCAAGCAGGAGAATCTGATGGCACACAAGTTCAGTAGCGTGTATGGCCACCATGTGCGTTGACAACTGCCACACAACGCCTCCGCATGGACCTTGTGATGCTTGTGAACACATGATTGGGAAGACGATGCCATTGTTGCTGCAAAATGGTGCCAAGATCTTGCACATTCTGTGGTTGGGTCACGAGAGTGCGCAGACTTCTGCCATGAGCATCCCAGACGTGTTCGATGGGATTGAGGTCGGGAGACCTTGACGGCCAGTCCATGACGTTGACTCCCGCATTCTGAAGGAAATTCCTTGGCAAAATTACTGTGTGGGGTCTGGCATTGTCGTGTTGGAAGATCAAACTGGGTCCACGTGCTGCCATAACAGGCAGAAGTTCTGGTGCCAATACCCGGTCGCGGTAAGCAGAATCGTTGAGGTTGCCACGGATGACAAGAAGCCTGGAACGTGCATTGCCACAGAAAGCACCCCACACCATGACACTTCCGCCTCGAAATCTGTCAACATCCTGTACACAAGTCTGGGCGTAACGTTCATGACGGTGCCTCCACATCCTCGCCCTAGCATCAGCAAATCAAAGATTAAATCGGGATTCATCACTGAAGACGACTTGATTCCAATTTCTCTGAGTCCATCGTAAGTGTCGCTGTGCCCACAATGGACGTTGACGTCTGTGTAATTGTGTCAGAAACGGCCCACAGTATCGCCGTCGTGCTTGAAGGTGACAATCTGACGATCCTCTGCATGTGACGTCACACGTGGTCGACCTGGCCGAGGGCGATTAGCGGCGGTACCCGTTTGCTGTAGACGCGTCTGTAAATCATAAACAGTCCGTGGACTACAACCCATCGTCCTTGCCACTTCAGCTACGGACGTTCCCGTCTGCAACATGCCAATGGCACGTTCACGTTGCACATTTGAAAGGCGTGTCATGACAAATGGCCGTAAAGACTTTTGTTTTCTTGTGTTTTTCTTTTTTTTTGTTAATGACTGCTAACAAGTATGGCCGAAAACATGTGCGGTATTATGGCCACGTGACCAGTTGCACGTGAAAAAACACTTTTGCCACTATAGTGCTGTGCACATGATTTTAATCGATTCACCTGCACACAACGGGTGTTATCTGAAGACAATACGTGGCCATTACTGTTTAAATAGACAATAAGGGCCCACAATGATAACTGGTCAAAATGTTAAAATTTTAGGATTGTGAAGGTTTTAATTTCGTTCAGTATAGTTCAGAGAGTGTTCAAGCTTCTGAGATGTGCTAAGCAGCGAATCATGGATGATGAGCGATCCTCACATGAAGCTGGTTCCAAAGCAATGAAAAGGCGTGTGACACGAAATGTGTGAGGCATCCGTTTAACCAGTTACTGGAAAGTTTCATATAGTTCCCTCGCAGCATTGAACATTACAGAAATTTCGGTAACATACTATCACCGTCCGCGTTATACTGGACAGGAAGTTGACACACCACACTAGCATCTAAATATCCTTTTCCAACCACAATGCACAACGTGTCTACTGAATCTCAACAGAAACACAATAACACAGTTACACGCTTTGTTAAACAATAAAATAAACTTTTACACAATAAACTATTGCTAGACATAAACATACACTCTTGTGGAGAGATTTTCTTGTCACTCTGAATATTTATGCATATATCTAAATATGAAACAGACGCGGCCGCATCACTGGGATACTATATTTCTAGGTCAGGTGTCATTGAACGATATTCGGCCGTCGGTATGCCTGGAGCTTAAGGTAAACTTCTTTGTCCTGACTCTGCCAGTCCAAAAAGAAGTTCGAAACGAAATTCACTGACAGAAATAGTACCAGTAGGTAAAGTTGACAAACTCAGTTTGTGAATAACACTGTCCTTTCAGACACAAATTTGTTGACTAGACTTTACTAAATATTCGTTAGTATTTTTTTCACAAGGGGCCTTTCGTCACTAAGTGCAAAGGTCAAGTAGTAATCAGATATACTTCTATATTCAGGCATACAGAAACAACACGATGATGAACATGAAGAATTTTAAGCCTCGGTGGACTTAAACCTGAATCCTATCGATTTTAGTCCGTGGCGATACCATCTGTGCTGAGGAGACTGTTGTCCCCAAGAGTGTCAGTTTTCCTAAACACCATTAACTTGGTTTATTTGTACCCATATTTTCACCCATATTTGACTTATAGCCTGATGATGCACTCTCTATTAAAGATGTTTAAATGTTCAACATGTTCAAAGGTGTTTAGATTACATGTTTGGATTATAGGGATGTTGCGTTTAGGTGGTGTTTAGGCCATGAGGCGATAGCTCATTTCAGGTGTTTAGGCCCGAAACGTATTGAGATGGAACACACTATTGAAACACATACCTAAACATGACCTGATGTGTGTTTACATTCTTTACACAGTTTTTACAGTGTGGTTTTAGTAGTGAATTATACTAATTTAATAAGCGATATTTACTAATCTTCAGCATCTTCATGTTATCTTCCAGACAGGAAAGTAAATTGGCTGTTCACTCACCTGGCCGCTATTACAACTTAAGTTAGTAGAATCCAATAGGTCATTTTCTGAGTGCAGAACTTAAGAGGGTTGAGGGATATTGTTGACATGGTTGAGGTGAAGGTCACCAGGCAATGGTTCCCCGCACCCAACTTTGATGTATTGGTTTCTTTATAACGCCGATTATGGCTCCCGTTTTCGAGATCAGACAGCGCTACGACACGAAAAGTGAAAAAGTCGGATTACCCTCCTCAATGATCAGGAATGTCCTATCATTGTCTGAACGCAGTCGTACACGTTCGTAACAGAGTCCTTCGAATCGGGAAAGGTCCAGAGAGGTCGGCCAAGCACTCCTGACAGTATATGGTGCGTCCCATAACATTCGGGAAACTCGATTACAATCGTGACAATGTTGTGACAGATGTATCGGATAAAAATCGTAACAATGTCCTGTGTTGTCTGAACGATGTCCTGTGGATCGGGACGCTGTCGTGATGAAAGGGCATGAATTGTTCACTACCGTTTCTTATCGATTGAGTCCAGATTGAGTCCAGATCTTGCCGAATGCGAACCGTCTTTGTCGGTTCAGTGTCTGGTCACTGTCTGATCTGTGTCGGATCGCATTCGGGAGAAACGGGATGCTGTCGAGGCAGATTCAGTCGTTTGGAAGAAACAAATGGGATCAGATTCGGACTGAGAACGGGAGAATCGGGACGAATTCGACTGGAAACGGATGAATCGGGACGCTTCCTGAACAATATCTGATTGTTTGTGAACATCCCGACACAAATCACAGGATCCTGATCAGACTTTTGAGACACTTTAATCAGAAATGGTCTTATCAAAGACGGCAGTAAAAATTCTGAATGTGTGAGTGAGCCCTTACCTGAATTTAGTGTGTGAGTAGATCCGAGAGGCACATCTAGACCGCTGATGTTTGTCCACAGTTGGTAGAAAGGGATGTTGCAAAGAGTGTCCATCGAGTTATCAGTACACGGGACAGTCTACAGATTTACCGTTTGCAAAATTAATCATGTAAACGTAACATACATTTCAAATCTATAAATGTATAATTTGTAAGTCTGATGTGGCTAATCATGCTTTCTGTTCTAATTTTAATCGAAGTTTAAGGTTGGTGGAACATACACTCTTACCAACATAGCAGCAACAATATTTGCTAAATCCTTCATTGTGGCTGGACTGAAGAATTGTTTGTCGATAGTCTTACAATGTCATTTACTTCAGGATTTGACGTTTACGGTGCACGTGAATTCAGTTTATCGGAGGAGCGTTTCAGGAAAACTGTTCAGTGACTGTTTTGATATATTTGTTTTCGGAAAATATTTCTTTTATCAAACGCATTCAGCTTCGCGGAGAACAAGGAAATGCACGTGCTTTTCCTGTATGTTTGATATAAAAGCATGTTGATTAATATTTAAAGGAGTCTAGCGCCAACCAGAGTAGTGGCTAGATGTTAGAACACATGGTCAGACTGATGATGATCATAACAGCCGGAATGACGTCGTTGGCTACAGTTTAACCTTCAGTCATATTAGGACTGCTTTAGAAAGGAAAAGCTAATATATTCGAGTGGTGTTTGCCTTTAATTGCTATGTATGTAAATACTTACTGTGGGATAATAAAAGGTGATTAGAAAACTTTAATTTCATTTTTCACTTTGGTAGCATAAATTTACTTTTTTTTCAAATTGAAAGGTCTTGTTATTTCAATTTATTTGTTTATTTTTTCGAAATCTCGAGTTTTTCCATGTTACCTCGATTATTTTTCTTTATTTCAAGTTTATTATTTTAGTTTGTTCTCGTTACTTCGATTACTTTCTGGTTATTTAAAGTTTATTTAAAAAAATCGAAATTTCGATTATCTTCTCGTTATTTCGATCACTTTCTCGTTATTTAAAGTTCATTTCGTTACCTCCTAGATGTACGACTCCCAGCTAATGAAAGAACCAAGGTTCAGACAACACACCCAAAGGATGCTAAGATATTAGCAGTAGTTATTCATCGCTATCTGAGGTGTAGCATCCAGTGGATTTTATTGTCAAAAAATAATTGCAACTGTGTTACAGTGTTTTCGTTAAGATTCGGTAGACGCTTTTGGATAGTGATCAGTCGTCGGGAAGTTACTATATTTAGTTGCTTGTGTGCAAGCCCCTTCGTTACACGCTCGGTGACATCACTGCCACAAGTGTGGGCGCGGCCTTTACAAGAATCTTGAAATTTGCCCTTTTTACATCTTCACAGTTTTGTTTGTTTGATCCGACTGGTTCGAGATTGCAGACCAACGGGAAAATCAACCAACTTCGCCCTTACATTCTTACTATACCAGGTCGGGTAGCCTAGTAGTTAAAGCGGTCGCTCGTCACGCGAAAGACCCAGGTTCGATTCCCGATACGGGTACAATGTGTGAAGCCCATTTCTAGTGTCCCCCGCCGTGATATTGCTGGAATATTGCTAAAAGCGCCGTAAAACCATACTCCCTCACTTACTATACCAATTACATGATAGTTGTAATGAAACAGAAATTAAGACTGACAACAACAAAAATAAAAATAACTATTAATGATATAGCAGGGGTGAGAGTATTCGGCGTCACGTCAGTCATCACTTGTTCGTATACATAACGACCAGGCGGTTGCGAGTTCAACTCCATGTATGGTTGTAGCCAACCAGAGATGATCCGGGGTAGAATAGGTCTTCAGCAGCTCATGCTTGCTGTAAAAGGCGACTATGATTGTCGTAAGAGGCGACTAACGGGATCGGGTGCGGATCCCAATTGCGTGGATCGATGCTCATTACATCAACACTGGATTGTCTGGTCCAGACTCGATTACTTACAGACCGCCGTCATATAGCTGGAATATTGCTGAGTGCGGCGTTAAACAACAAACCAACCATGGCTGTAGCCACCTATCACAGTGGGGAGCTTGTGGCAGCGATAGAACAGAAAGCTCCGCGAACGGGATATCGCTGTAAGGAGGATGGCTAGTGTGGTGTGGAAACTGCTGTCCGGTATACCGCGGACGGTGATAGTATGTTATAGAAACATGGAGAATGTTGTATGTCGTGAGGGCACTATGTTGTATCTTCCAGTAGCTGGTTAGACAAAGTATAGTGGGACAAAAGCGTGTTGACGTATCCCTCACGCATTTCATCACATCGGAACCAGATTTCTTGTGAGGATCATTCATCATGCCTGATTCCTTGCATAGCTCATCACGGAAGCTTGACCACTGTCGCCGCTGGGGCGGTCGGGTAGCCTAGTGGTTAAATCGTTCGCTCGTCACGCCGAAGACATGGGTTCGATTCCCCTCAAGGCTACAATATGTGAAGCCCATTTCTGGTGTCCCCCGCCGTGATATTGCTGGAATATTGCTAAAAGCGGCGTAAAACCATACTCACTCACTCACTTTCGCCGCTGGGTGAATATACTATTATCACTGAGTTTTGCTATCACAAAAACGTATCTGATGCTGACCTCTGCCATCATGTTATATGTTACCATTGAATATTGTACTACCACTCTATTGTGTACTGCCATTGTATTTACTGTGCAGTCATTTGTGTTGATGTGTAAACTAGATCTTGTAATACATTTGTTCATTGTATACCACTTGTTAGTTGTTTGTTGGTTTCACATTTAGTTCTTATATGTTCAGATTTCTGGGTTAACATTTTTTAATTTCAATTTGGAAATCGACAATAGCATCACAAATCCTATTGACCTGTGAACGAAGTGTTTCTCTGTCAGTAATTGTAATTGGAATAGGCCCGTTTACAGCCTCAGACGTATCCAGACCAACAAACCTGATCTTGTCCTTTTTGATAAATCCAATGAAATATTTTATACCATTGAATGCTCTGTCCCTTTTGACACTAATGTGATTGACAAGATTGAGGAAAAACATGGCAAATATGCGGACCTCGCTTTCGAAATGTCACGCTTGCATCCCAAGTACCATATTATCTGACTCCCCATTGTTCTTGGTGCCTTAGGTTTGGTACCTCCTAATCTGTTGACTGACATCGGGAGAGTACCTGGGTTTGCTTCCAGGAATACAACCCTTTTGACAATCTGGGTAATGCAGAAGGCTGCAGTGTTGGGGTGTCTTCACATTCTCCGAAAATATGGACTAGGCAGCGCTTCCTGGGAGAAGTCCCATTCGCTGTCTGGGCTGCGTGTAGAGGGGCAAGGGCCCTGAACTGATGATGAGACTAAACAATGCCAGGATCACTCAAACCCTCTTTGCTGCATCTTTTATTTTAATCTGGAACTACTACTACTACTACTACTACTACTACTACTACTAGTAGTAGTACTACTACTACTACTTGTAATAATAATAATAATAATAATGATAATAATAATGAGAAGAAGAAGAAGAAGAATATAAAAAATCATATAGCGTCAATTTCCAGATCTGGTGGTCAGAGAGAGAGAGTTCAGTGAGCGTTGGGGGCGGATTGGAACAAACAGGTTTTGAATAGTCCCTGAAAGTGGTTGATATCTTTGGCACTTTTGATGTTGACGGGAATGCTGTTCCAAAGTTTTGCGCCGCCTTTGCAAAGCATCGGTCACCGAGTGACATAGTCCTGGTTTGGCGCACAACACAAACATGAGCTGAGTGTTACAAGACCTGACGAGTCGTTCTGGTTGACATAGCTGCATCACTTCACTGATGAGGGTGGACCGACGTCATGAAGTGTTTTGTGTACTAAAACAAGTAGTTTTGTGACGGGGAGCCAGTGCAGTTTCTTAAGTAACGGTGTTATATCCCCTCCAGGACGGGGTACCACTCTGGCAGCTACGTTTTAAACACGCTGAACCTTTGCGATTTGGGATTAAGGCAGCCCATATAGAAGAGCATCACAATAATCCAGCAGAGATATCACGAAAGCCTGAATGAGACGTGCAGCTTCGAGACTGTAGTATGTCAGTGTGCAGACGTTACTGTGACCATCGAGGCTGAAAGCCTGTGTGACCCCATTGAAGCCATGTCTGGAGGGTTCCAAGTGCGGTAAGGCAGAAGGTCAAGATCTGGATAGCCACACAGCAACAGTACCCTTTACTGTCAAACGCAAACTTAAAACAATCAATACTAACATGAGTAACATAATTTCTGTCTTCTTTTAAGGCATTGTAGCATTCATTATCAGTCCATAAACATTCTACATGTTGGCGCACTCCCCGTTCCGCAGTGGTAGGTCGGAGGAGAGTATCATCCATAAAACTCCCCACACGAGTCCCTGATGTCTCGTTTCACAATTCATCGGCAGCTGGAGTTTTGAAATGATCCAAATCAATGTCCCTAATTATATCAGAAATAAGGAACATGTCTAAGATAACATGGGTTGATCTGGCAAATTAACTCTATATCATGGTCTGCGAGACCCATTAGGGTTCTAGGGAATTTGCCATTCAGTTGTACTAAACAACCCGAGCACTATTGATCTGCATCAGCAATTGCTGGTTCGGTTTCCAAATCTTGGCGATAATGACGTAATAGTCCCGGGGAGTGCTCGCCCAGTCTTTACAACCAGTTTGCATTCATCCGACACCAAAGGGGCGGTTGTTGGGAACTTAAGTCATTCAGTTGTAAAGATAAGTGGTGATGAGGTAATGTCTACAGACGACTCAGTGTTGCAGGGATCTCTGCAGCCCCGACAGTGACCGCACATGTATCGTATCGAGGGTGACACAAGCAATGGTCTATGATCAGGCACCGCGGCACAGAACGGTTCACAAGGACAAAAGTGATATAAACTTGAAATAACGAGACAATAATCGAAGTAATGAGAAACAACTGGAAATTTTGAAAAAGTAAACAAATAATTGAAATAACTAGAAATTTCGATTAAAAAATGAATAAGATTATGCCACAAAAGAGTTTTTTCTCGTTACTTTCGTTATTTTCTCATAAATCAAGGTTATTTAAAAAAACCTCGAAATTCCGAGAAAATAATCAAAGTTACGGAAAAAAACGAAATTTTTGAGTTTTTGAAATAGACTTAATATAACGAGAAAATATTCGAAATTACGAGTTTTTGATATAAACTTGAAATAACGAGAAAATAATCGAAATCACGAAAATATTATCGAACAAAAGTGACATGGTAGGGAACATCAAACGACATGTGCCGCCAAATCGATGAAGGATATTAAACTGCTTCCAAGACCCTTTGCATTTTGGTACAGTCTATTCCAGAAACCCAGTTTATCTACAAACACCATAGTACCAAAGTAGATGTGAACATGAAGGGAGTACCTGACCAGTCACACAGTCAAGGCATGCAGGCATATCAACAATGGGATGAGGTGAAACAGCTACCAGCTTTAAAGCTTCATCCCTATGTTTCTATGATCGTCAAAGACCTGGTTCCAGCAGATATCTCACAAGCCGATTTTCTAACTTCAAAGTACAACAGATGGTGGTCAGTTATATGTTAACAACCCAGAAGTCATGTGACGATGGGCGTAACCATACCGACTTGTAGTCAACCTATTTTACCGCAACATTTGTTTGTTTTTTGCTTAACGTAACACTCTGCAATATTCCAGCTATATGACGGCGGTCTGTAAATAATTGAGTCTGATAACTGAATCCAGTGATTGACATCATGAGCATCGATGCACGCAAGTGGGATACGATGACACAATGTGTGTGTGTGTGTGTGTGTGTGTGTGTGTGTGTGTGTGTGTGTGTGCTTGGTCGGGACCAATGCCGGTTTTATAATGCTAGCTCACCGAGAGTTCAGTAGCGGTTCAATATAGATGCCCCACTCAGGCACAGTACACTGACACCGAGTCAACCCGTGCTTGTTCTAGTCCCTTAATGCCGAGCGCCAGGCAGGATAGCAGCCAGTTATAATTGATCATTCCGGATAATATTGAATTATAATAATAAGAATAACATCATTTTGTGTTTTGGTATGAAATACCTCCATCTGTCCATTGAGTGTAACCCAGGTCTGCAGATTCCACACCGATGTCTGTGATAAGTTAGTGCGAGTGCGGGACGATGGTCAAGCTGTCCCTGGGTCGTGTCCAGCCCGATCACTGTGACAGACTACTGGACTTCAGTAGACTCCTGACGCACGTGACCACTATCATAATCCCGTCTATTGAACACACAAAGAGATCCAATCCGATCTTGTCGCGGATTTCAAGCAGAGACTACCGAGTGCAGGGGTTGTCAGATATTACCTATCACTTGCCAATAGCTAATGACAGGAGATAAATATAATCAATTCGTTGGAGACCACGAAACTAGTTGAGTGGTGTGACCCCCACAAAGCCGCTGCCGTCAGCACAAAAGGGCTCCGCCATCTCGCGCTAACCGGCCCCGATCACGTAAGCTCATAATTCAGGCTCACAACAATAGCGAAGCCTTTTTTCCAAATCTAATGATAACAAACATTCAACGAGTAAATATTTTTCTTACAAAATTAGGAACCACCAACCAGGTTGGAAACACGGGCCATGAGAAGGAGTAGATTTCGGATGACAAGACGAAATACTGGCAGTGGAAAAATGAAGCCATCTTTTATATAGGGCTTCACGCTTGTCTCCTCCCATAAGGCTGTGGACTGCCTAATCCCTATTCGCCTCCTACCTCGAGAAATTAATAAGGACTGCTTACTGCTGCCGGTATTGCGGGGACTTCCGCTTCACTGAATCCAAAGAATGGGATTATTCCCAGCGTGAACTGACTCGTTCGTTACGTTTGTGGAAAACTGCGGGTGTAACGTTCAACAGTGTCAGAGGAGTTATCCCCCTTTACCTAAAGGGTCCACTCAGACAAGGTGGTAAGGCTGCTGCATTTGTGTGATTCGCCTACTTGCGTATTGATTTGTTCAGGCCAGGTGTCCCGAGATTTTCCAACAGGAGTCCCAGAGTTTCCCAAAAGGAGTCACAGAGCTTCCCAACAGGAGTCTCAGAGTTTCCCAACAGGAGTCCCAGAGTTTCCCAAAAGAAGTCCCAGAGCTTCCCAACAGGAGTCACAGAGTTTCCCAAAAGGAGTCACAGAGCTTCCCAACAGGAGTCTCAGAGTTTCCCAACAGGAGTCTCAGAGTTTCCCAACAGGAGTCCCAGAGTTTCCCAAAAGAAGTCCAAGAGTTTCCCAACAGGAGCCAGGACGTTTCCCAACAGGAGTCCCAGAGTTTCCCAAAAGAAGTCCCAGAGTTTCCCAACAGGAGGCCCAGAGTTTCCCAACAGGAGGCCCAGAGTTTCCCAACAGGAGCCAGGACGTTTCCCAACAGGAGTCCCAGAGTTTCCCAAAAGAAGTCCCAGAGTTTCCCAAAAGAAGTCCCAGAGCTTCCCAACGGGAGTCACAGAGTTTCCCAACAGGAGGCCCAGAGTTTCCCAACAGGAGCCAGGACGTTTCCCAACAGGAGTCCCAGAGTTTCCCAAAAGAAGTCCCAGAGTTTCCCAAAAGAAGTCCCAGAGCTTCCCAACAGGAGTCACAGAGTTTCCCAAAAGGAGTCACAGAGCTTCCCAACAGGAGTCTCAGAGTTTCCCAACAGGAGTCTCAGAGTTTCCCAACAGGAGTCCCAGAGGTTCCCAAAAGAAGTCCCAGAGTTTCCCAACAGGAGCCAGGACGTTTCCCAACAGGAGTCCCAGAGTTTCCTAAAAGAAGTCCCAGAGTTTCCCAACAGGAGCCAGGACGTTTCCCAACAGGAGTGCCAGAGTTTCCCAACAGGAGTCCCAGAGTTTCCCAACAGGAGTCGAGGAGTTCCCGCAGGGAATTTCTGGACAAACAGAATAGATCGGAGAAGAACTGAATAGAATTATCTCGTTTCTCTCCCCAACCACACATCCTTCATAATGTGCAAGGAGACAAAGATCAAATAGCAATTATTCAACATCAACTCCCAAACAAGTGTGTTACACATCAACAGAAAAGACGCCACTACATACGACACTAGATCACATCCACTACATACAACACTACATCACATTCACTATACACAACACTACATAAGATACACTACACAACATTACATCACATTCACTACACACAACACTACATCACATCCACTACACAACACTACATCACATTCACTACACAACATTACATCACACCCACTACATACAACACTACATCGCATCCACTACACACAACATTACATCACATTCACTACATACAACACTACATCACATTCACTACACAACATTACATCACACCCACTACATACAACACTACATCACATCCAATACACAATACTACATCACATTCACTACACACAACACTACATCACATCCACTACACAACACTATATCACATCCACTACACACAACACTACATCGTATTCACTATTCACAACACTACATCACATCCACTACACAACACTACATCACATCCACTACACACAACACTACATCACACCCACTAAACACAACACTACATCACATCCACTACACACAACACTACATCACATCCACTACACACAACACTACATCACATCCACTACACAACACTACATCACATTCACTACACACAACTCTACATCACATTCACTACACACAACACTACATCACATCCACTACACACAACACTACATCACACCCACTACACACAACACTACATCACATTCACTAAACACAACACTACATCACTTCCACTACACAACACTACATCACATCCACTACACACAACACTACATCACACCCACTACACACAACACTACATCACATCCACTACACACAACACTACATCACATTCACTACACACAACACTACATCACATCCACTACACACAACACTACATCACATCCACTACACACAACACTACATCACATTCACTACACACAACACTACATCACATTCACTACAAACAACACTACATCACATCCACTACACACAACACTACATCACATCCACTACACACAACACTACATCACATTCACTACACACAACACTACATCACATCCACTACACACAACACTACATCACATTCACTAAACACAACACTACATCACATCCACTATACACAACACTACATCACATCCACTACACACAACACTACATCACATCCACTACACAACACTACATCACATCCACTACATACAACACTACATCACATCCACTACACACAACACTACATCGCATTCACTACACACAACACTACATCACATTCACTACACACAACACTAAATCACATTCACTACACACAACACTACATCACATTCACTATACACAACACTACATCACATCAACTACACAAAATTACATCACATCCACTACACAACACTACATCACATCCACTACATACAACACTACATCACACCCACTACACACAACACTACATCACATTCAATACACAACACTACATCACATTCACTACACAACACTACATCACATTCACTACACAACACTATATCACATTCACTATACACAACACTACATCACTTCCACTACACAACACTACATCACTTCCACTACACAACATTACATCACATCCACTACACAACACTACATCACATTCACTACACACAACACTGCATCACATCCACTACACAACACTACATCACATTCACTACATACAACACTACATCACTTCCACTACACAACATTACATCACATTCACTACATACAACACTACATCACTTCCACTACACAACACTACATCACATCCACTACACAACACTACATCACATCCACTACACACAACACTACATCACATTCACTACACAACACTACATCACATTCACTACACACAACACTGCATCACATCCACTACACACAACACTACATCACATCCACTACACAACACTACATCACATTCACTACATAGAACACTACATCACTTCCACTACACAACACTACATCACATCCACTACACAACACTACATCACATCCACTACACACAACACTACATCACATTCACTACACAACACTACATCACATCCACTACACACAACACTACATCACTTCCACTACACAACACTACATCACTTCAACTACACAACATTACATCACATCCACTACACAACACTACATCACATTCACTACACACAACACTGCATCACATCCACTACACACAACACTGCATCACATCCACTACACAACACTACATCACATTCACTACATACAACACTACATCACTTCCACTACACACAACACTGCATCACATCCACTACACAACATTACATCACATTCACTACATACAACACTACATCACTTCCACTACACAACACTACATCACATCCACTACACAACACTACATCACATCCACTACACACAACACTACATCACATTCACTACACAACACTACATCACATCCACTACACACAACACTACATCACTTCCACTACACAACACTACATCACTTCCACTACACAACATTACATCACATCCACTACACAACACTACATCACATTCACTACACACAACACTGCATCACATCCACTACACATAACACTGCATCACATCCACTACACAACACTACATCACATTCACTACATACAACACTACATCACTTCCACTACACAACACTACATCACATCCACTACACAACACTACATCACATTCACTACACACAACACTGCATCACATCCACTACACAACACTATATCACATTCACTACACACAACACTACATCACACCCACTACACACAACACTACATCACATTCACTAAACACAACACTACATCACATTCACTACATACAACACTACATCACATCCACTACACACAACACTACATCACATTCACTAAACACAACACTACATCACATTCACTACACATAACACTGCATCACATCCACTACACACAACACTACATCACATTCACTACATACAACACTATATCACTTCCACTACACAACACTACATCACATCCACTACACAACACTACATCACATTCACTACACACAACACTGCATCACATCCACTACACAACACTAAAACACATTCACTACACACAACACTACATCACACCCACTACACACAACACTACATCACATTCACTAAACACAACACTACATCACATTCACTAAACACAACACTACATCACATCCACTACACACAACACTACATCACATTCACTATACACAACACTACATCACATCCACTACACAACACTACATCACATTCACTATACACAACACTACCTCACATTCACTATACACAACACTGCTTCACATCCACTACACAATACTGCATGACACCATATATAAGGAAGCACAGTTTTGCTATCAACGGCTTGTAGAAATAACAACATTACTGTAGGAAAAGCTAAACAAAGCACGGTATTGCTAGAAGCGGCAGGTCAAATAAGCACACTAGTGCAGACACACACTATTGCTAGAAGAGCACGTAAAATGACACGCTGTAGTATTGGAATCGGGAGCTTGGCTGACGTTGAGACAGGAAGAGGCAGAGGAAGCTGGGTACACATGAGGGTTTGTGTACTCGTCGTTGTGGAGGTAGTTGTGGGTGTAGGTGTGGGTGTAGATGTGGGTGGATGCAGATGTGGGCGTAGATGTGGATGGGTGTAGATGTGGGTGGGTGTAGATATGGGTATAGGTAGATGTGGGTGTGTGTAGATGTGGGTAGAGGTAGATGTGGGTGTGTGTAGATGTGGGTAGAGGTAGATGTGGGTGTGTATAGATGTGGGTGGGTGTAGTTGTGGAGGTAGGTGTGGGTGTAGATATGGGTGGATGCAGATGTGGGCGCAGATGTGGATGGGTGTAGATGTGGGTGGGTGTAGATGTGGGTAGAGGTAGATGTGGGTGTGTGTAGATGTGGGTAGAGGTAGATGTGGGTGTGTGTAGATGTGGGCAGAGGTAGATGTGGGTGTGTGTAGATGTGGTTGGGTGTAGTTGTGGAGGTAGCTGTGGGTGGGTGTATATGTGGGTGTGTGTAGATGTGGGTGTGTGTAAATGTGGGGTGGGTGTGTGTGTGTAGATGTGGGTGTGTGTAGATGTGGGTGGGTGTAGTTGTTGGTGGGTGTAGATGTGGGTGGTTGTAGTTGTTTGTGGGTGTAGATGTTGGTGGTGGTAGATGTGGGTGGATGTAGATGTGGGTGGAGGTAGATGTGGGTGGATGTACATGTAGGTGGAGGTAGATGTGGGTGGAGGTAGATGTGGGTGGTGGTAGATGTGGGTGGAGGTAGATGTGGGTGGATGTAGATGTGGGTGGAGGTAGATGTAGGTGGAGGTAGATGTGGGTGGGTGTAGATGTGGGTGGAGGTAGATGTGGGTGGTGGTAGATGTGGGTGGAGGTAGATGTGGGTGGTGGTAGATGTGGGTGGAGGTAGATGTAGGTGGAGGTAGATGTGGGTGGGTGTAGATGTGGGTGGAGGTAGATGTGGGTGGTGGTAGATGTGGGTGGTGGTAGATGTGGGTGGAGGTAGATGTGGGTGGATGTAGATGTGGGTGAATGTAATTGTGGAGATATATGTTGGAGCACCTAAATCCACACCTACCCACATCTACGCCCATCCTCACCCTACATCCACAGACACCTACCTATGTCTTCTGCGCCGACGTCCTGGTGACGAGACAGCTGACCAGGGTAGGTGGTGTCAGTTACATGGTCCGGGTCTCCAACAATAACGACTATGTTGATAACCTGTAAAACATCGGTTCAGACATTCATATAGCTGTTTGTCTATTCATGAATGTTTGTCAAAACGTTTCCTGACTACACGAAAGTGTAGAAAACCACTCGAGAGCGGCCCAACACTTATAGGTGTTGACAGGAGAACTTGAAATGATGAAATACAACCCTCTAGGAATGCTTGATTCTGCCAAACACGAGTCCCTGCTTTCACCTGTACCCTATCTCTGTTACCCAAGACCAACCGCCACAGTCCTTGTATCACACAGCCCCACCACCACAGTCCTTGTCCTGTGTAACACAGCCCTACCACCACAGTCTCTCTCCTGTATCACACAGTCCCACCACCACAGTCCTTGTCCTGTATCACACAGTCCCACCACCACAGTCCTTGTATCACACAGTCCCACCACCACAGTCCATGTCCTGTATCACACAGCCCCACCACCACTGTACTTATCTTGTATCACACAGCCCTACCACCACAGTCCTTGTATCACACCGCCCTACCACCACAGTCCTTGTCCTGTATCACACAGTCCCACCACCACAGTCCTTGTCCTGTATCACACAGTCCTACCACCGCAGTCCTTGTATCACACAGTCCCAACCACCACAGTCCTTGTCTTTTATCACACAGCCCCACCACCACAGTCCTTGTCCTCTATTACACAGCCCCACCACCACAGTCCTTGTCCTGTATCACACAGTCCCACCACCACAGTCCTTGTCCTGTATCACACAGCCCACCACCACAGTCCTAAAAGCGGGGCTGTACATCTATATACTCTCTGTACTGGGCTGTACATCTATATACTCTCTGTACTGGGCTGTACATCTATATACTCTCTGTACTGGGCTGTACATCTATACACTCTCTGTACTGGGCTGTACATCTATATACTCTCTGTACTGGGGCTGTACATCTATACACTCTCTGTACTGGGGCTGTACATCCATACACACTCTGTACTGGGCTGTACATCTATACACTCTGTGTACTGGGGCTGTACATCCATATACTCTCTGTACTGGGGCAGTACATCTATATACTCTCTGTACCGGGGCTGTACATCTATACACTCTCTGTACTGGGGCTGTACATCTATACACTCTCTGTACTAGGGCTGAACATCTATATACTCTCTGTACTGGGGCTGTACATCTATACACTCTCTGAACTGGGGCTGTACATCTATACACTCTCTGTACTGGGGCTGTACATCTATACACTCTCTGTACTGGGGTGTACATCTATATACTCTCTGTACTGGGCTGTACAACTATACACTCTCTGTACTAGGGCTGTACATCTATATACTCTCTGTACTTGGACTGTACATCTATATACTCTCTGTACTGGGGCTGTACAACTATACACTCTCTGTACTGGGACTGTACATCTATACACTCTCTGTACTGGGGCTGTACATCTATACATTCTCTGTACTGGGGCTGTACATCTATACACTCTCTGTACTGGGGCCGTACATCTATACACTCTGTGTACTGGGGCTGTACATCTATACACTCTCTGTACTGGGGCTGTACATCTATACACTCTCTGTACCGGGGCTGTACATCTATACACTCTCTGTACTGGGCTGTACATCTATACACTCTCTGTACTGGGGCTGTACATCTATACACTCTCTGTACTGGGGCCGTACATCTATACACTCTCTATACTGGGCTGTACATCTATACACTCTCTATACTGGGCTGTACATCTATACACTCTCTATACTGGGCTGTACATCTATACACTCTCTGTACTGGGCTGTACATCTATACACTCTGTGTACTGGGCTGTACATCTATACACTCTGTGTACTGGGGCTGTACATCTATACATTCTCTATACTGGGCTGTACATCTATACACTCTCTGTACTGGGGCAGTACATCTATACATTCTCTGTACTGGGGTGTACATCTATACACTCTCTGTACTGGGCTGTACATCTATACACTCTCTATACTGGGCTGTACATCTATACACTCTCTGTACTGGGGCTGTACATCTATACACTCTCTGTACTGGTGTGTACATCTATACACTCTCTGTACTGGGGTGTACATCTATACACTCTCTGTACTGGGGCTGTACATCTATACACTCTCTGTACTGGGGCAGTACATCTATACACTCTCTGTACTGGGGCTTTACATCTATACACTCTCTGTACTGGGGCTTTACATCTATACACTCTCTGTACTGGGGCTGTACATCTATACACTCTCTGTACTGGGGCTGTACATCTATACATTCTCTGTACTGGGGCTGTACATCTATACATTCTCTGTACTGGGGCTGTACATCTATACACTCTCTGTACTGGGGCTGTACATCTATACACTCTCTGAACTGGGGATGTACATCTATATACTCTCTGTACTGGGCTGTACATCTATACACTCTCTGTACTGGGCTGTACATCTATACACTCTCTGTACTGGGGCAGTACATCTATACACTCTCTGTACTGGGGCTGTACATCTATACACTCTCTGGCGTGGTGTGTACATCTATATACTCTCTGTACTGGGGCTTTACATCTATACACTCTCTGGCGTGGTGTGTACATCTATATACTCTCTGTACTGGGGCTGTACATCTATACACTCTCTGGCGTGGTGTGTACATCTATATACTCTCTGTACTGGGGCTGTACATCTATACACTCTCTGGCGTGGTGTGTACATCTATATACTCTCTGTACTGGGGCTGTACATCTATACACTCTCTGGCGTGGTGTGTACATCTATATACTCTCTGTACTGGGGCTTTACATCTATACACTCTCTGGCGTGGTGTGTACATCTATATACTCTCTGTACTGGGGCTGTACATCTATACACTCTCTGTACTGGGGCTGTACATCTATACACTCTCTGTACTGGGGCTGTACATTTATATACTATCTCTACTAGAGAATGTATAGATGTACAGCCCAGTACAGAGAGTATATAGATGTACTGCCCCAGTACAGAGAGTGTATAGATGTACAGCCCCAGTACACAGAGTGTATAGTTGTACAGCCCAGTACACAGAGTGTATAGATGTACAGCTGCAGTACAGAGAGTGTATAGATGTACAGCCCAGTACAGAGAGTGTATAGATGTAAAGCCCCAGTACACAGAGCGTATAGATGTACAGCCCAGTACAGAGAGTGTATAGATGTAAAGCCCCAGTACAGAGAGTGTATAGATGTACGGCCCCAGTACAGAGAGTGTATAGATGTACAGCCCCAGTACAGAGAGTGTATAGATGTACAGCCCCAGTACAGAGAGTGTATAGATGTACAGCCCCAGTACACAGAGTGTATAGATGTACAGCCCCAGTACAGAGAGTGTATAGATGTACAACCCCAGTACAGAGAATGTATAGATGGACGGCCCCAGTACAGAGAGTGTATAGATGTACAGCCCCAGTACAGAGAGTGTATAGATGTACAGCCCCAGTACAGAGAGTGTATAGATGTACGGCCCTAGAGAATGTATAACGCACAAATATCTGCACAGTGTTGACAATGACAGCGTTATCACCGCGGGTAAGATGTCTCCCCATCCTCCTTCAGGGCGCACGTTGACGGGGACGGCTGTGGCCCGGAGCGTGATTGACAGTTCGTGTGCAGCATGTGTGACATGTACAAGACTGATTTCTGTACACGAAGGACGAGCGACCAGGTCATGTGGCAGTATATTCAGAACAAACCAATATATAAAACATAAACCTTGTCCCGGGAGAGAAATAATTGTAGTTCCTGATTTATGTTTGTTACAACCGCTGGTCCATGTTTGCGTTCTATTCTGTATTTAACGTATTACTTTAACAACGACATGTGATGTATGGCGTGATATGATCATTAATGTCCAAGGTGAGATGAGCAGCATGCATTTGATCAATACATACCTGAAATACCTCTAAGTCATATATCATTATATGAATATGCTTATTTTAAGTTCTATGTAAAGGAAAGGGGGGACAATCTTTTTACACAATAATTATTTTCACTTATAGATGATAAAAGAACGCTTTTGACACCTCACACAATCGACCGGCGCACTGCGCTACAACAGCCTATGACATTGACTCGTGTCTGATTCATTCTTTCCAAGGTTTTTGTCGTTATTTCTTTGTCAGCTACAGTTTGAAATGTCTCTCAGTAAGCGTTATTCTCATTCGTCGAATGTCACACATAAACTTAAAAATGTCAACTATTTCTGCCCTAATATCCAAATGTTAACGAAAATAAATAGCATTCCCGCACGTCAATTGCGGCAAGCTAGCAGCAGCGCAGGCCATACTTTAGTCGAGGTTCATAAGTGTTAAGATGACATCATAAATCTCCTCCCGTTAATATGATGTTTATTTACCCTCGGTGTATAACATCCGGGGAACCAGCGAGCAGATCCTTCTCTGAATCCAACCTTTCTTTAACATGACACTCGACGAAAGTAGAATTAACCTAATCTGCCCAAATATCCCGAAACTGAATTGAAAGCTTTAGTGGGTATTCCGCACACCCTGTTGTCCGAGAAGTAGAATTGGCGTCCTCTCACAAACTCTCCAGTTTGAAATAGGTTGTAAATCAAGTGTGGGGAGAGAAACACGCGTGGGGTGTAAATGTGTGGGACATTTAGCTGACGCCGTCAAGTCAATACGCATGGATTTTTCAAAGTGAAATATATGATCAGCTGTTTATGTTCATGTCACTACCAGGATGGTCCATTTCATCCTGGCTGGTAACACTAGAGGCCACGAGAAATACTAGCGAACCGAGGACGATGGGGGTCCACGCCAGAAGACGCTTCGACTACCTGCTACAAGTTTAGTGAATGTTTTATCATTTAGGATCGTCCTGTGTCACAATGTGTTCAATCAGCATGTGCCTGCTTGTGCGTCTCTGCGGGTGAGGCTCTCACGGTCACATCTATACCCTATGGAAACAGACACGGTCCTAGCAGTACGATCAACTCCCATGATAGCAACATCTGAAACCAAATCCTGGTTACCCAGACACCATGAAGACCGTGACATCGGGGTTAAGATGATGTGATGATTCCTTGCAATGATGGTTGTCACCTTGGGCAGCATTGGAAAACACATGTTCTTGGGACACCTTGCACAGCCTGGGATAACACATGTTCTTGGGACACCTTGCACAGCCTGGGATAACACATGTTCTTGGGACACCTTGCACAGCCTGGGATAACACATGTTCTTGGGACACCTTGCACAGACTTGGATAACACATGTTCTTGGGACACCTTGCACAGACTTGGATAACACATGTTCTTGGGACACCTTGCACAGACTTGGATAACACATGTTCTTGGGACACCTTGCACAGACTTGGATAACAAATATTCTTTGGATACCTTGCACAGCCTTAGATAACAAATAATTTTGAGACACCTTGCACAGATTTGGATAAGAAATATTCTCGGGACACTTTGCACAGATTTGGATAACAAATATTCTCGGGACACCTTGCACAGATTGGGTAACAAATCGTCTTGGAACACCTTGCACAGCATTGGATAACACATAAGATTGAGACACCTTGCACAGATCTGGATAACAAATCGTTTCGGGACACCTTGCACAGATTTGGATAACAAATATTCTCGGAATACCATTCTCGGGACACCTTTGGCAGCATTGGATAACACATAGTCTTGGAACACTTTGCACAGCATTGGATAACAAATAATTTTGGAACACCTTGACAGATGTGGATAACAGATATTCTGGGGACACCTTGCACAAATTTGGATAAGAAATATTCTCGGGACACCTTGCACAGATTTGGATAACAAATAGTCTTGGAACACCTTGCCGAGCATTGGATAACAAATAAGTTTGAGACACCTTGACAGATCTGGATAACAAATATTGTGGGGACACCTCGCACAGATTTGGATAAGAAATATTCTCGGGACACCTCGCACAGATTTGGATAACAAATAGTTTCGGGACACCTTGCACAGATTTGGATAACAAATAGTTTCGGGACACCTTTGGCAGCATTGGATAACAAATAGTCTTGGAACACCTTGAACAGCATTGGATAACAAATATGTTTGAGAAGCCTTGCACAGATCTGGATAACAAATATTCTCGGGACACCTTGCACACATTTTGATAACAAATAATTTTGAGACACCTTGCACATCTTTTGAGTTGGTACTCTCAGGCGTAGTGAGTGTCACCCGAGGCAGGCACTTTGGGGGGAGTTGTTGCAGCAGTGTTAGGGCAGTGAAGCAGGCACTTTGGGGGGAGTTGTTGCAGCAGTTTTAGGGCAGTGATTCCGATAGTTCAACCAGGATGATAGGACAGTGTTCCTGGGACGGGATGACTAAGCAATGAAGGACAACTTGTTCCATAGCACCTAAATGTGTTTTTCTGGGTCACACAAGATTGAATGTGCCATGAACATCGACAGTTAGTTTGTCTAAAGCGTTCCCACTAATAATAATAATAATAATAATAATAATAATAATAATAATATACTTCAGGAATTCATCTGTGATTCAAAAGGGTATTCGCACCGTGATGGGTGTAATACAATGGACTGAGATAATGTTTATCCTAAAGGATTTAATAAATGTAAATAATCTCACCTTTCACAGTCACGGGGGCATTTTGCTGAAAAAAGCAGTGTCAGTTTTAGTTTTCTGTCCAAACAAAAGCTTAACATCCCCACAAAGGACTTAGCTTATCTGCATAATTCAAACAAGGATCAAATGTGCACTTAATTTGTACCCCGCGACTGATGCTCCACTAGGTCCAGCGTCCTAAACAGAGACTGTGGTTTTCTTAACGTGTTGGGAGAATGTGTCTGTGAATGTGTGAATGTCTGTGAATGTGTCTTTGAAAAACGTAAACCTTGTTCAAAGGTATTTTAAATGAAATTGAAAACAATGTGTATGAAAAATGGGAAATTTTGACATTTTGGGAAAAATCGTTCACACTGTTCGATGTTAATGTTTTACGAAGTATAAAACATTATTTGTGTGATAATTCAGTCAGAATAATATCTTTATAATAATTCGTCAAGTACTGTGGTTTAATCTAAGTCAACAGCAGTCAGGTGGGAAGGGACATTGTGTTGTATAGAGAGACATTACACGGTGTATATCCCTTTGTAAACACTGCATCCAGTGGCTTGAAATCAGGAAACATTATTTAAAGGGGGATCCCCAAATGACCCCTTGCCGAGCCTCGTTTTGATTACTGGGCACCCGAAGTGTTGCTGAATTATGTTACCTACTGGTTGCTCGGCCTCTCTGACCGTCAGCTGGGTGGCAAGATGCGAGCTACCTACATCACGTATATAAGCCCTCAGTGTAACGGCGGTGCGAGACAGGACGGACGTGAAACGCGATACAACTGATGTCCATTGCTGGATTATGCCTATTTAACAAACAAAAGGGAATTTAACGATATTGACAAGACGGTTGATTACAAACATCAAGTAACTGTATATGTTGATGATACGGGATATAAACAATACATTGTGAATGTGTAACGCGAATTAATTTCGACGACTGTGCAACGCTGGATTTCCCGATTTTCCAACCTAACGAACTTTGTGGATGTCGTATTGTGAGAAGGCTCGTCCTGAATGGGCGGTATTGACTAGCATGTGTAGCACACCTGGATGGCTGATGTGGTATACACGTGATAAGGCTGCAAACTGACAAGGAATACGTGAAAACACACCTGTTCTCAGGTGACATTACATCACCGGTCGCCTTGTGTCTCTCATATACGACTCCGGTATTTGGTCAGCCTCCTAGACAACTGAAATGCAGTTTTGACGTAATGGAAGTCTGTCTGGGAGACTCGCATGCAGGGTGTCCGTCCTGCTGATATGCACGCTGACGTGCCGCTCGCTTGTGAATGGGCCTGGATATAGTCTCATCAGTATTAAGCAATGGGTCATTGCAATTTCTTTCATCAATGTCTCAAAGAAGGCAGAACCGTTCCCAGGACCATTGTTCCGACAACGCTGGCAACAGTAGGATGACCAAGGAGTTGTAGGGTTCTGATGGTGTGTCTGGAGGACTGCTAGTGGTCACTGCTATGGTCATCTGGTCATCGAGGACAACATGGTGCAGAAGATCATCAATGCCTGGATGTGGTGTTGCCTCATGTTGAGCTTCGGGTCGGGGAAGTTTAATGGACCAGGGTAAGATTCCTTGTTCTCTACTAAAACCTCACCACACATAGGGAACATCCTTGTCATGTGTATAGAAACACCACATTTGTGAATGGATTTCCAGCACACCTTGATGCAGACCCCGCAACAATGCTTTTACAAACCCGCGTTTAGTTCATAGTGGATTTCAGATTTATAATCAAAATTTACCAGTAAGCTTCCTTTGCCTCTTGCATAACAACATATGCTGTCGCTATGAATATTGATGTTACAATTTTATAATATATGTTTCTACCATTTGCTGCGTCTTTCAATGTTTAGTCCCAGAGATGACACATCTTTGAAAAGTGTCCGATGTTTATGGCCGGCACTAATCTGATGTTTACAACGCTCATCTCAATTTACGTTCATTAATCCTAGAAAGTCGCACGGAACCTCCTGCTGTGACTCACTACAGACCGGAGTAACAGTGGCGTATCGAGTTCAAATGAAATGTTTGTAATCTCGTGGTCCATTTAATGCGTGATCAGTTACTTCTACGATTCCCGGCGTAATTATGAATATGATTCCTAATATCTCTTTGATGTGTCCGCGTGCAAGCACGTTTCTTTTATTTTCTTCCAAGCGGAAAATTATTTTGCTACTTCCTGAGATGTTATGTTCAGAATTAGTGAAATAGGACCCGCTTACACAACTAATTGCCTGCTCACTTCATTCCGACTGCGCAGTCAGGCTGCTAATATAATGTACGTCAGTTGTTCGTTGCAAATGCATTTCATTGAACACCATACACGGCAGAACTTTGCAATAGATTTGTGAAAAAAATAGTTTTATTCAACTGATTTGTCGTCATATGCTACCTGGAGTATATTAATTATGCGTCAACGTGGCAGGAGAAACAAGATTGTGTAGCATAACAGGGCTTGTGAAACCGATTCAGTTTATGAACCATTTGAAATTAATATATATGTTGGAGATTAACCATTCCTGATTTCCTAAAGGCAGTAGAATATACCAGCTGATTAAATATTAAAATATACTTTGTATGAAGATGGCTGTTGGGAATTAAGTTTTTTTAAAGAATATTTGAGCGTAATAGCAAGCAGGCTGGTTTCATTGTTTATGTTAATGCCAACTGAAGAATAATGAGAACTATGTTTGTAAATGTTGCTTGTTCTCAGTGTTAACCAGCGCTTGTTCACAGTTGGATAAGGTGCACATTCACAGTGTTAATGAGGAGACATGTTCACTATGTTAATGAGGAGACATGTTCACTATGTAACTCAGGAGACATGTTCCCTTTGTTAATGAGGAGACATGTTCACTTTGTTAATCAGGGGACATGTTCACTTTGTTAAACAAGAGACATCTTTACTGTGTAAATCAGGAGAAATGTTCACAGTGTCAATCAGGAGACATGTTCACTATGCTAATAAGGAGACATGTTCACAGTGTCAATCAGGAGACATGTTCACTTTGTTAATCAGGGGACATGTTCACTTTGTTAAACAAGAGAAATCTTTACTGTGTTAATCAGGAGACATGTTCACTGTGTTAATCAGAGGACATGTCCACTGTGTTAATTAGGTGACATATCAACTGTGTTAATTAGGTGACATGTCCACTGTGTTAATCAGGAGACATGTCCACTGTGTTAAGCAGGAGACATGTCCACTGTTTTAATTAGGTGACTTGTCCACAGTGTTAATTAGGTGACATGTCCACTGTGTTAATCAGGAGACATGTGCACTGTGTTAATTAGGTGGCATATCCACGGTGTTAATCAGGTGACATGTCCACTGTGTTAATCAGGAAAAATGTTCATGGTGTCAATCAGGAGACATGTTCACTGTGCTAATAAGGAGACATGTTCACTGTGTTAATCAGAAGATATGTCCACTGTGTTAATTAGGTGACATATCCACTGTGTTAATTAGGTGACATGTCCACTGTGTTAATCAGGAGACATGTCCATTGTGTTAATTAGGTGACATGTCCACTATGTTAATCAGGATACATGTCCACTCTGTTAATTAGGTGACTTGTCCACAGTGTTAATTAGGTGACATGTCCACTGTGTTAATTAGGTGACATGTCCACTGTGTTAATTAGGTGACATGTCCACTGTGTTAATTAGGTGACATGTCCACTGTGTTAATTAGGTGACATGTCCACTGTGTTAATAAGTTACATGTGCACTGTGTTAATTAGGTGGCATATCCACTGTGTTAATTAGGTGACATGTCCACTGTATTAATCAGGAGACATGTCCACTGTGTTAATTAGGTGACATGTCCACTGTGTTAATTAGGTGGCATGTCCACTGTGTTGATTAGGTGACATGTCAATTGTGTTAATTAGGTGACATGTCCACTCTGTTAATCAGGAGACATGTCCACTGTGTTAATTAGGTGACATGTCCACTGTGTTAATCAGGACACATGTCCACTGTGTTAATAAGGTGATAAGTCCACTGTGTTAATTAGGTGACATGTCCACTGTGTTAATTAGGTGACATGTCCACTGTGTTAATTAGGTGACTTGTCCACTGTATTAATTAGGTGATATGTCCACTGTGTTAATTAGATGACATGTCCACTGTATTAATCAGGAGACATGTCCACTGTGTTAATTAGGTGACATGTCCACTGTGTTAATTAGGAGACATGACCACTGTGTTAATAAGTTACATGTGCACTGTGTTAATTAGGTGGCATATCCACTGTGTTAATTAGGTGACATGTCCACTGTGTTAATTAGATGACATGTCCACTGTGTTAATTAGATGACATGTCCACTGTGTTAATCAGGAGACATGTCAATTGTGCTAATAAGGTGATAAGTCCACTGTGTTAATTAGGTGGCATATCCACTGTGTTAATTAGGTGACATGTACACTGTGTTAATGAGGTGACATGTCCACTGTGTAAATAAGGTGACATGTCCACTCTGTTAATCAGGAGACATGTCCACTGTGTTAATTAGGACACATGTCCACTGTGTTAATAAGGTGATAAGTCCACTGTGTTAATTAGGTGACATGTTCACTGTGTTAATCAGGACACATGTCCACTGTGTTAATAAGGTGATAAGTCCACTGTGTTAATTAGGTGACATGTTCACAGTGTTAATTAGATGACATGTTCACAGTGTTAATTAGGTGACATGTCCACTGTGTTAATCAGGATACATGTCCACTGTGTTAATTAGGTGACATATCCACTGTGTTAATTAGGTGACATGTCCAAAGTGTTAATCAGGATACATGTCCACTGTGTTAATCAGGTGACATGTCCACTGTGTTAATGAGGTGGCATGTTCACTGTGTTAATCAGAAGACATGTCCACTGTGTTAATTAGGAGACATATCAACTGTGTTAATTAGGTGACATGTCCACTGTGTTAATCAGGAGACATGTCCACTGTGTTAAGCAGGAGACATGTCCACTGTTTTAATTAGGTGACATGTCCACAGTGTTAATTAGGTGACATGTCCACTGTGTTAATCAGGAGACAAGTCCACTGTATTAATTAGGAGACATGTCCACTGTGTTAATTAGGTGACATGTCCACTGTGTTAATTAGGTGATATGTCCACTGTGTTAATTAGGTGACATGTCCACTGTGTTAATACGTTACATGTGCACTGTGTTAATTACGTGGCATATCCACGGTGTTGATTAGGTGACATGTCCACTGTGTTAATCAGGAAAAATGTTCATGGTGTCAATCAGGAGACATGTTCACTGTGCTAATAAGGAGACATGTTCACTGTGTTAATCAGAAGACATGTCCACTGTGTTAATTAGGTGACATATCCACTGTGTTAATCAGGAGACATGTCCATTGTGTTAATTAGGTGACATGTCCACTATGTTAATCAGGATACATGTCCAATGTGTTAATTAGGTGACATGTCCACTGTGTTAATCAGGATACATGTCCACTGTGTTAATTAGGTGACATGTCCACTGTGTTAATTAGATGACATGTCCACTGTTTTAATTAGGTGACATGTCCACTGTGTTAATCAGGAGACATGTCCACTGTGTTAATCAGGAGACATGTCCACTGTGTTAATCAGGAGACATGTCCACTGTGTTAATTAGGTGACATGTCCACTGTGTTAATAAGTTACATGTGCACTGTGTTAATTAGGTGGCATATCCACTGTGTTAATAAGGTGACATGTCCACTGTATCAATCAGGAGACATGTCCACTGTGTTAATTAGGTGACATATCCACTGTGTTAATTAGGTGACATGTCCACTGTGTTAATAAGTTACATGTGCACTGTGTTAATTAGGTGGCATATCCACTGTGTTAATTAGGTGACATGTCCACTGTGTTAATTAGATGACATGTCCACTGTGTTAATTAGATGACATGTCCACTGTGTTAATCAGGAGACATGTCAATTGTGTTAATTAGGTGACATGTCCACTCTGTTAATCAGGAGACATGTCCACTGTGTTAATTAGGTGACATGTCCACTGTGTTAATCAGGACACATGTCCACTGTGTTAATAAGGTGATAAGTCCACTGTGTTAATAAGGTGACATGTACACTGTGTTAATTAGGTGACATGTCCACTGTGTAAATAAGGTGACATGTCCACAGCGTTAATCAGGAGACATGTCAATTGTGTTAATTAGGTGACATGTCCACTCTGTTAATCAGGAGACATGTCCACTGTGTTAATTAGGTGACATGTCCACTGTGTTAATCAGGACACATGTCCACTGTGTTAATAAGGTGATAAGTCCACTGTGTTAATTAGATGACATGTCCACTGTGTTAATTAGATGACATGTCCACTGTGTTAATCAGGAGACATGTCAATTGTGTTAATTAGGTGACATGTACACTGTGTTAATGAGGTGGCATGTCCACTGTGTAAATAAGGTGACATGTCCACAGCGTTAATCAGGAGACATGTCAATTGTGTTAATTAGGTGACATGTCCACTCTGTTAATCAGGAGACATGTCCACTGTGTTAATTAGGTGATATGTCCACTGTGTTAATCAGGACACATGTCCACTGTGTTAATAAGTTACATGTGCACTGTGTTAATTAGGTGGCATATCCCCTGTGTTAATTAGGTGACATGTCCACTGTATTAATTAGGTGATATGTCCACTGTGTTAATTAGGTGACATGTCCACTGTATTAATCAGGAGACATGTCCACTGTGTTAATTAGGTGACATGTCCACTGTGTTAATTAGGTGACATGTCCACTGTGTTAATAAGTTACATGTGCACTGTGTTAATTAGGTGACATGTCCACTGTGTTAGTCAGGAGACACGCCACTGTTAATTAGTTGACATTTCCACTGTGTTAATTAGATGACATGTTCACAGTGTTAATTATGTGGCATGTTCACAGTGTTATTTAGTCGATATGTTCACTGTGTTAATTAGGAGACATGTTCACTGTGTTAATCAGGAGACATGTTCACTGTGTTTATCAAGAGACATGTCCACAGTGTTTATCAAGAGACATGTCCACTGTGTTAATTAGGAGACATGTTCATGGTGTTATTCAGGAGACAAGTCCATTGTGTTAATTAGGTGACTTGTCCACTGTGTTAATTAGGCGACATGTTCATGGTGTTAATCAGGAGACATGTTCACTGTGTTTATCAAGAGACATGTACACAGTGTTTATCAAGAGACATGTCCACTGTGTTAATTAGGAGACATGTTTATGGTGTTAATCAGGAGACAGGTCCATTGTGTTATTTAGGTGACATATCCACTGTGTTAATGAGGAGACATGTTCACTGTGTTAATCGGGAGACATGTTCACAGTATTAATCTGGAGACATGTTCACTGTGTTAATCAGGAGACATGTTCACTGTGTTAATCAGGAGACATGTTCACTGTGTTTATCAAGAGACATGTCCATTGTGTTAATAAGGAGACATGTTCACGATATTAATCAGGAGACATGTTCACAGTGTTAATCGGGAGACATGTTCACAGTGTTAATCAGGAGACATGTTCACTGTGTTAATCAGGAGACATGTTCACTGTGTTTATCAAGAGACATGTCCATTGTGTTAATAAGGAGACATGTTCACGATATTAATCAGGAGACATGTTCACAGTGTTAATCGGGAGACATGTTCACAGTGTCAGTCAGTATGTAGCCTCTAGTTTTACCAGCAGTGGAAGGTTGACGTCCAGCTGTACACAAATATGGGGAAACTGAGAAAAGACGTACAGTGACTCACATGTAAGCAACGTGCAGACCTCGTCCAGTGATATATTCACTCAGCCTTTCCTTAATGATTGAAATATACAAGGGGTTAAAGAGAAGAAGGGTGTCCTTAATCCCAGTAAATCCCCCACTGGCGCCCTGGGAAGAGGTGAGGCCTCGTCTAATCTGCAGCCTGTCCTTAACGGCTTATGCCATGTATGACTGGTGTAGGGGATTACCGGTTACATGCGAATGCTCTAATAACATCAGGAAAAGTTACAAAAGAGCAAGTTACGTCTTAGCTGCAGGCATCAGGGTTTACCTGTATAACTGTGACGACTGTTGTGTGTCCGGATGTAGATATTTAAGACACAATATGTCATCCTTGCTTTCATTATGCATTAACGCTTACCTCATGTTAAACACGTAACGTACACGTTCTACTGATCCTTTTGAAAAAACGTTATATTTTCTTCAACATAATTCGAATTTCAAAGTATAAAATTATAGGACCACCGGCTTGGTAAGTGCACGATTATCGTGTGTGCGTGCGTGCGTGTGTGTGCGCATGTGTGTGCGTGTGCGTGTTTGGGTGCGTGTGCTTGTGCGTGCGTGTATGTGTGTGTGTGTGTTTGTGTGTGTGTTTGTGTGTGTTTATGTATGTGTTTGTTTGTGTTTGTATATGTGTGTGTGTGTGTGTGTCTGTGCGAGTACGTATGTGTGTGTGTCTGGTTGTACTATAATACTGCTAGCCCACTGAGATGCCATGACAGTTTAACATGGATACCCCACACTCAGACGCAGTATAGTGGCTCCGAGCCGACCATGCCTTGTTTTACCTCTTACTACCTTGCACCAGGCAGGGCAACAACAAGTACAGTCTTTTAACGTTTTTCGGTGTGACGTTGATTGAACGACCAAGCTTCTCTGGCAGACGTTCGATCCACTTGACCACGGAGGCGGCACGTCCATGAAGAACAATACGCAATACATCACCAAACAATACACAATACCTCACCAAATAATACACAATACCTCACCAAACAATACACAATACCCGACCAAACAATACACAATATCCCACCAAACAATACACAATACCCCACCAAACAATACCCAATACCCAACCAAACAATACACTATACCCTACCAAACAATACACAATACATCACCAGATAATACACAATACCTCACCAAACAATACACAATACCCTACCAAACAATACCCCACAAAACAATACACAATACCTCAGCAAACAATATACAATACCCAGACAAATAATACACAATACCCCACCAAACAATGCACAATACCCCACCAAACAATACAACATACCCCACCAAACAATACACAATACCCCACCAAACAATTCACATTACCCCACCAAATAATACACAATACCCCACCAAACAATACACAATACCCTACCAAACAATACTAAATGCCCTACCAAACAATACACAATACCTCACCAAACAATACACAATACCTCACCAAACAATACACAATACCTCACCAAACAATACACAATACATCATGAAACAATACACAATACCTCACCAAACAATACACAATACCCCACCAAACAATACACATTACCTCACCAAACAATACACAATACCCCACCAAACAATACACAATACCTTATAAATTAATAGCATGATACCTAAAAACGGACACAATGCCTCACAAGATAATAACAGAAAACCTAACAAAATAATACATTATCTCCCCTTAAGACACTGTAGCATAGCAGGATGTAACAACCATTGCGTTCTGCGAGTTTCTAATCTAACAGAGCGTTGACAACTCTATTGTGTGGTCTGTACATTATTGCTACTTAGGAATTATAAGAAATAGAGTATTGCTGACAAACAGACGCCGTAAACAAGATACTGGGGACACGGGGACATAGCTCGCGCTCTAGGCCGCCCGGACCCACCTCCCCTTCGTCCACTGTGGGAAGTGACAGACATTACACGATACACAACACAAGCTGGAGATATGCGGGCAAGGAGACGAGCTGGTGGTTAATTGAACATTGATAAGTTTCTGCTATCAATCGTGCCGTATCACTAATTGATATGTGTGGTCCCTTTTAAACTTGTTCTTACCAATTAAATATAATAAAAGAAAATACAAAAACACGTTTGAACAGGTATATAATAACGACAAGAAAACATTTGTGCAGTGAATGGTTGTGTATACGTACTGTACAGGGATACGTATCTGTATATATGACTATGTAGAGATACATATGTGTATACGAGATACGAGTCTGTATACGTACTGTGCAGAGATACGAGTCTGTATACGTACTGTGCAGAGAGACAAGTCTGTATACGTACTGTGCAGAGAGACAAGTCTGTATACGTACTGTGCAGAGATACGAGTCTGTATACGTACTGTGCAGAGATACGAGTCTGTATACGTACTGTGCAGAGAAACAAGTCTGTATATGTACTGTGCAGATAGACAAGTCTGTATATGTACTGTGCAGAGATACGAGTCTGTATACGTACTGTGCAGAGATACGAGTCTGTATACGTACTGTGCAGAGAAACAAGTCTGTATACGTACTGTGCAGAGAGACAAGTCTGTATACGTACTGTGCAGAGATACGAGTCTGTATACGTACTGTGCAGAGATACGAATCTGTATACGTACTGTGCAGAGAGACAAGTCTGTATACGTACTGTGCAGAGATACGAGTCTGTATACGTACTGTGCAGAGATACGAGTCTGTATACGTACTGTGCAGAGAAACAAGTCTGTATACGTACTGTGCAGATAGACAAGTCTGTATATGTACTGTGCAGAGATACGAGTCTGTATACGTACTGTGCAGAGATACGAGTCTGTATACGTACTGTGCAGAGAGACACGAGTCTGTATACGTACTGTGGAGAGATACGAGTCTGTATACGTACTGTGCAGAGATACGAGTCTGTATACGTACTGTGGAGAGATACGAGTCTGTATACGTACTGTGCAGAGAGACAAGTCTGTATACGTACTGTGCAGAGATACGAGTCTGTATATGTACTGTGCAGAGATACGAGTCTGTATACGTACTGTGCAGAGAGACAAGTCTGTATACGTACTGTGCAGAGATACGAGTCTGTATACGTACTGTGCAGAGAGTCAAGTCTGTATATCAGTACTGTGGAGAGATACGAGTCTGTATATGTATTGTGCAGAGATACGAGTCTGTATACGTACTGTGCAGAGATACGAGTCTGTATACGTACTGTGGAGAGATACGAGTCTGTATACGTACTGTGCAGAGAGACAAGTCTGTATACGTACTGTGCAGAGAGACAAGTCTGTATATGTACTGTGCAGAGATACGAGTCTGTATATGTACTGTGCAGAGATACGAGTCTGTAGATGTACTGTGCAGAGATACGAGTCTGTATACGTACTGTGCAGAGAGACAAGTCTGTATACGTACTGTGCAGAGAGACAAGTCTGTATATGTACTGTGCAGAGATACGAGTCTGTATACGTACTGTGCAGAGATACGAGTCTGTATACGTACTGTGCAGAGATACGAGTCTGTATACGTACTGTGGAGAGATACGAGTCTGTATACGTGCTGTGCAGACATACGAGTCTGTATACGTACTGTGCAGAGATACGAGTCTGTATACGTACTGTGCAGAGATACGAGTCTGTATACGTACTGTGCAGAGATACGAGTCTGTATACGTACTGTGCAGAGATACGAGTCTGTAATCGTACTGTGCAGAGATACGAGTCTGTATACGTACTGTGGAGAGATACGAGTCTGTATACGTACTGTGGAGAGATACGAGTCTGTATATGCACTGTGCAGAGATACGAATGTGTATACGTAATGCAGTTATACGTATATGTATGCGTGCTTTGAAGAGACACGTCCATGGCTGCGTATTGTAGAGACATATAGATATGTGTTGGGTCTGTGCAATTAAATTCTGAAAGGTACGTACTTGATTATGAATATCAAAGATGAATTCCCGATACATTTCATTCAGACGGACATATTTCAAACGTTGAATTATTGTTGATGCTATTATGGAAAACCTTGCATTCAGCTGCAAGTGTCGACAGGTGTAGGCTGGGGGTTACTCGGTAATACATTGCTATCTCTCGCTCAAGTGTCCCCATTGCGATAAATTATGATGAGAATCCTCGGGTGACTTTCAAGTTGCTAAAGTTCGTGTGTAAGTACACCCGAGTATAGGAGCTTGGAGGCAAGGAGTGATATGATTCGAGCTGGAGAGATTATATTCCTACACATCGTACGCCCCGGTCCTCGGTGTACTTGGTGAATGTGCGCACTGCGCCGACATACTGTCAGGACAACAGAAAGACTACGCTAGAAAATTGGATTTGACAAAAATTGACAAACCTTATCTAAGCGTTACTTGGCTGTAACATAGTAGATGAAGCATTGCTGACTTCCGGTCCAGACCACAACTGTGATACCCGTATGTATCAGGTACACCATCATGGAATCACTGTTCTTGTTTGTTTGCTTTGGAAACGCCATCACACATGGGAGTATACGTTCATTTGCCAGGATGTTTGTGTCAGTGCATTGCACCCTTTTATCCTTGTCCGAAACCACTAAATTTGTCTTCTAATAAAGCGTCTCTTGTCAGACTTAATTAATGTTTAGAAAATAATGCATAAATATGAATCAATCTATTTCAATGTGCTATTTCTTTCACATATATGATATTTAGACCTTCTTTACATTAGGCAATGAAGTGCCATGGCTACACAGTAACGATAGCAACAGCTGTAGTGCTATGATTACACAGTAACTGTAGTAACAGTTGTAGTGTCATGACCACACAGTAACTATAGTAACAGATGTAGCAGTGTCATAAGTATGCAGTAGCTATAGTAACAACTGTAGTAGTGTCATGACCACACAGTTACTATAGTAACAGATGTAGCAGCGTCATGACCACATAGTTACCATAGTAACAGCTGCAGTAGTGTCATGACCACACAGTTACTATAGTAACAGCTGCAGTAGTGTCATGACCACATAGTTACTATAGTAACAGCTGCAGCAGTGTCATGACCACACAGTTACTATAGTAACAGCTGCAGTAGTGTCATGACCACACAGTTACTATAGTAACAGCTGCAGTAGTGTCATGACCACATAGTTACTATAGTAACAGCTGCAGCAGTGTTGGACCACATAGTTACTATAGTAACAGCTGCTGTAGTGTCATGACCACACAGTTACTATAGTAACAGCTGCAGTAGCGTCATGACCACATAGTTATTATAGTAACAGCTGCAGCAGTGTTGGACCACATAGTTACTATAGTAACAGCTGCAGTAGTGTCATGACCACACAGTTACTAGAGTAACAGCTGCAGTAGTGTCATGACCACACAGTTACTATAGTAACATCTGCAGTAGTGTCATGACCACATAGTTACTATAGTAACAGCTGCAGTAGTGTCATGACCACATAGTTACTATAGTAACAGCTGCAGCAGTGTCATGACCACACAGTTACTATAGTAACAGCTGCAGTAGTGTCATGACCACACAGTTACTATAGTAACAGCTGCAGTAGTGTCATGACCACATAGTTACTATAGTAACAGCTGCAGCAGTGTTGGACCACATAGTTACTATAGTAACAGCTGCTGTAGTGTCATGACCACACAGTTACTATAGTAACAGCTGCAGTAGTGTCATGACCACATAGTTATTATAGTAACAGCTGCAGCAGTGTTGGACCACATAGTTACTATAGTAACAGCTGCAGTAGTGTCATGACCACACAGTTACTAGAGTAACAGCTGCAGTAGTGTCATGACCACACAGTTACTATAGTAACATCTGCAGTAGTGTCATGACCACATAGTTACTATAGTAACAGCTGCAGTAGTGTCATGACCACATAGTTACTATAGTAACAGCTGCAGTAGTGTCATGACCACACAGTTACTATAGTAACAGCTGCAGTAGTGTCATGACCACATAGTTACTATAGTAACAGCTGCAGTAGTGTCATGACCACACAGTCACTAAAGTAACAGTCGCAGTAGCGTCATGACCACATAGTAACCGTATGTGTCTTGTGTGAAAACCTTGCAAGGACTTAGAATAAAAAGAAAGTAAAATAGATATATTTAGGAAGGTATTTACTGATCCTATATACCTTTTGATGAACAACCAAGCAGACTCCCTATTAACCATAAGTGCATATCAAGCATTAGACGTGCAGCATACCTGTCGTATAGTGTCTCATCTTCGGACAATAAGAAGCAGCTTTGTCAAAGAGAGCTTACACTTTTCACAAATTGCAAGGGAACCTAACCCGCGGTTTGAACCTCGTTGGTTCCAGTGTACCAGCTCGGGGCGGAACTGGTGTGTGTTGAACACTGACATAAAAGTGCGGTGTTGCTGTACATCTTGGAAGGGTTCTAAAACACATCCCTCTTTTCGACATAATTCCTTTATTGCTTCGTTAAACGTTCTTTTCTACTGACTCAGATAATTGTTTTGTAAAGGTGATCGCCACACACAACACTCTGTCCACGACCCTCCTGAGACCTTTGTTGTGTATTGGAGAAATATCTGATAGCATATGACACCCCTGTCGCGTCTGCTGAACCTCTTTGGTCACGTGGACAAGGCGTCTCGGATTAGGAGGTCCGTACTGTATATTTAATATGGACCAATACACGACGGAGGACAATACAATGCCCCAACAATGGAACCGCTCCCATCGCAACCTCCATCCCCACAACATCCCCCCACCACCACCCCATCCCCAGCTTCATCCCCAGACCCACCCCCAACTCCACCCCACCCCGACCTCCAACCCACCCCCACACCCACACCCACACCAACACCCCTATCCCTTATCCATACCCCTCTGAGTTGGTGTGTAACGTCGATTTGATCGGGTAATGAAGTGTGGTCAACTAAACACGCCAGGGTGGCTCTCAAAGGGCAAGGTTGTCCGTAGTTTAACATCTACACGTGCGTACAATGGTGTCTCCTGGCGTGGTTGTATGTGTTCAGTATCACCGGATAACACCGCCATACTGAAGTCAGAAATAGGAAGACAAACAGACCTAACTACAATATTTCACAATAACTGCCCGTCCAAAAATACACCGTTGTACAGGGTACTAGGACAAGTTTTTCCAAGCAGGACGTGGACTATTTATGGTGCGCCGAAACTAAAACAGGAACTCCATGCACGTTTAATTCAACACCAGTTTAAGAAGAAAGCTATTTCAAGCACTGGATAACATCCTCCAAGCAACACGGTTGATCGGGACAACAAAAATATATTAGTTTTCATCAACACCACCCTATCACCTAAGACCCAATGTGTCTGAGCCAGCCCAAACTATCCTGTAAGTGGTTCAGCTTTATTTAACACTATCCATCGACAGTCATAAATTTGTAAGAGATAATTCATGATATAACTGTCAGCCTGGAGGGCCAATTGTTTACCCCGGTATGGGGCTGGCCATCATACCTCTTTGTGTACAGATACTCGAAGGGTCTGGAAAAACAAATATGCGAGAATATACAGGAACATAAATCTTGAAATGGGTTAGGAACTGCACTGGGTGGGAACTCATGAAGCTGTCAGACCTCACAACAATTGTCCCTTAATGTCCGTACGCGGTGGATGAGTGGCCGTTTTGCATTTGATTTGGTATAAGAAGGTTCATGTACTGATGCGTGTGATTGTAGTCAAATAAATAGTGTTGCGGGCGGCAGCACAATAAAACATGCCGCTACCATATGGAAACCAACTGAAACATGCTTGGTATATATGGGAAAATATAGGTCATTCTGGAACATGCTGGAACATACAGGGACATACTGGAACATACAGGAACATGTTGGAACATGCTGGAACATACAGGGACATACTGGAACATACAGGAACATGCGGGAACATGCAGGAACAACCTGGAACATGCAGGAACATACTGGAACATGCTGGAACGAGCTGGAACATGCTGGAACAAGCTGACACATGCTGAAACATGCTGGAACATGCTGGAACATGCCGGAACAAGCTGGAACATGCTGGAACATACTGGAACATGCTGGATAATGCTGGAACAAGCTGGAACATGCTGGAATATGCTGGAACATACTGGAACATGCTGGATAATGCTGGAACAAGCTGGAACATGGTGGAACATACTGGAACGTGCTGGATAATGCTGGAACATGCCGGAACAACCTGGAACATGCTGGAACATACTGGAACATGCTGGATAATGCTGGAACAAGCTGGAACATGCTGGAACATGCTGGAACATACTGGAACATGCTGGATAATGCTGGAACATGGTGCAACATACTGGAACGTGCTGGATAATGCTGGAACATGCCGGAACAAGCTGGAACATGCTGGAACATACTGGAACATGCTGGATAATGCTGGAACAAGCTGGAACATGCTAGAACATGCTGGAACATACTGGAACATGCTGGATAATGCTGGAACAAGCTGGAACATGGTGGAACGTGCTGGAACGTGCTGGATAATGCTGGAACATGGTGGAACATGCTGGAACATGCTGGATAATGCTAGATAATGCTGGAACATGCTGGAACATGCTGGAACATGCTGGAACAAGCTGGAACATGCTGGAACAAGCTGGAACAAGCTGGAACAAGCTGGAACATGCTGGAACATACTGGAACATGCTGGATAATGCTGGAACAAGCTGGAACATGTTATTATCTCTGCTAGACCACGTGTGGTGGTGCTACTTTGTTCTCTCTGCTAGACCACGTGTGGTGGTGCTACTTTGTTCTCTCTGCTAGACCACGTGTGGTGGTGCTACTTTGTTCTCTCTGCTAGACCACGTGTGGTGGTGCTACTTTGTTCTCTCTGCTAGACCACGTGTGGTGGTGCTACTTTGTTCTCTCTGCTAGACCACGTGTGGTGGTGCTACTTTGTTCTCTCTGCTAGACCACGTGTGGTGGTGCTACTTTGTTCTCTCTGCTAGACCACGTGTGGTGGTGCTACTTTGTTCTCTCTGCTAGACCACGTGGTCTGGTGCTACTTTGTTCTCTCTGCTAGACCACGTAGGGTGGGGCTACTTTGTTCTCTCTGCTAGACCACGTGTGGTGGGGCTACTTTGTTCTCTCTGCTAGACCACGTGTGGTGGTGCTACTTTGTTCTCTCTGCTAGACCACGTGTGGTGGTGCTACTTTGTTCTCTCTGCTAGACCACGTGTGGTGGTGCTACTTTGTTCTCTCTGCTAGACCACGTGGGCTGGTGCTACTTTGTTCTCTCTGCTAGACCACGTAGGGTGGGGCTACTTTGTTCTCTCTGCTAGACCACGTGGGCTGGTGCTACTTTGTTCTCTCTGCTAGACCACGTGTGGTGGTGCTACTTTGTTCTCTCTGCTTGGAAATTGGGAAGGACGTTGCCTTTTCAGCCAATGTAGCACATGCCAGAATGGGTAGTATATATTCGTTTAACAATTGTCTAAGTGACCTTATTTGTCTATGACAATTCCAGCAACTTGTGCGTACGGTTACCGTACAGTCCGCAAGTTGTTTGTCGTGTCCTGCACAGACATTTTGGTTCCATTACTCGATATGATTCCGTGGCTTAAGTCTGAGCCGTATATTGCAGACATAAACCAAACCGTGCACAAATAGCTGTCTTCCTGGGTATCTACAAAGTCGACATGCTATTGCCTATCATTCAGCCAACTCGACAAGATAATGCTTTATCAACATGTTAAATATGGCCATTTGCCACAGCTAAACCTGATTTGCTGGAAATACTTATTGAAATGTCGACGATTAAACGTTATTTATCAACAGTCGTGAGTTGGTTACTTCTATATCAAATACTGTCATCGATCAATTACTGGTTAATGATAAATGTAGCCGTGGGATTTGTTGTAGTACTATTGCCTCTCCCAGAGGCCGGTGAATAAGTCTGCCATAAGAATAAGGTGTTTGAGGGCGCGCCCAGGCCCCTATAGAACTCGTTCCTGTATCACTGAGACGTACCTATCGATACATGTCTGCGTCATAATGATACTGGTAAGAGGTACCAGTGACGCCTTGATGAAGATGCATCCATTGACACCAGATAGCACGTGCTGATTATGGTGCAAGTTGTTTGACTCTCCCTTGAGACTTCACACTAACTGTGGCCTCTTTCCTGCACTGGAGAGATGTGACGTCACATGGGCACCGTGTCCATCACAACAATACGTCTATATCAACACTGTGTCCATCACAACAATACGTCTATATTAACACTGTGTCCATCACAACAATACGTCTATATTAACACTGCGTCTATAACATCACAACGTCTATAACAACAGTGCGTCTATAACAACACTGGGTCTATAACAACACTACGTCTATAACAACACTACGTCTATAACAACATTACGTCTATAACAACACTACGTCTATAAAAACACTGCGTCTATAACAACAATACGGGACTTTTGACACAGTGTTGGGAATATCGGAACTTGTGTCACAACGTGTGTTGTCAATATCAACACATTGTCACAATGAGTGTTGTCAATATCAACACATTGTCACAATGAGTGTTGTCATTATCGAAACGTGTATCTCAATGAGTGTTGTCAATATCGACATGTGTATCTCAATGAGTGTTGTCAATATCAACACGTGTATCTCAATGAGTGTTGTCAATATCAACGCGTGTGTCACAATGAGTGTTGTCAATATCGACACGTGTGTCACAATGAGTGTTGTCAATATCAACACGTGTATCTCAATCAGTGTTGTCAATATCGACACGTGTGTCACAATGAGTGTTGTCAATATCAACACGTGTATCTCAATCAGTGTTGTCAATATCAACACGTGTATCTCAATGAGTGTTGTCAATATCGACACGTGTGTCACAATGAGTGTTGTCAATATCGACACGTGTGTCACTATGAGTGTTGTCAATATCGACACGTGTGTCACAATGAGTGTTGTCAATATCAACACGTGTATCTCAATCAGTGTTGTCAATATCGACACGTGTGTCACAATGAGTGTTTACTGTAACGGGATTTGTGTTGTAATGAGAGTTGTCAATATTCACACGTGTATCTCAATGAGTGTTGTCAATATTGACACATGTTTCTCAACGTGTGTTGTCAATATCAACACGTGTATCTCAATAAGTGTTGTCAATATCGACACGTGTGTCGCAATGAGTGTTGTCAATATCTAGATTTGTGTCACAATAAGTGTTGTCAATATCGACACGTGTATCACAATGAGTGTTGTCAATATCGGGATTTTTGTTGTAATGAGAGTTGTCAATATTGACACGTGTATCACAATGAGTGCTGTCAATATCGGGACTCGTGTCACAATGTTCGGAATATTAGGACTTGTGTCACAATGAGTGTTGTCAATATCGACACGTGTATCACAATGAGTGTTGCTAATATTGGAACTTGTGTCACAGTTGGTTTTGGGAATATCGTCACGTGCATCTTAGAGAGTGTAGTCATCGACACGCATATCTCAGTGAATGTTGTCAATATCGGGACTTGTATCTCAGCGTTGGGACTATCGAGACTTGTATGCCAATGAGGTTTGTCAATATCGACACGTGTATCTCAATGAGTGTTGTCAATATCGACACGTGTATCTCAATGAGTGTTGTCAATATCGACACGTGTATCTCAATGAGTGTTGTCAATATCGACACGTGTATCTCAATGAGTGATGTCAATATCGACACGTGTATAACAATGAGTGTTGTCAAATTCGGGACTTGTTTCTCAGTCAGTTTTGGGAACATATTTGCTAAGCTAATGGTGATACATTTACCGTTGTTGTTGTTGTAATAACGGTACTCCCAACGTGCATTGCGAAATAAAACCACAAAGCTCAAAAACCGATCTCTAATTCTATATTGTGATCCTAAAACGCGTTTCCTGCCAACGTTGCGTGTACAGAAAGCGGAGTTGAAAGCGCATACATGAAGTATTACAATATTGAGAAGACGAATATATTACCCATTTTACAAAAAAAACACCTGTTTATCGTATGCAGTGACGTATTTACTTAAGGTACAATAAAGCAACATGCCAGGACTTGGCTCTCGAGAGGCTTTCGGGTATATGCTCCCACTGAAGTATATGCGGAACTCTATGGAAATATTTGGTGAAGGATGTGTTTTGGTTGGAAGCTAATCCCAAATATAAACATTGTACTTCTCGTCTTCTACTACCGCCCATGATATTCCATCAAAGCATGGGATAAACGCTGTGAAAGCAACTCACTTTACACCCTAAGAATGAGAACGGGTGACATTCAAAAGTTTAATTTAAAAATATATCTTTACGAACGCCGCATTAACGAAACTGATTATAAATATCGATAAGACTATTTCTGCTAAAAGCAAGCTCAAATATATCAAAATGATATCACGATTTCACAAAATCCTTGTTCCAGCGAACACAATCCATACTTACAGCCCGGAACATGTATTTCTTGAAGCTGAACTTGACAGACAGGCAAATGTGCTAAAATATCAAATTCATGCCGTTCCTACCTACATGTTAACGGGTATTTTCATAAGATGAGTACAGTCGATAAGGGCATTATTCTGTGCCTAGGCATACCTGTGTAGAGTTAGGGACGCTACCACCACTGTAGTTGTGTCTGCCCCAACAATAAGCACTCCAACTCGAGAAGTTTTCACAACAAACGTGAAAAAAGTGCGTGTTGATCTCCTTCCATGCCCCCTCCCCGACAGTCGGGTATTACGGGTAGTGTGACACCCTGTAAGCTACCCCACCCCGTATTTATGACGTTCTACTGTTTTGACTAGCGATTGGAGAGCGGGACATTGTACGTCTGTCCTCTGGAGACGCCATTGTGGGGTAAATGAGAGCCGCGGCCCATTCATTGGTACTTGTGCTTTGAATAGTGTTAAAGGGAGGAATACTTTAGAGGATTACAATCACTCTAGGCAGATATACTTTACATCATAAACTCGCAGGGTAAATTCAGTGACACTAGTTTGTTTGAATCGTGCAGGCAATGTTAACTGAGTGTTTATTTCTTCTTGAAAAAACAACAACAGAAACTTAGGACATTTCCATCAACATCCAATGTACCTGGTTGTTTAACCATTGATTGTACTGGCAAACAAGACGGGATAATACAGTGTCAGTCTATTCCTGGATTGTATTGCCATCAGAATCTAAAAACAAACTTTTCTGGAATGATATTCGTGGATTATTGTTAGTTTCAAAATTAGTCAACAGTGACGACAACGACAATGTCGAGTTTACTGACTGCAGGACAGGGTGTGATACGCAGACATTAAGGCGTGAATAGACAGGAGGCCATCATACGTAGACATCTGATCATGTAACGTAGATGTGATACAATCGTACTCAGATATCTGATCATTTAACGTAGATGTGATACAATCATACTCAGACGTCTGATCATGTAACGTAGATGTGCTACAATCGTACTCAGACGTCTGATCATATAACGTAGATGTGATACAATCATACTTAGACATCTGATCATGTAACGTAGATGTGATACAATCGTACTTAGACATCTGATCATGTAACAAACATAGGATAGACATTGTTACGTAGATGAACGACCTGTCATAGAGAGAGAGAGAGAGAGAGAGAGAGAGAGAGAGAGAGAGAGAGAGAGAGAGAGAGAGAGAGAGAGAGAGAGAGAGAGAGAGAGAGAGAGAGAGAGAGAGAGACGACCAGTTTCCTGTGTAACAAGTGACAGGCTCATGGCACACCCTGATATGGTCGGGCAAGGCGTCCAGGTGCTCCAAGCTGCACTTGAAACACACCAGTAACACAATATAGCCTCTACACAAGTCGTCTTCAGCCTGTACAAGTGTCGATACATTACGATAGCGAGTGTATGATATGTTTAAGGAAGCCTTACTCATTGATCCCTTAAATCCCCTTAAACGTAGAATACGGCTACAATAGGGGTCTCGGGGCTCGAGGCAGGAGCCAAGTCATGGTACACCTCTGAAGCCGATTGTGCTATCTTATCAAGTTAAGTTATATCTCTACTAATTTCTCGGCGTTCCTTCTACCATAATCCTTTCTGCAAACAGAGCACCGGCAGTTCCCTAGTAGCCAGAGCATTTGACCAGAGCATCACAGGGGGTAGCGAGGAGGTATGCTATGTCACTCTAGCTGTTACCTAGCCTAGCTTGCATTCTTCTTTTACCGGGTATTGTACACCATTGCCTTGCCTATAAATTAAGTCTTCGGAATGGGAAATGAATTTACTTAGGGTAGCTCTGTCTGGAGGAAAAGATTGACATTCGGGGCGACCCCGTTCTTCCACCTACTGGGTAGGAGAGTTGGTTATTAACCCATTAACCCGTTAAGTCTTAGACCCGATTTTATATATCGTTTTTGATAGGTTATGAATAAAGAACAATATCACCGCCCACGCAAAAACATTGCATATCTTGGTGAATATGCACACTTCCTCGCAAGCATGGGTATATGTGAGGGTGTTCACGGAGAAGTATAGTCAACATATACCTAGTATCACTCACACAGGAATCAGTCAGTGACCACACAAGACGTAATATAGAAAGTTTTACGAGCGCTTCTAACTCAAGCTGATTTAGCACTCGACACCAAGTGTTACCTGTAAACGTCCGCCAACTGTCCGCATGACAAACCCTCTACTTATAGAAGCTTGGTGTCTTTTGACATCAAGTATATCAACAAGATTCGATACAAGTTTAAAACTCCGTGGTTTTATGATATGAGTTATATATAAAGACACGCGTTGCCGTTCTGTCAAAAGAGAGATTCTACTTATCATCCAAAATCATTCTTCCGACTTTTTCTGTTTGTAATCACTGATAGGCAACAGAACAACAGCTTCAGTGTCAGAGACTGGTCATGTCATTTGATTGTCACGTCATGGCAACATTGTGATGCAATTTTATTGCAGTTATGTCGCCTATGAGATGTCGCTATTTCTCCACCGTGTGTCCATGGTGTGTCCATTGAATATACATCATGATATTTCCGTGATTTGTCCATGGACTGTCAAAAGTATGTCTATAGGGCATCCTTGCGTGACCCATGGTGAGTCCATGGTGCCTCCTTTGTGTGTCCATGGCATGTCCATTGTGCGTCCATGGCGTGTCTATCATATGTCCATAATGTGCCCATGTGTCAAGGATAGTATGTTTTATGGTGTGTTTAGTCAAAACATCAACCCTGCTTCCGTCTCCTTTCATACTGGACAAGTCTATTTTGATAAGGAGGGATGTGAGGTTAACCTCGTGGTAATGAGGGTATACTGGCATATTCATCTCACATAACGGTTGTTGAACCACAGACATAAGTGGTGTCTTTGGTTTCATCCGAACCAGGACTTTGTCTGGTATCTTTAAAGATATTAAGATTGTCTATCTGAGGCACATACCCCAAGAGTTGAAAGATGAGGGATAAACAACACTATTTTGTATTCCAAAAACAAAAGTATTTTACAAATACAAAAATGGGACTCATATCCCAGACACTCCCAGAACTTCATATCAGTATGTGATGTGAGTGTGGTTTATTTCCAACATGGCAAACACTATCTAAATGCCTGTTAGAATGTGAGTTATTTACTCACAGAAAGGACCATGACAAACTAATCACACGTGTTTGTATTTATATAAACCTCTATCATTTAAGGCTGTATCGATTGCTTGATTCAACGTCCAGGGCTATTGAGACGTTTCATGGCCATGCCTTCGTTTGACATAAACAAAAACTGTTAAATAAATTTATATTTTCAAAAAACGCAAATTTAACAAACGCTATTCTACATATTTTAGGCTTATTACATGACCTCTATCATTCCTAACCGCAACCTCTTAACCTGCTCTGATGAAGTAAAGTTATCCGTTGTAAACAATATCATTGCATCAGATCATTATATGTCCTGTGTGACATACTTCGTTACAATAAAATCTTTTTGTGTATCCTCGTCACTGATGAAAAAATGTTTCAAAGCAGTACACTAGTACACAACTTGTAACCATCACACATTCGAGCAAATAATTTCGTACACAACTGTCATGAGTGATATATCAAGCCATTTGTAACAATATTGACATGTTCACATCACATAGATACATTGTGTATCGTACATACATGCGCCATTCAAACATCCAGAGTACTAATATCTAAAAGGAATAAATTGTCTTCTCTGGAAAAAAGAGAGTCAGTTATGAAAAGAGAAATTCTTACGATTACCTAATCTATAATCCAATTAACTAATCGGCCTTCTTTGCAAAAGGAATTCTAAGGAGGTTTATTCTCATTTCAACAAAACTGATAACCCTGCAACTTGACAGAGTTAGACAACACTGTAGATTACATTATGAACTGAATAGAAATGACTGTCAATCATTTTCAGCAAAAACTGACATAACTGATGCTGTCGGTGCACCTCAAATATTGTCCTATCAGTTTTCGGACTTCTTCCATATCAGCGCCGGATATTACCCAGTCTTCTCTAGGGCTTGGCTTCAGTGATGCAATCCTCAAGAGCCTTTTGTATATTTTCATTTCATTTGCTGAAAACATTGCAAGTAATTGCCCTTCTCCGAGGTACATTACTCTTCATCTCGAATAATGAAGCCACAAGTGACACGTTTCTTGCACCTATCACGATCAGTCAGTGCCATCACCGGTGAGTTTCACATTGACGTTTTCGGTATCTCAGACTAAGCTACCTTTCCCTGATGTTAGTGATTGAGAGGTTCGACTTGTTAGTCTGTCCTTCGGAGACTGTTGTGCTCCTGACCCATCATTGGGGTATTGACTATGTTTATGTTAGCACTGTGCTGTAGGTAAATTGGGTGCAATCATGGACAACTCATGATAGACCTTGTTAGAAATATTCAAAGAATCCTTTAAAATTATTAACCCATCCAAATCAACAAGACGACCATCTTCCTTTGGAACACCACCTTTTAAAGACAAAGAAATATGACTGCCATCTGACTTTTTAACTTGAAGAGACAATGCCTCCATCTCATACCTACCCATGAATTCTAATTTGGTTAACACGGTGTTAACAACTTTTACTTTCCTTTATATAGTTGTGACCTTGACCTTGACAGACACTCTAAATGACTGTTTGTCTTTCCAATAGAAATGCATTCAAGCGATTGATTTTTTCCCCCAAACTATTTTCTGCGGCTGCACATGCTTTGCCGTCTTGAGTGCAGGTTTATATCTGCACATCAAATATTTTCTCATGTTGTTTTTGGAAGATAAAAGAATCTTAACATAGTAATGTTCACTGTCACAAACTTCCAGTTGACGTTGATATTGTTCATCCCCCTTTCTCTTAGTTTGATCATGATTGGAAATTTGACACCAATATGAGTCACCTTCTCAATTGCAACAAAATGGAATTCAGCGTGATGCTTGTCACAAATGGGATCCAAAATGGATGTGCATACGTTAGTTGAAATGTATAAACATATCCAGTGATTCTCTTAAATCATTTTCATTAAAAAAGATTTTTGTCACTTTGACATACATTTTGACATCATTATCAGTCATTAAAACTGTACAAAAAAAGTTCTTTGACCATACCAAGACAAAATACCACTGATACAAGAGCAAAAACATTCCTACTGGGAAATCTGTATGAAACTGTCACACATACAAACCTTCAAAAGGACAAGTGGAATTTAATGTTTTAAAGGGCACCTGAATATGAGAATACCATTCATGTTGTCTTCCTAATCAATTGCAATCAGAACATGTATCCACTATGGACAAGTTTCTTTCTCATATTCCGATCATGTTCGTCTCTTGGTTTTCTTACATATAAACAGAATTTCACGGTTTCACGACTGATGTATATGAAATCCCCCGTTTCAATGGAAAGCGGAACTACCAGTGATCCCCAAAGCGCATGTCGGCCCAAGTACATCTGGACAATGGTATACGTTCATATACCGTAAATGTTTGAATTAATGCCAGAAAATGTATGCGAAACATGCAAGTGGTCTTGGTTCGCAATTTTGTTCCATTTATGTCTTAGAATTGACTGTTGACTTAAGGGGCTGCCTTCGTATACCTTCAGGTGATAACAAACTTGGTAGAAGTATATGAAATGTGCGATGAACCATCAATAGACATGATGCAGATACTAAATGTTCTGTAGGCTGAATGGAATCAGTTTCGACGGATAATCGATATTGAGTATTCTCTGACGTTGACGTGTGACACTTACACCAGATCTAACTCTCATGTATAACTAATACTTATAACCCACTTTCTGACATAAGAGTATTATGTATTTTGATTTAGTCATTCCGAAATCACATTTTTGCAGCCTCTACATTGTTTATTTACGCTTTGAATACAGTGATATCGTCAATACCAAGTAATCAGAGCTGGAACTGTCAACAGGACTGTCGTAGACCTGTCTCAAATATGAATAACATTTAAAAGTTAAATTTGACATACATGAAATCCAACCTGACAAGAATGACATGAAAGGGAAGTACATCCAATTGAGGATTAAAACAGAAGGCACAAGAAGTTCAGACAAGACTAAAAGTCAACTGGAGTTATCTCCCTTAACCGAATCACCCTACCCTTCCCGTATGGGCGCGTCCATAATACAAGACCCTCGTCTATCATGGTTTCCTGGTGAAAAACACATAATGATCGCTGTGAGTGGCCTTTATCATACTTTTACAATTTGTTTATCCTTCGTTTTGCTGTAGATCTTGCTTCGAAACGCCCGTTCACGTCTCGACTGGCTGCATGTAGTTCCCATGTGATGAATGTAACGCGTTCCATGAATGGTTGTATTTTGCTAAAATGCCTGGAACGATGTTCTGGCTGAACCAATCATAACCGTTTTCACAAATGACGTTTCGGAAGGCACTTTGAAACGTACATTTGCTAATAATAGCCCAATTTCACTAAGGCCAGTGAAACAAATATTTTGGTGTGCTGTGATATGCCCATGGTATGTCCAAAGTTATTCCATAGTTTGTCCATGGTGCGTCCATGACATGTCCATGACATGTCCATGGCTTATCCATTATATGTCCATGGTGCGTCCATGGAATGATCATAATTCAATGTTCCGAAATTATCCATGCATATTTCAGGGACAGTGGATATTCCTTGCAATATATACTCAACAACAAAAGTTCCTGTGGCACCAATATTTTACTGTATTTTTCAAACAAGTAAAGTTTGGTTTACAATATTGTAGTACATGTATGGAATCAAGTCACAAAAACGCATGCATCCCATGCAAAAGTTGACTTTTATGCAAGCCCCATGCATTTCACTACCCAAGAATGGGTATAAAAACATGTTCGTTAACGGGATTCCATATGCATTGTTTAGCATCATGCTGACAACAACCACTCAGAAAAACAACAAAATTACGCACTTGTTCAACATTACGAAATGCCACGCCTGTCCCAAAATGAGCGTCTGCGAGCCATTGGTATGCTTGTAGCAGGATCGAGTCGACGTGATGTTGCAATAGAATTTAACGTCCACAGAAACACCATTTGGTGTTTATGGCAACTTTGGTAACAGATGAATGCAGTCAGAGACCATCCTCGGAGTGGCACGTTACGCGTAACCAATAATCGACAAGACAACTGGATTCGAACAACACACCTAAAAAATCGATTCCAGCCAGCAACAGTGACTGCAAAAAGCATCCCTGGCCTTCGACGAATATCTTCACAAACCGTTCGTCGTCGCCTCAGATGTGCTGGGATTGTCGCCAGAAGACCCGCGAGACGTCCCATTTTGACAGGAAACTGCCGTCAAGCACGTCTTCAGTGGTGCAGACAGCTTCTACGCTGGACGGCCATGAAGTAGGGACAAGTTTTACTCACTGACGAATCTCGTTTTCACCTCAGCCACAGCGATGGACTGATTCGAGTGTACCGACGTTGAGGTGAACGTTACGTCGATCATTGTGTCATGGAAGAAGATCGGTTTGGGGGCGGCAGCGTTATGGTATGGGGTGGGATTACAGCACGACAGAGGACCCATTTGATGGTGGTAGAGGGAAATCTCAATGGACAGCGCTACCGCAACGAGATCATTGGCCCTGTTGTTCTACCGTTGTTTGCGTCGTCATGGCCCAGGCATTTCCTTTCAACATGACAACGCCCGGCCTCATATTGCTCTACTTTTTCAGGATTCTCTTCAACAAAACAACGTGAATGTAATCCCCTGGCCTGCTCGCTCCCCTGATCTCTCACCAATCGAGAACAGGGGGATGAGATGGATCGGCGTGTTCGACGTCAATCACGTGTTCCACAGACACTCCAGGAACTTCGAAACATGCTCCGGCAGATAATCCATCAGGACTTTGTGCGACGCCTGGTCCATTCCATGAGACGAAGATGTGTTGCTTGCATCGCAACCAGAGGTGGACACACACGCTATTGATTTGTAAATTGACATTTTGGCATGTTCATGTTTTTTTTAATGAAATCACGCATTTTCTGATGTCAGTATGGCAAATTAAACCATTTGAACACTTACAGGAGTTTTTTATCTGTTGCAAACACAAATTGTTTCAGATTTGGTAAAAATAACTTTGCATTAAATCTTATTCAATGTCACAGTAACTTTTGTTGTTCAGAATATATAGATGATAGTTCATGTGTCGAGTGAAATATCATCGAGTGACGGGGAAAAGGAGATATTTCACTAAGCATGATTAGCGGGGAAAGAAGATATTTTCACGAGTGGCTAAGTCACACTTGAAAATGTCTCTTTTCCCGCGTCACTCGATGAGAGAAACATTAAGATTTTACTCGACACATGGAATATCCTATTTATAATATACTTTTGTGTGTAGGTGTCTACCAGAAAATTGAATTATTTCATGATAAATGTAAAACCCTGAAAGGTAAATTCTCCCTGTCTAAGACGCAGGGACGATTCACAACCCCTTGTAATTGTTACTCAAAAAGAAGTTCCGTGTTTGCAAGTCTTACAAAATATAAACAAAAGCAACAAAAGAGATTTACGGAAATCCTTTATAATACATCTGGATATGATTATATACAAAATCAACTTAAACAAAAAATATTCTTGAAATGTACGAGAAAGCTGTTGGAAGCAAACATTGGAACATTTTCAAGATTATAACAAACGGCAAGAAAAGACATTAACTCCATAAATGACCATCTGTCATTATTTTGCCTTGGGGAACTACAGCAAATGGGGAACTACAGCGAAAAGGAAGACAAACAGTTTGTGTACGGGCTGGGCATTTACAATAAAGGGAAACAATTTTCAGGGAGGTAATTCTTGTATGACAATAGTTCCGTCCAAGCGTTATGTTCACTGCAATGAAAATATCACTTTTCTCAACTTCGGAAAACTCAGGCTTTCACTCTGAAGTATATAATGAATACATCTTTACTGTTTGAACAAGTGGGTCAATAACTTGTATGTCTCCTCCTTCAGAGTGCTACAACTTGTGAGTGAGTGAGTGAGTTTTGTTTGACGCCGCCTGGATCGGTATTTCATCCTCAATTTGGTAACACCTGCGAGCACGTGTAGTTTGTGACAAAGCAAGAAAAGGGTACTGATGTGGCTTGGATAACTTGGCCAAAGGTGAACCTCCCACCCCTAAACACCCAACCCCTCCACCCAACCCCACCACCAAACCCAACCGTACCAGTCCGGACTTTCGGTTTTATAGTGCTAGCCCACTGAGATACCATATGTTTTCGCCACACTGAGAACACTACGTGGACCTACTCGTGGTACTAGTCACGAGTCTCTATACTCTGAAACTGACCTTACACCCTTATCCAAAAGACGGCAATCTCTTAAATTTAAAACATTTTACGAAATGGTTAACAAGTTGATCCTTGAATATCTATGTAATCTTGTTCCTCCTAATGTATCAGCGGGCTCACGTTACAATTTAAGAACTTCTTCACAGCTACAGACTGTAAATGCTAAAACAGTTAACTACCACAAATCATTTTTATCCGACACAGTGCGAATGTGGAATGAATTAACGGATGATGTTCAGTCAAAATATAATGTATATGACTTCACTAAATGTATCACCACAACAGAAATTCCTAAAATATTTGGATTTATCTTAGACTATGGTACCCGTTTCTGTCAAATTATCCATTCCCTCAGGTTAGGATGCAGTGATTTAAATGCACACAAATATCATAGACATATTCATGAGTCTACTACCTGCTCCTGTGGATATCACAGGATCCTACACATTACTTCTTTTTATGGCGCAACTACTGCAATCTTCGGAACAATATATACTACTATATAAAGGGATATGACTTGGATTCAGTATTATATGGAAATGCTACAACATCTACTGATACTAACCTTGCTATGTACAATCTGTCCATTTGTTCATTAGAACAAATCTAAAAGATTTAAAATCTAAATATGTCTTCTTTACGGTTAGATCAATCAAATAGTTGTTTGTATGCGTGATATGCTGGTATGCTGTTTGTATGCGTGATATGCTGGTATGTTGTTTGTATGCGTGGTATGCTGGTATGCTGTTTGTATGCGTGATATGCTGGTATGTTGTTTGTATGCGTGATATGCTGGTATGCTGTTTGTATGCGTGATATGCTGGTATGTTGTTTGTATGCGTGATATGCTGGTATGCTGTTTGTTTATGTACCGATATATGTATGTGTGTATTCGTGTATTTTTGTGTGACTTGTATATTGGCAACATAATATTTGCAACAGCAGGTTCAATTCAACTAAATTTATTATTTTATGTAGTTTACTCTTTTGAAATGTTTAAAAACTTTTGTAGGGAGAGTTGTTTAAATAGGTTCAAATAGGTTCCCATTCCATTTTTGGGAAATAAATATTGTTTAAATCAGATACCATTCCGCGGTTTAACATGAATACCCCACTCAGACAAAGTATACTGACACCGAGACGACCAGTCCTTGTTTTAGCCCCTTAATGCCGAGGGCCAGGCATGGTAACAACAAGTACCACATTTTAATGCTTTTGATATGACGCGGCCGGGGATCGAACCCCGGGTCTTCCGCTCTCCGGGGGGGGGGGGGGGGGGGGGGGGGGGACAGTGACGAGATGAGGGAGGCGGAGTATAACTGCCATGAGGTGTCACCATCCACCAGGCAAAAATCGTACAGCATCCCAGGATGTGTTTTGTAAGATAGATGCACGAGGATGAAATGTTGGAACTGTTCTCCTCCTGTAGTTAATGATGCTAAGTCATATCCAACAACCAACGGAAATATGAATAGATGTGTCGTCATGTTGGGCATTGAAGGTGGACAAGGTGACATATTATACACGGCTCGCTCATTCTTAGATCGGCATTAACTGGCACACCTGTCGCACTGTGGACAACGTGACCCACGAGAGGCATGCGATTCTTAACTCACACTTCTTTCTGTTAATCGATAGAGGAAGATTTATCATGTACTGAATACATGGGTACCTAGTGAAGCAGTGATGCCGGACAGATGAAGGGGTCATCCCTGTGGGTGTGCTATATATAGAAGCTAATTGAAGCAGAAGCGGCATCCCCTTGCCCGGATGTAGATGTCGGGTCTATTCGGGTCCGGTCGACTTATTCCGTTACGTCCGTAATACATTGTACAGCGTAGGAGAAAGACAGCGGTGTAACAGCTTTGGACGTTGAAACAAGTTGTTAATTTTTGTCTGCTTAAGTGTCAGCTAGAGTTGAGGGATGTTTCCGGGTTATAGTAGATTTAAAATATTCTCTAAATCCAGCAGAAAGACACACACATCATGCGATGGATGGTTGAAACAAGGCGACAGAACTGTGACATTGTGATCTTTAGTAATACGTGCATGTTAGTTCATTCCGTAACATCAGCTATACACAACAATGAATGACGACTGTGCAGACAAAAGATGTCCAATTACTTTGAATGGCAGTCATTATCCGTCAGTCCATCTCAGGGTGGTTGTCAGTCACTCTTCGTCAGTGAAGTCCATCTCAGGGTGGATGTCAGACACTCTCCGTCAGTGAAGTCCATCTCAGGGTCGATGTCAGTCTCTCTCCGTCAGTGAAGTCCATCTCAGGGTCGATGTCAGTCTCTCTCCGTCAGTGAAGTCCATCTCAGGGTCGATGTCAGTCTCTCTCCGTCAGTGAAGTCCATCTCAGGGTGATTGTCAGACACTCTCCGTCAGTGAAGACATCTCAGGGTGATTGTCAGACACTCTCCGTCAGTGAAGACATCTCAGGGTGATTGTCAGACACTCTCCGTCAGTGAAGACATCTCAGGGTGGATGTCAGACACTCTCCGTCAGTGAAGACATCTCAGGGTGATTGTCAGACACTCTCCGTCAGTGAAGACATCTCAGGGTGATTGTCAGACACTCTCCGTCAGTGAAGACATCTCAGGGTGATTGTCAGACACTCTCCGTCAGTGAAGACATCTCAGGGTGATTGTCAGACACTCTCCGTCAGTGAAGACATCTCAGGGTGATTGTCAGACACTCTCCGTCAGTGAAGACATCTCAGGGTGGATGTCAGACACTCTCCGTCAGTGAAGTCCATCTCAGGGTGATTGTCAGACACTCTCCGTCAGTGAAGTCCATCTCAGGGTGATTGTCAGACACTCTCCGTCAGTGAAGACATCTCAGGGTGATTGTCAGACACTCTCCGTCAGTGTAGACATCTCAGGGTGATTGTCAGACACTCTCCGTCAGTGTAGACATCTCAGGGTGATTGTCAGACACTCTCCGTCAGTGAAGACATCTCAGGGTGATTGTCAGACACTCTCCGTCAGTCCCTCTGGCGGTGTTTTGGTTTGACAATTGGTTGATAATTTTAATTTCGGAAATGTTTACCCAAAATAAAAACAAACTAACTACAGTCACTAAGACTGCTAAAAGACTGCGTCACATACTGGAAACAAGTGTGTCTCTGTACATTGACAAATAGGGATGAATCTTAATTATCTTTCATTGACAAAGACATTTCCTTGTCTAAAAAGTCATCACCGAAGATTGGACGTCTTCAATCTGTACACTAGAATAGGCATGTCTATGATCTACAAACCAAAAAAATGTGTCTACTATCTACCTTTTCAAAAAGCAGGTCACTATCCGCAAACTTCACTACCAAAAATGCATATCCGCTATCTACGCATCCAGAATGCATGTGTATATTTTATACCACCACCAAACATGTACGTTGTTTCTATGTGCACTCCCCAAATACACGTGTCTACTGTCACTGGTTACATTTATCTTTCAATTTTTTCTCGTCACAATATGGCCCAATCTCATTAAAATCAGATCTTAGTTTTTGCTACCGCTAAACAAAGATCTGAGGACATCCCATTACGGGTCACGTCAGAATGGCCTTTCGCGAACTTTGACCGATCAATGAAATGACTGACAAGGAATCGACATTAGCCAATCAGGAGGCAGCTTTCTCGAGCTTTACGAATACAACTTTAGTTTCAAACTGGCGACGCATATTTTGACGTATTCTCGATTAAGAAAATTAAAACAGATAACTGTCGTTCGGAATACCCTCTGTTAAATATTTCATCAGAGATAATGATACAAATAACTCCTTGATTGACTCCAGACATTCAAATCAAATAAATATGGTACAGTGAGTGAGTGAGTGAGTTAGTTTGGTTTAACGCCGCTTTTAACAGTTTTCCAGTTATATCGCGGCGTGTCAGCTTAATGTGGGAGGAAAGCCCGAAGTGATGCAGGCCTCAGACGTTTACCACTTCAGTGAAACCCACGAGCACGGGTATGGTGCTGACAAACCTAGAAACATAATCGGGGCGAACCGGGATTCGAACCCACAATTATAGATTTCTGGTGTGCCCAAGGGACGCAACTCTGCACGGCGAATCGCGGCGCCTTAGACGACTGGGCCACCCGTGCCCACAAATATGGTACAGACACAGACGTCTTTGTGCAATGTGAAATTAAATATATACTTATATACAAAGTCGTCCGTACCCGGCGTATGGCACGAGGGTGCAGACGTTGCAGCGCCGCCAAGTCAGATCTACCAAGCGTCCCTAAAATCTGTGTAAACAAGATGTAATATTAGCTACAAATCAACATATCTGTTATCATTACAAACGCATAGAGCACATCAAAACAGCTATGGGTAAAACCACATTCATACTTACATTCACATATACACTATTCTGCCTCTCATACATGAAATCAGTCAATCAAACGTTCAAATAATCAACAATTCATTTGAATACCTGAAGTAATTAGCTGCGTTATTTGCTAATTTTTACTTTAGATTCTATACACTATACACTTCTATAATACACCGAAACCTGACTAACTTCATATGTACACAATGGTTATATATATATATTGGTTTATAAGTGTGCAGATCGTTACATACAAATATATATATGTAACGATGTGCACACTTATAAACCAATGTAAAAGATTAAACTGACCGGTGAGGTATTTACAATTCTTGCTGACACGTGTGAGTGTGAAGTGTAGGTTTGAATTAAGGAAGAAGCAAAGAGTTTGAACCAACTCTTAAACCTTCTCTGTTCTTATAATTCTACCAATATCAATGCAACTATTAAATGACTTAGACTAATATGTACATTACTATATAAATAATACCTTGATATGTACCCGCTACATACATATCCTCCCAGATGTACCTGTCTACTGTCTACACTCCCACATAAAAACCTGTTTACATATCCTCCCAAATGCACCTGTCTACTATCTACATTCCCACATAGAAACACGTTTACACATCCTCCCAAATGCACCTGTCTACTATCTACATTCCCACATAGAAACACGTTTACATATCCTCCCAAATGCACCTGTCTACTATCTACATTCCCACATAGAAACATGTTTACATATACTCCTAAATGCACCTGTCTACTAACTACATTACGACATAGAAACCTGTTTACATATACTCCCAAATGCACCTGTCTACTATCTACGTTCCCACATAGAAACCTGTTTACATATACTCACAAATGCACCTGTTTACTGTCTACATTACCACATAGAAACCTGTTTACATATACTCCCAAATGCACCTGTTTACTGTCTACACTCCCACATAGAAACCTGTTTACATATACTCACAAATGCACCTGTCTACTATCTACATTACCACATAGAAACCTGTTTACATATACTCCCAAATGCACCTATCTACTGCCTAAATTCCCATGTAGAAACATGTTTACATATCCTCCCAAATGCACCTGTCTACTATCTACATTCCCACATAGAAACATGTTTACATATACTCCTAAATGCACCTGTCTACTAACTACATTCCCACATAGAAACCTGTTTACATATACTCACAAATGCACCTGTCTACTATCTACGTTTCCACATAGAAACCTGTTTACGTATACTCACAAATGCACCTGTTTACTGTCTACACTCCCACATAGAAACCTGTTTACATATCCTCCCAAATGCACCTGTCTACTATCTACATTCCCACATAGAAACCTGTTTACATATACTCCCAAATGCACCTGTCTACTATCTACGTTCCCACATAGAAACCTGTTTACATACACTCACAAATGCACCTGTTTACTGTCTACACTCCCACATAGAAACATGTTTACGTATACTCACAAATGCACCTGTTTACTGCCTACATTACCACATAGAAACCTGTTTACATATACTCCCAAATGCACCTGTCTACTATCTACGTTCCCACATAGAAACCTGTTTACATACACTCACAAATGCACCTGTTTACTGTCTACACTCCCACATAGAAACATGTTTACGTATACTCACAAATGCACCTGTTTACTGTCTACATTACCACATAGAAACCTGTTTACATACACTCACAAATGCACCTGTTTACTGTCTACACTCCCACATAGAAACCTGTTTACATATACTCACAAATGCACCTGTCTACTATCTACATTACCACATAGAAACCTGTTTACATATACTCCCAAATGCACCTATCTACTGCCTACATTCCCATATAGAAACCTGTTTACATATCCTCCCAAATGCACCTGTCTACTGCCTACATTCCCACATAGAAACATGTTTACATATCCTCCCAAATGCACCTGTCTACTATCTACATTCCCACATAGAAACCTGTTTACATATACTCCCAAATGCACCTGTCTACTATCTACACTCCTACATAGAAACATGTTTACATATACTCCGAGATGCACCTGTCTACTGCCTACATTCCCACATAGAAACCTGTTTACATATCCTCCCAAATGCACCTGTCTACTATCTACGTTCCCACATAGAAACCTGTTTACATATACTCCCAAATGCACCTGTCTACTATCCCAAATGCATAAATGTCAACTATCCACACTCCAAATATAACTGTCTACGAGCAGGCTGTGTGGGCAGTGTGGGAGTAGCGATTGTATGAGTGTGGAATATTGAGGAAATTGTTTAAATTTTGTTCAATTATTATGTATATAAATCTTTGAAATTCCTTTTGAGTTCTGTGGTCATTTTATGTGTGACAATATTCACACACAAAAATATATGTGTCTACTATTCACACTCACACATACAAGCCTTTACTATCCACACTCACACATACAAGCCTTTACTATCCACAATCCAAACTAAAACTCTCTACTGTCCACATTTCCAACTACAACTCTCTACCATATCCTGCGACTATTTCTATGTCATCCAATGTGGTGTAATTTGGATGTACAAGTTCCTCCCAGTGTCAGACATTTTCCATGTTTTCTTCATTCATTTTTAAAATTCTATCGTGCATTCATATAAATAGACGAACATTTCAGTTGATATCTTTCGACATAAATTCTCACAGCTGTTTTAACGATAAAGCCAGAAGGCGAGCACATAGACATCAAACAGATTATGTAAACTGCCAATACACTAAACCTGGCGTGTGGAAGCAGCGCTGAGAGGTTTACTAAATATTAAAAGAAGAGCGATCAGGACGAAAGTACCCCCACTTCGTGGGTCAGCGCAGCTCTGCTTTTGAGATGGAATATATGTTTGACTTACTGACTGTTATTTCCTTCAATATTTCTGGAGAGTTTTCCAAGTGGGCTGTGAGCGTTACAAACGCATCACGAGTACTACCTCTTGCTCCGTGTAATCACCAGTCTGTACAGAAACAAGCTCCGTCTACTCTGAGTGGAACGCGTGTATGTGAAGGACTGTTTTGAAGTGTTATCTCACATTTTTAAAGATACAATTTAAAAACATCTTTTCAGTCTTGTGTAAAATCAAAATTCGTTCGGATTTGTTCTCAAGCAACATATATTTGTACTATATATATTCCTCAATCACGCCTCGACAAAATAACTAAACGGATCATCTTGAATGTATGATTTTCAAAAAATCTGTACAAAATCTGATAACAAGATACATGTACAATTCTTTTGATTTGCTAGCTTCTGTCTGTTTAGTGCCCTGTGTAAGTCGCTAGCTATTGCTTAAGAGACGGATCAAATATGCTGATTCCGCGTCGGTGTAGCCGTTGTGTGTGATGTTGCTGACAGCATCTCGTCTGCCAACACTCGAGCAAGCCGCCGCGATAAAGCTGGAATATTGTTGAATGCGGCATCAAACAAACAATATTTGTTTTGTAAGGGTCAGGTACATCTCCAGTGTGAAATGCCCGACATTATGTGCAGTTATTGGGTGTCTCCTTGTTTAAATGTATTCGCTGCTTCCAGCTGCCTACTGGCAATGTATTAATTAGTGTGTCAAATCGTCATGATGGACGTGTATGATGAAAGTGTGTCAGAGTAAACATTATAAAGTTACTCCCGTCATGATGTAAAGAAACTCTATTTATCCCCCAGAATTGTGCAAGAAGACATGTTATTTATCCCCAAGCATTGTGTGAAGGCTTGGTATTTATCACCAGCTTTGTATGACGAATGATGCATATCCCAAGCTTTGTATGAAGACTTGATATATATCCCCAGCATTGTATGAAGACTTTATATATATCCCCATCGTTATATGAAAACTTGATATATATATCCCCCAGCATAGGATGAAGACTTGATCTATATCCCCGTCGTTATATGAAAACTTGATATATATATCCCCCAGCATTGTATAAAGACTTGATATATATCCCCCAGCATTGAATGAAGACTTGATATGTATCCCGGCATGAGGCTAAGATAAGAAATTCTTGTTTTGAAAATATTATATGTATTCCCCGGCATGTGTGAAGATCTGATATTTATACCCAAGCGTGAGGAGTGGATCTGATATTCATCAAGAAGTTATGATGTGAAGTGATAATGTTTATCCCCTAGCATGATGTGAACATTTGATATATATCCCTTCATGATGTGAACATTTGATATATATCCCTTCATGATGTGAACATTTGATATTTATCACTTCATGATGTGAACATTTGATATATATCCCTTCATGATGTGAACATTTGATATATATCCCTTCATGATGTGAACATTTGATATTTATCCCTTCATGATGTGAACATTTGATATTTATCACTTCATGATGTGAACATTTGATATATATCCCTTCATGATGTGAACATTTGATATATATCCCTTCATGATGTGAACATTTGATATATATCCCTTCATGATGTGAACATGTGATATATATCCCTTCATGATGTGAACATTTGGTATTTATCCCTTCATGATGTGAACATTTGATATATATATCTCTTCATGATGTGAACATTTGATATTTATCCCTACATGATGTGAACATTTGAGATATATCCCTTCATGATGTGAACATTTGATATTTATCACTTCATGATGTGAACATTTGATATATATCCCTTCATGATGTGAACATTTGATATATATCCCTTCATGATGTGAACATGTGATATATATCCCTTCATGATGTGAACATTTGGTATTTATCCCTTCATGATGTGAACATTTGATATATATATATATCTCTTCATGATGTGAACATTTGATATTTATCCCTACATGATGTGAACATTTGAGATATATCCCTTCATGATGTGAACATTTGATATTTGGCATCCAGCGCTATCGGAAGAAATTATGTTTATCCATAGGCATGGTCTGAAGCGATGAGACGTATCACTTAGCAATTATATGAACATATGGTATTTATCCCCCTGCATGATGTAAACATATGATATATATTCCGTCATGATGTGAAGGTATAATATTTATCAGCCAACAATATGAACATATGGTATTTACCCCTCCTATATTTTGTAAAGACATGATATCTATCGCTGAGTATGGTGAGAAGATTTATTCTCCTTACTGATGTGAAGACACGATATATATGAAATACAGTACATTCCCCGTGATGACGTGAAAGATGTGATATGCATTTCTCGGCATTGTGTAAAGATATGATATATATCCCTAGGCATAGTTTAAAGATCTGATATTCATCCCGACCTGATGTGGAGGTGTGGTATTTATTCCACATCATCGTCTGAAGATATGCAACGTTCCCCGTGTATGACATGACGACATGACATGTATTCCCCAGCATGACGTGGAGTTGTCTCGCATGACACATTCCATGTTAAACGTATTCGTTGCTGTCGACTGGCAATGTATCAATTAGTGAGTCAAATCTTCATGATTGAACTTTAATGTGTTCCACGTAAGCGTCATTATATTCTAGGGTGGTATAGCTAAATCGTGTTTGTGGGCACTGCATGATGATGGCCAAAGAAGGGGTTATAACGGCAGCACTCCAACTGTAATTATGTTACCCCTTTCGCTCGTAACTGGGGGCACCGCCAAGTCAGTTCTCAATGTGTCAAATTTGTTTTTTACCACGGTATAATTAACACTGAATAATGTGCCTTTCTTAGAACACTTACACATCAATAATGAAATCGTACGTTGATGTTAGCTTACCACACAGTGAGAATGAGAAATGTTGAATGGAAGTAGGATGATTTGGCTACGATGTACCATCGCCCATGAAACACATAACTAGCAACGCCCAAACAACGACGTCCGGCGCAACGTTTGACGACAGCACCTGCAAGTCTGGTTCGTCGGAGTTTGGTTTTATTCCTATTCGGCTGGTATCATCCTTTGATCGCGGTCCTCCCTAGGAAATCTGGCTCACAGAAGAACGCCACACAAAGCGAAGATTCTCCAATAAATTGGATGTTGTATTTTAAAGAGAAAGGATATTAGAGGGCTGGATCTCTCACCGACTGACCTTTCCCCGACAGAGGGCGCAGTGAACGAATATGGCAGACAGGACGTAACGTCGCTTGGTGCATTCCGTGTTTCTGTTGCAGATGATTGTGTTAGGAGCCATGCAAAACACGTAGTTGATTAAAACGGTGTTTATTGCCGAGTATCGTTTACCACATACGCAACTGCGTCATTTCAGAGTCCATCCCACGACCCACTAGGAATTGGTTTAAGGAGGTGGTGATTCCACTTCAAACTGTGATTGCTTCATGTACCACTCCGCCGCTGAAAGGGATTGCCCGTAGCAGTTATATCTCTGCAGATGTTTGTCCCGTGTATCATGACAGTCGTAACTAAGGGCTTGTCACAGGAAGTCTTTCGTATAAAAGTTCCATATTCGAGTTACGTTGTTTTTGTAAAATGTTAATTTTCGACGAAGTTTTAGGTTTGCGACAAGAAATGATACAGACACGATGTTTTGCAAACCTTCTGGGTAACGTTGCAGTTTACTTTAAATGGACTATGTGACCCGAGGCTTGATAGGAATGTGATGTGGTCGAGGTTGTATTATGTAACTGTGATGTGGTCGAGGTTGTATAATGTAGCTGTGATGTGGTCGAGGTTGTATAATGTAGATGTGATGTGGTCGAGGTTGTATTATGTAACTGTGGATTGGTCGATGTTCTATTATGTAACTGTGATGTGGTTGAGGTTGTATGATCTAGCTGTGGAGTGGTCGAGGTTGTATAATGTAGCTGTGATGTGGTCAATGTTGTATAATGTAGCTGTGGAGTGGTCGAAGTTGTACAATGTAGCTGTGGAGTGGTCAAGGTTGTATAATGTAATTGTGGAGTCGTCGAGGTTGTATAATGTAACTGTGGTGTGGTCGAGGTTGTAGGATGTAAATGTGATGTGGTCGAGGTTGTATAATGTAACTGTGGTGTGGTCGAGGTTGTAGGATGTAGCTGTGATGTGGTCGAGGTTGTATAATGTAGCTGTGATGTGGTCGAGGTTGTATAATGTAGCTGTGATGTGGTCGAGGTTGTATAATGTAGCTGTGGAGTGGTCGAGGTTGTACAATGTAACTGTGATGTGATCAAGGTTGTATAATGTAGCTATGATGTGGTCGAGGTTGTATAATGTAACTGTGGTTTGGTCGAGGTTGTATAATGTAGCTCTGGAGTGGTCGAGGTTGTAGAATGTAACTCTGGAGTCGTTGAGGTTGTATAATGTAGCTGTGATGTGGTCGAGGTTGTAGAATGTAACTGTGGAGTGGTCGAGGTTTTGTAATGTAACTGTGATGTGGTCGAGGTTGTAGAATGTAACTGTGGAGTGGTCGAGGTTGTAGAATGTAACTGTGGAGTGGTCGAGGTTTTCAATGTTACTGTGATGTGGTCGAGGTTGTAGAATGTAACTGTACGTGATTGTCGTCTGGATCCACATACAAGGAACTGATTTGTACATGTTACCCATGAATTATCGAACACTTTCATAAACAATATCTGATCACATTTTGCTGTGGCAGTTTAACAGTCTGTGTCCCTTTCCTCGTAGCTACATTGGGATGTCCAGGTGCGATGTGTCATCTTCCCCTTCGGGCAAGTCATATCGCATCTCTGCGGAAGTATACTCTATATCAGTAATGTGTGTGAAGCTAAAGCGATTCCATATCTCTGAAGATATATACCTTAAATCTAGTGATGTGGTCGAGGTTGTATAGTGTAACTGTGATGTGGTCGAGGTTATATAATGTAACTGTGATGTGGTCGAGGTTGTATAATGTAGCTGTGATCTGGTCGAGGTTGCATAATGTAACTGTGATCTGGTCGAGGTTGTATTATGTAACTGTGGATTGGTCGATGTTCTATTATGTAACTGTGATGTGGTTGAGGTTGTATGATCTAGCTGTGGAGTCGTCGAGGTTGTATAATGTAGCTGTGATGTGGTCGAGGTTGTATAATGTAGATGTGATGTGGTCGAGGTTGTACAATGTAGCTGTGGAGTGGTTGAGGTTTTATAATGTAGCTGTGGAGTCGTCGAGGTTGTATAATGTAACTGTGGTGTGGTCGAGGTTGTAGGATGTAAATGTGATATGGTCGAGGTTGTATAATGTAACTGTGGTGTGGTCGAGGTTGTAGGATGTAACTGTGATGTGGTCGAGGTTGTATAATGTAACTGTGGATTGGTCGAGGTTGTATTATGTAACTGTGATGTGGTTTAGGTTGTATGATCTAGCTGTGGAGTGGTCGAGGTTGTATAATGTAGCTGTGGAGGGGTCGAGGTTGTATAATGGAGCTGTGGAGTCGTCGAAGTTGTATAATGTAACTGTGGTGTGGTCGAGGTTGTAGAATGTAAATGTGATGTGGTCGAGGTTGTATATTATAGCTGTGGAGTGGTCGAGGTTGTATAATGTAACTCTGACGTGGTCGAGGTTGTATAATGTAGCTGTGGAGTCGTCGAGGTTGTATAATGTAACTGTGATGTGATCGAGGTTGTAGGATGTAAATGTGATTTGGTCGAGGTTGTATAATATAGCTGTGGAGTGGTCGAGGTTGTATAATGTAACTGTGATGTGGTCGAGGTTGTATAATGTAGCTGTGATCTGGTCGAGGTTGTATAATGTAACTGTGTTGTAGTTGATGTTGTATAATGTAATTGTGATGTGGTTGAGGTTGTATAATGTAGTTGTGGAGTGGTCGAGGTTGTACAATGTAACTGTGATGTGGTCGAGGTTGTATGATCTAGCTGTGATGTGGTCGAGGTTGTATGATCTAGCTGTGGAGTCGTCGTCATTGTATAATGTAACTCTAATGTGGTCGAGGTTGTGTAATGTAGCTGTGGAGTTGTCGAGGTTGTATACTATAGCTGTGATGTGGTCGAGGTTGTATAATGTAGCTGTGATCTGGTCGAGGTTGCATAATGTAACTGTGATCTGGTCGAGGTTGTATTATGTAACTGTGGATTGGTCGATGTTCTATTATGTAACTGTGATGTGGTTGAGGTTGTATGATCTAGCTGTGGAGTCGTCGAGGTTGTATAATGTAGCTGTGATGTGGTCGAGGTTGTATAATGTAGATGTGATGTGGTCGAGGTTGTACAATGTAGCTGTGGAGTGGTCGAGGTTTTATAATGTAGCTGTGGAGTCGTCGAGGTTGTATAATGTAACTGTGGTGTGGTCGAGGTTGTAGGATGTAAATGTGATATGGTCGAGGTTGTATAATGTAACTGTGGTGTGGTCGAGGTTGTAGGATGTAGCTGTGATGTGGTCGAGGTTGTATAATGTAACTGTGGATTGGTCGAGGTTGTATTATGTAACTGTGATGTGGTTTAGGTTGTATGATCTAGCTGTGGAGTGGTCGAGGTTGTATAATGTAGCTGTGGAGGGGTCGAGGTTGTATAATGTAGCTGTGGAGTCGTCGAGGTTGTATAATGTAACTGTGGTGTGGTCGAGGTTGTAGGATGTAAATGTGATGTGGTCGAGGTTGTATATTATAGCTGTGGAGTGGTCGAGGTTGTATAATGTAACTCTGACGTGGTCGAGGTTGTATAATGTAGCTGTGGAGTCGTCGAGGTTGTATAATGTAACTGTGATGTGATCGAGGTTGTAGGATGTAAATGTGATTTGGTCGAGGTTGTATAATATAGCTGTGGAGTGGTCGAGGTTGTATAATGTAACTGTGATGTGGTCGAGGTTGTATAATGTAGCTGTGATCTGGTCGAGGTTGTATAATGTAACTGTGTTGTAGTCGATGTTGTATAATGTAATTGTGATGTGGTCGAGGTTGTATAATGTAGTTGTGGAGTGGTCGAGGTTGTACAATGTAACTGTGATGTGGTCGAGGTTGTATGATCTAGCTGTGATGTGGTCGAGGTTGTATGATCTAGCTGTGGAGTCGTCGACATTGTATAATGTAACTCTAATGTGGTCGAGGTTGTGTAATGTAGCTGTGGAGTTGTCGAGGTTGTATACTATAGCTGTGATGTGGTCGAGGTTGTATAATGTAGCTGTGATATGGTCGAGGTTGTGTAATGTAGCTCTGATCTGGTCGAGGTTATATTATGTAACTGTGATGTGGTCGAGGTTGTATAATGTAGCTGTGATGTGGTCGAGGTTGTATAATGTAGCTGTTATGTGGTCGAGATTGTATAATGTATCTGTGATGTGGTCGATGTTGTGTCATGTAGCTGTGATCTGGTCGAGGTTGTATAATGTAACTGTGATGTGGTCGAGGTTGTATGATTTAGCTGTGGAGTAATCGAGGTTGTATAATGTAGCTGTGATCTGGTTGATGTTGTAAAATGTAACTGTAGAGTGGTCGATGTTGTATAATGTAACTGTGATGTGATCGAGGTTGTATAATGTAGCTGTGATGTGGTCGAGGTTGTATAATGTAACTGTGGATTGGTCGAGGTTGTGTCATGTAGCTGTGATCAGGTCGAGGTTGTATAATGTAACTGTGATGTGGTCGAGGTTGTATTATGTAGCTGTGATGTGGGCGATGTTGTATAATGTAGCTGTGATGTGGTCGATGTTGTATAATGTAACTGTAGAGTGGTCGATGTTGTATAATGTAACTGTGATGTGATTAAGGTTGTATAATGTAGCTATGATGTGGTCGAGGTTGTATAATGTAACTGTGGATTGGTCGAGGTTGTATAATGTAACTCTGGAGTGGTCGAGGTTGTAGAATGTAATTGTGGAGTCGTCGAGGTTGTAGAATGTAACTGTGGATTGGTCGAGGTTGTAGAATGTACCTCTGGAGTCGGCGAGGTTGTATAATGTAGCTGTGATGTGGTCGAGGTTGTATAATGTAACTCTGGAGTGGTCGAGGTTGTAGAATGTAATTGTGGAGTGGTCGAGGTTGTAGAATGTAACTGTGGAGTGGTCGAGGTTGCACAATGTAACTCTTGAGTCGTCGAGGTTGTATAATGTAGCTGTGGTGTGGTCGAGGTTGTATAATGTAGCTCTGGAGTGGTCGAGGTTGTAGAATGTAATTGTGGAGTCGTCGAGGTTGTAGAATGTAACTGTGGAGTGGTCGAGGTTGTAGAATGTAACTGTGATGTGGTCGAGGTTGTAGAATGTAACTGTGGAGTCGTCGAGGTTGTAGAATGTAACTGTGGAGTGGTCGAGGTTTTCAATGTTACTGTGATGTGATCGAGGTTGTAGAATGTAACTGTACGTGATTGTCGTCTGGATCCACATACAAGGAACTGATTTGTACATGTTACCCATGAATTATCGAACACTTTCATAAACAATATCTGATCACATTTTGCTGTGGCAGTTCAACAGTCTGTGTCCCTTTTCTCGTAGCTACATTGGGATGTCCAGGTGCGATGTGTCATCTTCCCCTTCGGGCAAGTCATTTCGCATCTCTGCGGAAGTATACTTTATATCAGTAATGTGTGTGAAGCTAAAGCGATTCCATATCTCTGAAGATATATACCTTAAATCTAGTGATGTGGTCGAGATTGTATTATGTAACTGTGATGTGGTCAAAGTTGTATGATCTAGCTGTGGCGTCGTCGACGTTGTATAATGTAACTCTGATGTGGTCGAGGTTGTATAATGTAGCTGTGGAGTTGTCGAGGTTGTATAAAGTAGCTGTGATGTGGTCGAGGTTGTATAATGTAGCTGTGATGTGGTCGAGGTTGAATAATGTAGCTGTGGAGTGGTCGAGGTTGTGTAATGTAGCTGTGATCTGTTCGAGGTTGTATTATGTAACTGTGATGTGGTCGAGGTTGTATAATGTAGTTGTGGAGTCCTCGAGGTTGTATAATGTAACTGTGATGTGGTCAAGGTTGTATAATGTAGCTGTGATGTGGTCGAGGTTGTATAATGTAACTGTGGAGTGGTCGAGGTTGTATAATGTATCTGTGGAGTTGTCGAGGTTGTATAATGTAGCTGTGATGTGGTCGAGGTTGTATAATGTAACTGTGGAGTGGTCAAGGTTGTAGTATGTAGCTGTGGAGTGGTCAAGGTTGTATAATGTAGCTGTGGAGTGGTCGAGGTTGTATAATATAGCCGTGGAGTGGTCGAGGTTGTATAATGTAGCTGTGGAGTGGTCGAGGTTGTATAATGTAGCTGTGGAGTGGTCGAGGTTGTATAATGTAGCTGTGGAGTGGTCGAGGTTGTATAATGTAACTGTGATCTGGTCGAGGTTGTATTATGTAACTGTGATGTGGTCGATGTTGTATAATGTAGCTGTGATGTGGTCGAGGTTGTAAATGTAACTGTGGAGTGGTCGATGTTGTATATTGTAACTGTGATGTTATCGAGGTTGTATAATGTAACTCTGGAGTGGTTGATATTGTAGAATGTAACTGTGGATTCGTCGAGGTTGTAGAATGTAACTGTGGATTGGTCGAGGTTGTATAATGTAGCTGTGATGTGGTCGAGGTTGTAGAATGTAACTGTGAAGTGGTCGAGGTCTTTTAATGTAACTGTGATGTGGTCGAGGTTGTAGAATGTAACTGTGGAGTCGTCGAGGTTGTAGAATGTAACTGTGGAGTGGTCGAGGTTGTAGAATGTAACTGTGATGTGGTCGAGGTTGTAGAATGTAACTGTGGAGTGGTCGAGGTTTTTTAATGGAACTGTGATGTGGTAGAGGTTGTAGAATGTAACTGTGGAGTGGTCGAGGTTTTCAATGTTACTGTGATGTGGTCGAGGTTGTAGAATGTAATTGTGGAGTGGTCGAGGTTGTAGAATGTAACTGTGGAGTGGTCGAGGTTGCACAATGTAACTCTTGAGTCGTCGAGGTTGTATAATGTAGCTGTGGTGTGGTCGAGGTTGTATAATGTAACTCTGGAGTGGTCGAGGTTGTAGAATGTAATTGTGGAGTGGTCGAGGTTGTAGAATGTAACTGTGGAGTGGTCGAGGTTGTAGAATGTAACTGTGATGTGGTCGAGGTTGTAGAATGTAACTGTGGAGTCGTCGAGGTTGTAGAATGTAACTGTGGAGTGGTCGAGGTTTTCAATGTTACTGTGATGTGATCGAGGTTGTAGAATGTAACTGTACGTGATTGTCGTCTGGATCCACATACAAGGAACTGATTTGTACATGTTACCCATGAATTATCGAACACTTTCATAAACAATATCTGATCACATTTTGCTGTGGCAGTTCAACAGTCTGTGTCCCTTTTCTCGTAGCTACATTGGGATGTCCAGGTGCGATGTGTCATCTTCCCCTTCGGGCAAGTCATTTCGCATCTCTGCGGAAGTATACTTTATATCAGTAATGTGTGTGAAGCTAAAGCGATTCCATATCTCTGAAGATATATACCTTAAATCTAGTGATGTGGTCGAGATTGTATTATGTAACTGTGATGTGGTCGAAGTTGTATGATCTAGCTGTGGCGTCGTCGACGTTGTATAATGTAACTCTGATGTGGTCGAGGTTGTATAATGTAGCTGTGGAGTTGTCGAGGTTGTATAAAGTAGCTGTGATGTGGTCGAGGTTGTATAATGTAGCTGTGATGTGGTCGAGGTTGAATAATGTAGCTGTGGAGTGGTCGAGGTTGTGTAATGTAGCTGTGATCTGTTCGAGGTTGTATTATGTAACTGTGATGTGGTCGAGGTTGTATAATGTAGTTGTGGAGTCCTCGAGGTTGTATAATGTAACTGTGATGTGGTCAAGGTTGTATAATGTAGCTGTGATGTGGTCGAGGTTGTATAATGTAACTGTGGAGTGGTCGAGGTTGTATAATGTATCTGTGGAGTTGTCGAGGTTGTATAATGTAGCTGTGATGTGGTCGAGGTTGTATAATGTAACTGTGGAGTGGTCGAGGTTGTAGTATGTAGCTGTGGAGTGGTCAAGGTTGTATAATATAGCCGTGGAGTGGTCGAGGTTGTATAATGTAGCTGTGGAGTGGTCGAGGTTGTATAATGTAGCTGTGGAGTGGTCGAGGTTGTATAATGTAGCTGTGGAGTGGTCGAGGTTGTATAATGTAACTGTGATCTGGTCGAGGTTGTATTATGTAACTGTGATGTGGTCGATGTTGTATAATGTAGCTGTGATGTGGTCGAGGTTGTAAATGTAACTGTGGAGTGGTCGATGTTGTATATTGTAACTGTGATGTTATCGAGGTTGTATAATGTAACTCTGGAGTGGTTGATATTGTAGAATGTAACTGTGGATTCGTCGAGGTTGTAGAATGTAACTGTGGATTGGTCGAGGTTGTATAATGTAGCTGTGATGTGGTCGAGGTTGTAGAATGTAACTGTGAAGTGGTCGAGGTCTTTTAATGTAACTGTGATGTGGTCGAGGTTGTAGAATGTAACTGTGGAATCGTCGAGGTTGTAGAATATAACTGTGGAGTGGTCGAGGTTGTAGAATGTAACTGTGATGTGGTCGAGGTTGTAGAATGTAACTGTGGAGTGGTCGAGGTTTTTTAATGGAACTGTGATGTGGTAGAGGTTGTAGAATGTAACTGTGGAGTGGTCGAGGTTTTCAATGTTACTGTGATGTGGTCGAGGTTGTAGAATGTAACTGTACGTGATTGTCGTCTGGATCCACATACAAGGAACTGATTTGTACATGTTACCCATGAATTATCGAACACTTTCATAAACAATATCTGATAACATTTTGCTGTGGCAGTTCAACAGTCTGTGTCCCTTTCCTCGTAGCTACATTGGGATGTCCAGGTGCGATGTGTCATCTTCCCCTTCGGGCAAGTCATATCGCATCTCTGCGGAAGTATACTTTATATCAGTAATGTGTGTGAAGCTAAAGCGATTCCATATCTCTGAAGATATATACCTTAAATCTAGTGAGCCGGTGTAACAATAGCAATTCATGTCTCGACAGAAATATAAGCTTTCTTACTTTAGTACAGATTCTGGTACTTTTTGGAGGGTTGATTCCCATCAGGGAATCGAACCCACACTGACAGAGTGAGGCACCTACTCGCCAGCACACAAAGTCAGCGATCTAACCCACTCAGTCACGGTGGCTTCCACAAAAAAGAAAGTCTGACAACTGGTAGCCGCAGCCATGTGAGCCGTGCTGACTTTCACTCGTCAGAGGGGTACACAAAGTACGAGATCTAGACTACCGGTTGTTTTCATTTTTTGTTTGTTATAGAACATTTTTTACGCAACAATTCTTTCCAGAAATATATATGTAACATTTAGTTAGTTGGCGTAAACTATAATAATCCATGTCTCTCCAGAAATATATCTTACCTTTAGTTAGTGGGTGTACCTATAACAATTTATGTCTCTCCAGATATATTTTTTACCATCAGTTGGTAGGTGTAAACTGTAATAATTCATAGCTCAGTTGACACATGTTATGGAAAACAACTTCTTTATGTACTGTGAATGCGGCGTTGCGGTATAGATCCTTATAGCGTTGTAAAGCAAGGCTTATTCAGCATTGCTTGACAACAGTAGAATGATCTATACCGAAACGTCGCCTTTACAGTAAACAAAGAAGTTACTATCCATAAATTATTTCTACTTTGTTATCCGTCAACTTCAAAGTCATGCCTATTAAATAATTCAAATCCTGTCTCTACTGAAATATATCTTACATTTATTTAGAGGGTGTAACTATAATAATTCATGTCTCTTCAGAAATATATCTTACATTTATTTAGTGGGTGTAACTATAATAATTCATGTCTCTCAACAAATATATATTACATATATTTAGTGGGTGTAACTATAATAATTCATGACTCTTCAGAAATATGACTTACATTAATTTAATGGGTGTAACTATAATAATTCATGTCTCTCAACAAATATATCTTACATTTATTTAGTGGGTGTAACTATTATAATTCATGTCTCTCAACAAATATATCTTACATTTATTTAGTGGGTGTAACTATATTAATTCATATCTCTCAACAAATATATCTTACATTTATTTAGTAGGTGTAACTATAATATTTCATGTCTCTCAACAAATGTATCTTACATTTATTTAGTGGGTGTAACTATAAGAATTCATCCATAGAAATATATCTTACATTTACTTAGTGGGTGTAACTATTATAATTCATGTCTCTCAACAAATATATCTTACATTTATTTAGTGGGTGTAACTATAATAATTCATGTCTCTCAACAAATATATCTTACATTTATTTAGTGGGTGTAACTATAATAATTCATGTCTCTCAACGAATATATTTTACATTTATTTAGTGGGTGTAACTATAATAATTCATGTATCTCAACAAATATATCTTACATTTATTTAGTGGGTGTAACTATAATAATTCATGTCTCTTCAGAAATATATCCTTACATTTATTTAGTGGGTGTAACTATAATAATTCATGTCTCTCAACAAATATATCGGACATTTAGTTAGTGTGTACATTTATACCGATTCATATCGCATCAAAAATATTCATAACATTTAGTGAGTGGGTGAAACTATTACAATTCATATATCTACAGAAATTTAAACTGAGGGGCGAAGGAAAACATACCGAGTTTCTTTTTGTAATTGAAATTTGAAGGAACTCTTGTTCAGTGGGATGAAGTCTTTTTAAACATCGTTCTGCAACAGATGCAAAAGTGAGTTGGTGTAAAACGTAATTGGTGCAATGAAGACTGGCATAAGAAATGAATTTGCAACCACGTGACCCCTACCGTGTTAGAAATGGAAATGTTTGTCGATTTTTTAAAATAGATTTTCAAAGATGAGATGTCTTAGATACCAATCAGCAGCTGTGAATTATGCGATTTGTTTTTACTTTTTAATAGCTTTAAATCAAATTATATTTTAGATAATATAGCTATGTAGACGTATTCTTTGAGTGCAGTCTAGGAGCCAATACAGTTATGTTTTTGGAATAACATCGCTGACTTGAGATATTTTCCAATGGAAATCCAAGATATGACCAAGTTAACTGAGTGGGAGTGTTATGATGCTCCTCAGATGAATCTACTGCTCCACAGTCAGTGAGTTGGTGAATCTTTAACAATGCACGATATGGGCATGATTGCCTTCCAGCGTTATCCGTGCCGTACACACTTTGTTACCAGCTGCTTGTGTATAGAGTCGTCATTTCCACACTATATTTGCACCTTGCATGCTACTGGAATGCGCACTGGTGTTTCACGCAAAGCTTATTCAAATAACAAAACTCAGGGCGGTTACTTTTCGAATAAACAGTTTGTCCTAAAGCAGATACTAAGAGCAGAGTTATTTCCCTTTCGTTACACTTGGTTCTGGTCGGAACAATTGGGATTCACGTGAGCGAGAAGCAAAGTAAAGACATCATATACGCGACACAACTTAGTTCATGCAAAGTTCAACGATACTGTTATACGCGAAAATAAGTACTTCATGCATAACAATTAATGTAATGACATTATCATTTACGTGGGAAATGTGTAGTTCATGTACAAAGATAATGACATTATCACATGGGCGGAAATGTCTACGTTATTTAAACAGAGAATGACATTATCATCCACGCAGAAATGCGAAGTTTATGTACAAATATAATGACATTATCACATGGGCGGAAATGAATATTTCATTTAAAAATAGAATGCTATTATCATGTACGCGGAAATGTGAAGTATATGTAGAAATAGAATGACATTATCATGTACGCGGAATTGTGAAGTTTATGTACAAATATAATGACATTATTCATGTACGCGGAAATGTGAAGTTTAGGTATAAATATAATGACATTATCATGTACGCGGAATTGTGAAGTTTATGTACAAAGATAATGACATTATCACATGGGCGGAAATGAATATTTTATTTAAAAATAGAATGACATTATCATGTACGCGGAAATGTGAAGTATATGTATGAATATAATAACATTATCACATAGTCGGAAATGTCTACGTTAATTAAACAGAGAATGACATTATCATCCACGCAGAAATGCGAAGTTTATGTATAAATATAATGACATTATCACAAAGGCAGAAATATCTACGTTGTTTTAAAATAGAATGACATTATCACATAGGCGGAAATGTCTACTTTATTTAAAAATAGAATGACGTTATCATGTACGCGGAAATGTGTAGTTTATGTATAGATAAATTAACATTATGATATACGCAAAAATGTGTACTTAATTTACAAATGTAACGACATTATCATAGACGCAGAAATGTGAAGTTCATGTATTAAAGTATTGACATTATCATAGACGCGGAAATGCGTACAGTCCTCGTCACTTGCGATAGAATAATGAAATATCGCGATGATAATTTAAGATATCTGCTTGTGTGCTTATACTTATATGGCGAAAACAAGCCATTACGCCAATCAGGAATATTTCTTACAATTATTAAAAAGAATTCGCTTTTTCAAGAAATATCCATTTTGCTAGCGATAAACCTCTTCATTGGTTTTTGATCAAGTCGTCACTATCCAGGTAAGATTCGGCAGAACTTTAGTTCATCTGTAAATGTAATGACATTATCAAACACACGGAAATATGTACTTCATGTTAATTTATAATGGCATTATAATGTACGCGGAAATGAGGAAATGTGTATTTGGGCCAGCAAAGCGCAGTGAGACAAGCAGGTGGTTGGTGACTATCAATGTTATTCTTTAGTGCATATTTACTTGTAATGTCACAAACTAATTAAACGTTTATTTGTTTGTTATTTCATCAATTTAATCAACAATGTACAACATTTCCCTATTGTGGACATTGTAACAATATATGTAAAACATCGGTTCTAACATTTCTCCCATACGAAATCCCCGAAGGAGAATTTCCTGATTGACAATAGCTCTACTAATTTGAAATATTGTGCGTGATCTCACTAATTTTCTTCACAGCTTTGTTCGAACTGAAAACCTGATTGAAATGACGCAACGTCCTGCACGACAAAGATCCGCGAAAATTAGTTGTCGATTTCCTGTGAAAGGAACATGCCTTCGGGGGAGGGACATTCGGCCGTGACAGGGTCAGGTGATTCTCTCCTGGAGGCGATACACCCGACACTGGAAAGCCAAACTGTACAACTATTTGGCTCATCTCTTTCGTCATAAGCTTGGGTGATCACATTTAACTCAATAAAAGACACCCTTCTAACCTCGCAACGCTTAGGGGGAGAAATAGACGCGAAATCTACAATGAGCAGTGTTGATAACTGCACTTAAAGACATCGAGAGTGATCGTGAAAGAGTGAAATGAGCTCCTCATGAATGGGCCTGATGTTCACATTGCATGATATGCACGAAGGGCTTGATACTGGCGCTTGACAATCCCATTTCTATTCTGTTATGAAATGAACATCTCGTGGTGAGAAGAATGGACATTGATGTTGAGTGCAAACCTGACAGATATGATAATGATCCCTTTTCACGTTTATGCGACTGAAAATTTATGATTTGAAATTAATGTTCGCTTGAAATTGAAACCTGCGTGTAGCGTTTGTAGAATTGTGTCACATTTAATTAAATCTGGACATGCATGTATTCATTTCACTACCTTTCAATGAAATCGACGTTTTAACCGCACATGAATTAATTTTAGAAATTCAAGTGAGTCAAGTTTTGTTCGATTGTTCCACGCACAACCGGTATTTCGCCGTGTCCGTCACAATATTCAAGTGTGTTTACAAACAAATTATTTCAGAGATGTTCATAAAACCATGTTCACGTGTGTCGGACTCGTCCAGTTGGCCTTGCTGTATGGTACAGATTTCTTATGATAATGGAAATATTTTGGTCGTCGCTTTTTATTTGTAACAATATTTGCATGTACAAAATATTACAATTTCTGAATAATTACGAGCGGCAAAACCCATTCCATAATGATAAGAAATATCTGATAAATATTGCTATCATACACCGAATCTTGCCATAGTTGCGTCAGTATTTTGTCACAGTAACTAGGAGCCTGGAACAATATCATATTTATAACTGTAATTTCATAATTTTCCTGATGATATAGGTCATGTTTAATTCACAGTTAGCGGGTATAAATAACGAATGAACGGGCATAAATAACGATGTGTTATAAGTTACCAAATGGGAATACTCTTTAAATGTCTCATCTCATTGTCTGACATGGTAACGCAGATCTTCTGGAAAAACTAATATCTTTACAAATCTTTAGAAATGTACAATTATTTACTAATCCTTTAACAACCATAACCCTCCATAAGTCACAAAAGACTCGCTGAAGAAACTCAAGGATTACCTGTATTAATAGTCTATCGAAATAGTTTACCTTTGATTGAATATACCTAGATAAAATTGCAATATAACCTTCGATCAACTGCACCTCATTGAGAGAACGGTACATCAAACACTGGAAGTAAGCGAGTCACTGAATGGCAAAATCTACGCAGTAATAGAAACGAAAGGGGTTACTCGCACAGCAATTGTTCGCCTTTCTGAAAAGATTTCTGGATCCTTGTCCATGCTAAATATGCCAGTATTTCTCAACTAGTTGTCAATAGCCCGGGTCAATATCCGTCACTCACACGTGAATACAGTGGACTATATTAACAATATCCAAAGCATGCAAACGGACAACGGGTGGACAGTTCAAAGAGAAGAGTTAAGAGTTGCACACATTCCAGGCGTTTGATGTAGGTGATAGGCCCCTGCTTATGTAGCCGCCGTGCAATCGTTATTAGGAGTCGGCGGAATTTAGATCAGTTAGTCTTTGTAGGTAAAAATGAAACCAAGGGTTTTTCAATTCTTTTAGCTTCAAGTGTATTTAAATCTCACGAACAAAAAAATATGCGTCCTTACCTCTTAAGAATAAAGATATTATTCTAAACAGATTTATGCTTTTGAACTGCATTTTGTTATGGAGATTGAAGAAAAACAAATAATACGGATAATTGAAAAGGCATAAGTGCCTTTTCACGTGATTTTCAAACTAACATAAAATTGTTGTGTAAAGGAATATTGAAACAAATATTAACAACTGAAAAACCTTCTAAAGAAAATATTTAAATATTCCGTGAGAGGCAAGGCGTTGGCAGTGTTCTGTAGTGTAATCTCTATACAGTACATGTGGATCAGTAGAAGTTGTTGCGGGAGTTTAAGTCCAATCACACATAGTATACAACACATCTCCGCCGTCCCGCTCCGGCGACAAATTACGACTACAGCGAGTAGACACGCCAGGTATACCACACGGCTCCTCGACATCGCACATACACACTGACAATATCAAGACGAGAAACAATCAGTTATATTCCCTCCAAACTGTCAATTTCTAATGCTCGACAACAAATGACATACACTTTTCTCAAAATCGCCGAAGCAGAGAAAGGGGGCGTGGCTCCATCGTTCTCAACCAATCAGAGTTTCAGACCCTGTAAAGAAAAAAACTCACCGGACCAAACTGTTCAGGCCGATAGTCCAATAGATTCACTTGCTGGCTTTTGAGCTGGTTGCTGTATGTTGATCTGCAGTTTGGGTGATGCTTTAACCGTCTGCCAGGTGGAATTATGTCTGCCAGTTTAGTCCTTTAGCTCTAGTCTGTCACACGGCAACCAACTATCACGGAGAATGTCCTCGTACAAGGATGGGCTTTAGCCGCCACACTAAGTTTATGCTGGGGCTGATTTATCTATCCTATTGTGTTTATGGAAACTTCCTGTGAGTATGAGAAGTGGAATACATCTATATACTTGTCAATAGCAGAGCTGGATTGTCGTTCCTCTGTATACTTGTCAATATCATCAGCTGATGCATGGCTTGTTGACATGTGCATCGCCTTGTGTGTGTGTGTCCGTTCAGCACACCTCGAACACAAGGCGTGTCTAAAACAGGATTATTTACAGTCATTTTTCTTGTGAGGGATGAAAAAAATGGGCAACAAATATATACTTGGAGCAAGTATGAAAAGCATACAACCAAGTGGAGTTTCCGCCTATCCTGCGCCACGGTGGATCAGTAATGTTGTGATGGATTGGTTTATAACGACATTGATCATTCGTCGACGTTAATACACTGTTTGCTATTTGTCCCGGACGCCACGGGTCATACTTGTTTGAAATATTCTGTAGACATATGGACAATAAGCAAAGGATCTTGTAAGATTATAAATACATAGTAAAATTTCTGATAACCTGTGCTCACTGTTTGTGTAAATATCGCCAGCCATCTGACATACGATACGAAAAAGTGGCCACCCGTTGAAGTCTTAAATTGTATTATTCTAAACTAGCATGATTCGCGTCACACCCCACGCAAGCCGTGTTAAATCATCGCGGTATTTGTTCGACCCTGAATATACGTTAAGATACTGTCTCTTTAGAATGTGGATATATGCATGTAAAATATATCTAATTATCATTGTGACAAGTGACAAACAGCCGAGTGCACTCAGTGCGATAATTGCAGGGGGGGCAGTAGTTTTCTAAAAGTTATTTCAAGAATGATATAGTGCGCCCTTCCTGCTGTTTACGATACAATGTCCCACGTAATATTTCATGTGGGAGAGTATCTTGTGAAGGATTTTAAAATGACGTCATACTTAATCAGATATTTAAAATGTAATTTGTCAGTAGGTTAAAACAAAGGAAGCACATATGTGGATAGCATCTCGCGGACAATAATTAATGGAAAGCAATGATAATGTAGTTTCTCGCATTTCAAGGCAGGATAAAATAACATAATTAGTTTTGTATAATGAAACACTTCCTCGAATATTCACACAGCTTTATATTAGAATATTATATATGTACTGTATTAAAAAAAAACGGAATTTCTTCGGTGGCAAAATGTGTGGTGTCGTTTGAAAAATTAATAATTTATATTTTCATGTTGTGTGTCACAAATTATGGTGTTACAATAAAAAATATGAATATTTTCAATAAATGAATTTACTGTTATATCAGCTTTACTCAATAATCCAAGCATAATGCCAGGGAATCCTGATCACATCGAATGCCGATTTATTGAAAAAATATTTCTGATCATTTTATGTTAATTTCAGATTTTGTAATAATTATTGTATGACCGTCGTTATAGGTTGCCGGAAACAAGAATGTGGATCTGTAGTTTTTTATTGCGTTTTAAATCGCAAAATGACCGACTTACTGACGGTACAATGTACTATTCCAACTTACTCAATTTTAAGTAAGAAGTCTGATAGTGGTATGTCGAGTCAAACATAGAAAATACTGTATTGTTCTTGTTGGAGCAAATATTAATTTGCAAATCGTAAAACATATTCATCAATATAACTTTCCTTACGAACGGCATATTTACAAATGCCGGTCTCTGATAGTATTTATAGGTACAATTATTTCGTACGATACATTTATGGATATCATAAAAACATTTATTCAAATCTTCAAACGACCGGTGTGATTTCTCCGTGTATAGCTGGTATGTTCTCACCTCATAACCTTTTAATATTAACATTTCGCTAATAATAGTGTCAATTTCAGAGCCCTGTCGTCTGTGGTCGCCCTCGGTGCCAATATCATCTGCAACAAAATCCCGGGCCTAGCACCAAAACAAAGGGGGATATGTAGAAGCCGACCTGACGCAATCGTCGCCATAGGAGAAGGCGCCAAAATTGGATTAAAAGAGTGCCAATATCAGTTTAGAAATATGCGATGGAACTGTACAAATATGGGAAGCGGGAGGTCTATGTTCGGCCACGAGCAACTCGGAGGTAAGATCCAAGGACGGCACGTAGATGTGCGTGTGTGTTTTTTCTCCATGTATATTATATATGCGTATACTACAATATAAGCACATGTGCTTTTTTTTACAAATACAGATGTGTATTTTATCTCATGTGCGATAAGCGGATATGTGTTTCATCGCATATATTTATTCATTTATCAAGTTGATTCAATATTAAATAAATATGATTTAATGATATTATTTATGAGTATTAATACAAGTTGATAATATTTGCTGAAAACGTTTCGTAGAATTTATCCTTCGAACTCATTTAGTACTTTTTAAATATATTGATCAGATTCACATATTCTATCGTACAAATGGGTAATTATTACTGGGGAAAGGTAACGGTAAACACATCGGAGGAGTTTGTTTCTAATTATTATAAATAAACACGAACACTCGTCCAGGCTAATATAATGTTCTCATCAGATGGATGGACAGCTGCCGGTTAGCTTGCAACATTGCTTTAACCGTCTCAGATTCAGTAATCACCCACTACTTATCAATGTGGAAGCTATCACGGCTTGGGTCGTCGTTAGACTTTATTGCGGACATTGCGTAACCAGGTGTGTAACTGTCGGATTTAGAACAAGGTGAACCTTTACGTGCTGAGCATGAATAAAGTCCAACACACCAACATAAACATGTCTTTGTCAGAGATCACTGTATACAAACCCTCTCCTCCTCACACGTGCGCATTGTCAAGGCCACTGGGTTCAAGCCTCAAACGCGGGGAGGAGTCGCCCGAGCTGCTAAGATACGATTCAGAGACAGTACACCGAAATTACCTGGTACGCCAGTTTCAAACAACACTGATAATCCTTCAAACATCCCACGTTCATTGCACTTAAAATTCCCAGAACCACAACACACAGTGGTGAGGACTCAGCGGCCTTGTCCGGTCCCCCGCTAACCCCACACTCCATGTGGCCTGCTCTGTCAATCTCCTTCTAACCCTATATATGTCCTTCTCTGTCAATCTCCCTCTAACTCTGTACTATATATGTCCTTCTCTGTCAATCTCCATCTAACTCTGTACTATATATGTCCTGCTCTGTCAATCTCCTTCTAACCCTATATATGTCCTTCTCTGTCAATCTCCCTCTAACTCTGTACTATATATGTCCTTCTCTGTCAATCTCCTTCTAACCCGATATATGTCCTTCTCTGTCAATCTCCCTCTAACTCTGTACTATATATGTCCTGCTCTGTCAATCTCCATCTAACTCTGTACTATATATGTCCTGTTCTGTCAATCTCCTTCTAACCCTATATATGTCCTTCTCTGTCAATCTCCCTCTAACTCTGTACTATATATGTCCTTCTCTGTCAATCTCCTTCTAACCCTATATATGTCCTTCTCTGTCAATCTCCATCTAACTCTGTACTATATATGTCCTTCTCTGTCAATCTCCCTCTAACTCTGTACTATATATGTCCTTCTCTGTCAATCTCCTTCTAACCCTATATATGTCCTTCTCTGTCAATCTCCATCTAACTCTGTACTATATATGTCCTTCTCTGTCAATCTCCCTCTAACTCTGTACTATATATGTCCTTCTCTGTCAATCTCCCTCTAACTCTGTACTATATATGTCCTTCTCTGTCAATGTCCTTCTAACCCTATATGTGTCCTTCTCTGTCAATCTCCTTCTAAGTCTGTACTATATATGTCCTTCTCTGTCAATCTCCTAACTCTGTACTATATATGTCCTTCTCTGTCAATCTCCTAACTCTGTACTTTATATGTCCTTCTCTGTCAATCTCCTTCTAACCCTATATGTGTCCTTCTCTGTCAATCTCCCTCTAACTCTGTACTATATATGTCCTTCTCTGTCAATCTCCCTCTAACTCTGTACTTTATATGTCCTTCTCTGTCAATCTCCTTCTAACCCTATATGTGTCCTTCTCTGTCAATCTCCTTCTAACTCTGTACTATATATGTCCTTTTCTGTCAATCTCCCTCTAACTCTGTACTGGCCTATTCTACGTCAGTTAACGGCCAGACTTGATATCATGGCGATTTAATAAAATTTAGGTAAATAGAGTATTAAACAATTGAGTTAGCTGAACGTCTCCGTGACTGTTTGGAAGACTTAGTGTCATCATGACACTGATAAGATCGATTGTTCGGCTGTTAAAGATAATCTTACGTAGTAGTTATCCAAGATGCTGATCTGACGCAGTTTTAGTCCACGCGAAAGGAGGAGTAGATCACAGGCTCCCTAACAAATACACTACCACTGAGACCCTGTAACTGTGTTCATCGCTGGCCGGAGCTGTGGGTGCCTCACCGACAAGCAGATAGCGGTGGATATTCATGTCGCTGTGTTGTAAAGTCACACATAGCTTTTACCGGTTGGGAAGCGAGAATACACACTTATCTACCTGAACGAGCGATTTCTTTGATCGTTGACATCAAACGACTCTTTTCACCTGCAGTAAGTCTTGCAGGTAGGGGGAGCCCTTTCTGATTTGTTAAGCACAGTGAGTGCGAATGAAGGCTTGGCGTTGTGTTTGTGGTATATCACTGGATCTATAGTTACATGATAAAATGATATATTTCATGCTGCCAGTTCACAGAGTGTAACATCACCCACACGCTAATGCTGATTATGACACACGAACATGAAATGAACACACGTTAGGTGGGGAACGAGGTACATGATGTCACACTATCTGAGTTGATTGATGTTAGGAAAATAAATAAATACAGGAACACTTACTACGGACTGGCGATGCTTATAGAACATGCAATATAATTGCAATATATATTTCCAAAAATGAATTATCTCCCAACCCTAAGTTGCAGGCCTTATTAATTAAGCTGTAACCGTCTGTTATAATTTGATACCATTAAAGGATATTATTTTCTCTAATAATGCTACAAGCCATTAAGAGAGAATAAGACAAAAGCATATGATTATCATTCAAATAGAATGATGAAATGGCTGTACAAAAATAGAACCGAATTCAAAGGATTATAATGGGTTCGGTATATAAGAAGTATGTATACCCGGAAGGGATGAGGAGAGTTTGCACTCAAGGGAAAATGCAGGAATGTTTAACATAACATATCTCCTGAAATGACAGTCACAGCCTTGAGCGAAACCTTCAATAGAGCGTCACGAGAACATAGACGGGAAGTAATATTTAACAAAGATTTACTGTCATAAGAGAGTCAGAATGCTGTTTTATTACAAAATCATCAATTGCAAATCGTTAGACTGCGAGGCAGCGGCAGGTGTGTCCCGCGGGGTGCCGACGTTTGTACGATGTCTACAACATGTACATAGAGGGAATATATACATTCTGTCATACATCTGTTGTTTAAGGCAGTCAGTGTTACTAGTAATGAATCATTACCGAATGTTACCTTTTGTGCTTAAACATACGAAGTAGGAGTATAAGCTAGTAGCTAGTATAAAGTAGTTGTATAAGATAGTATCTAGTGTAAAGTAGAAGTATAAGCTAGTAGCTTCCATAAAGTAGAAGTATAAGCTAGTAGCTAGTATAAAGTAGTTGTGTAAGCTAGTATCTAGTGTAAAGTAGAAGTATAAGCTAGTAGCCACTATAAAGTAGTTGTATAAGCTAGTAGCTAGTATAAAGTAGTTGTTTAAGCTAGTAACTACTATAAAGTAGTTGTATAAGCTAGTAGCTACTATAAAGTAGTTGTATAAGCTAGTAGCTACTATAAAGTAGGTGTATAAGCTAGTAGCTACTATAAAGTAGTTGTATAAGATAGTAGCTGGTATAAAGTGTTGTGTAAGATAGTATCTAGTGTAAAGTAGAAGTATAAGCTAGTAGCTAGTATCAAATAGTTGTGTAAGCTAGTATCTAGTGTAAAGTAGAAGTATAAGCTAGTAGCTAATATAAAGTAGCAGTATAAGCTAGTAGCTAGTATAAAATAGTAGTATGACCTAGTAGTTGGTATAAAGTAGTAGTTTTATCTAGTAGTTGGTATAAAATAGAAGTATAAGCTAGTAGGTAATATAAAGTAGTATAAGCTAGTAACTAGTATAAAGTAGTATTATAAGCTAGTAGCTAGTATTAAGTAGTAGTATAATGTAGAAGTTTGGATACAGTAGTAGTATAAGCTAGTAGTTAATATAAAGTAGTATAAGCTAGTAGCTAATATAAAGTAGTATAAGCTAGTAGCTAGTATTAAGTAGTAGTAGAATGTAATAGTTGGTATAAAGAAGTAGTGTAAGCTAGTAGCAAATATAAAGTAGTATAAGTTAGTAGCTAGTATAAAGTAGTAGTATAAGCTAGGAGCTAGTATTAAGTAGTAGTAGAATCTAGAAGTTTGGATACAGTAGTAGTATAAGCTAGTAGCTAGTATAAAGTAGTAGTGTAAGTTAGTAGCTAGTATAAAGTAGTAATATAAGCTAGTAGCTAGTATAAAGTAGTAGTATAATGGAATAGTTGGTATAAAGAAGTAGTGTAAGCTAGTAGCTAATATCAAGTAGTACTATAAGCTAGTAGCTAGTATTAAGTAGTAGTAGAATCTAGACGTTTGGATACAGTAGTAGTATAAGCTAGTAGTTAATATAAAGTAGTATAAGCTAGTAGCAAATATAAAGGAGTATTAGCTAGTATAAAGTAGTAGTCTAAAGCTAGTAGTTGGTATAAGGTGAGGTGAAATGGGGTTTAACGTCGCGTCCAAGATTATTGCACTTATATAGCGACGTGCTTGTACGTGTGTGCAGCTCACTGAGGTACCATGCCGCAGTTTAACATGAATACTCAGACACAGTATACTGACTCCGAGCTGACCAGTCCTTGTTTTAGCCCATTAATGCCGAGCGCCAGACAGGGTAACAACAAGTACCATCTTTTAACGTCTTTTGGTATTGCGCGGCCGGGGATCGAACCCCGGACCTTCCGCTCTCCGGGCGGACTCTCTACCACTAGACCACGGAGGCGGTCAGTAGTTGGTATAAAGTAGTAGTATAAGCTAGTAGCTAGTATAAAGTAATATAAGCAAGTAACTAGTATAAAGTACTAGTATAAGCTATAGTAGCTGAGCAATGAGCTGATTAACAAGGAAACGCTGCCACAAACCTAAATTACAGGACACAAATAACTCAAATACAGGAAAATTTAAAGTTAAAAGTGTTAGTGTACCACTGATAGCAACAGTAACAGCTGAAGGCATGTTTTATGCCGCAGACGTTTAGTGAAAGATTATGTAGTTATGTAGTGGGATTTACAAATAATCTGAATACTATCTCTTTCAAACTGCTACCTGAAACACAACTGTTCTCTCTGTGTTCACACCTATGCAAGTGTTTGGCGTGCCGAGAGGGCATCAATGAAGTTAGTTAAGCACGAAAAAAAACGTTCCATCAATTTATCACCAACAATATAGCAATTTCAGCCGAAAACCGGGAATGATATGTTTCATGTAGTTTAAGATTACGCTAACCGCTGAGCGATCTCTCTTATATACCACCAGTCTCTGGTCTCATTATAACCCGGGGCTAGTCAGCTGGCCGGAGTCCCTGTCACGTGGTCCTGATCATTTCTATAATTGAGGGGTGAAAACAAATTTAGGGACGCCAACATACGTGGGAACAAGGGCCCGGTCTTTGCCACTGTATAATGTTACAAGTTTCGTTTCGTTATGCCTTTGCGCCCCGAGTCTTCTTTTATATCATACTCTCTAATTTGAATATTTTCAAGATGGTGGTCTGTGTAAATGGATTTGTACAGTTTATCGGGTATCGTGGATGTTGACAGGGTTTCTAGACACAGTTCATGTAAGCAGTGACATGAATCATGTAAATACTGCCAGTTTTCGGGGTCTCTTCCTGGGAATATCTACGATATTCTGACTGTTGCTGGATATTTTATGTTGGTTTTTTTAATTGAATACAAATAATGAAACAATGATGTAATTAAAAACAACTTCATTTTCATAATCATATGGTTCATATTAACTGTCTAGACGTTTACGTAAACTGAATAGTGTTGTTCTAGGAGCCACGTCACTGCCTTCAACACTTCTAGCATCAAACATAGAAACTATTGTACCACAAACACACCCCAAATGTGAGGCGTAAACAGTTACATTGATCACAGCTTGTTTCAGCTCAACGTGACGCTCTCATTCTACGTACACATGTACAATGTTGTATTTAGAATGTATCAATACTGGCAATATATCTCCGCCGTGCATCAGTGAGTCAGTGACATCATGACCTGGAAATACCTTCCGAATCTGGGTTACTTCGATTAAAGCAAAAAGGTAAATTCGACTAATCAAAAGAACATTCAGCCTCCAGGAGATGCCCAGACGGCAGACAGCCTTATTTACTCACACACTGCGATAAAACGAGACAAGGACTGTACACTTGAAATACTTGATCATTTCAAACTGCTCGAATCCTTCTCGGGACCTGTCTAAGACCATCCATTAGTCCGCCTGGCAGTTGCCCCCGATTCAAAGTCGCCCAACCATGGTGTAGTGTGATATGACAACCGGTGGACTGGTCCTTCCAACTGAATGAACTACGTGAAAATATTGATTTAATAATCCCCCCTCCCCCTAGACACCTTTGTCCTAGCTGGGACATTGTCCCAGGTCCCTCCCAACGTCACAGGGAGGAGAGGCTGTTGTCCTCGACACGATGTCCTACAGCCTTGATATATTCTTTATGGACTTTACAATTTGAACCAAACCCAGACACTCTTGGCATCGCCATGATCCAATGTTACCAATGGTAAAATTGATAGATTGCTTATTTTCTGTCAATACTGTTAAATCCCTTGTGTGTACTGTAAGCTCTTTCTTCTGCCTGAGAACATTTACATGTTCGTATCACCAGGTAATCCATGACCTTTATCACATGCGATGTATTCCTACATATTTGCTCCATGCTACAGTAACAAACTAGTACTACAAGAGTCATAGCCCACACGTTACGTATTATAATCATCATCTATCACGGGATCCAGATTCACATACATCAATAAGGACTTTCTTGCCCCCCTCCAAAAAAAAAAAGAATTTTTTTTTTTACAAATTTTCTTTTTTATCAAATTGACAAAACTGCATGCAAAGATAGCCACGCTGTCGTTATGGCATATTGGATTTACAAACGGCTAGATTTGGTGTTGTAAAGAGAGATGTACTCAGTATGATTTCAGCCTGACTCCAGCGCTCCATGGTTTATCGTACAAAACCTTTAAATTGTAAAATATGTAACTGCGCTATGTTGAACCGTCTAATAGTTAATCCCTTTAGCCGCTAATCCAGCCTCTAAACTGCCTCGTCTGACAAAGAAACCCCCTGTATGCCATCCCGGCATTCAGTTAATCACCTCAACATGACCTTTCACAGGACATTCGTTTCACCTTGCTGTTTCGGAGGAGCAGCAGATAAGACACACATTAGCACGAACTGGCTACAGCTGGCTCACCCTCGCTGACAAATGACATGTGAAGATTAGGATATCATGTAAAGCACAAGTCCATGTTTCGGGCTGGCCTTGGGACCCACGTTGCCCATAGTGTGATAGCTTTGCATCTACATTCACATATTGCTGGAGGCATTGAGTATATCGCTCTTGTGGCGAGAGTTGAACCTTTGGCTTGCCCAGCATGCCATGGGTGGTCAACGTGGTGAGGTGTGGATGGTATCATCTAGGACACCCTGGTCAGCTTCTGTTTACACCAATAACGCCGAACGATCGTCTTTTGTGCACAGTGTTTTCTATAAACATTTATCTAGGCTTACGGAGCCCACTCGAGATTTAGAAGTAGGATTTGAATACACGAGAGAAGGAAGAAGGATACCCTGCATTAGAAATCAATACTAACTCGCAATTCTGGTAAAAGATTGAATAATAATTTTGATTATTGAATGTGTTTTACTATAACGTCTTAACTCAACAGGCAGTTTGGTAGCCTAGTGGTTGAAGCGTTCGCTCGTCACGCTGAAGACCCAGGTTCAATTCCCCACATGGATACAATGTGTGAAGCCTATTTCTGATGTTCTCCGCCGTGATATTGCTGGCAGATTGATACAATGGGCGTAAACTAACCTCACTCACTCACTTAACCCGACACGATATGTCACCGATCTTTGCTGTTGTCGCAATAAGAAATCGCTTAGTAGACGAGAAACTTGAGTATTTGTTCTTTGGCTTTACAGAATACTTTTAAGGTCATTGATGTAAGTAGGGTACTCGTGCAGGTAGCTAAAGTAGCTGAAAGAGGACAACAAATGTTTTTCAACTTGATAAATGAAGTATCATTTCTTAAAAATCAACATAAATGGACGTGTTTTTAATAAAGAAGCTTGAACTAAGAAAGCGAGAACGCAACACTTCAACATAACGGAGCTGCAAACTTGAATGGGTTTCATATTTATCATATCATTTCATGTGTAACAAATGTGGTCAACAATTTGTCAATAGATAGCAGGGACAGCGCTCTCTCAGTCAATAATGGTTTGCTTTAATTCAAATATCGCTTTCACGATATCACGAAATATGGTCATCATAGAAGAACGTATTTCATGCCTTGTAACAAAATAAATAAAATTTATGATTGATGTGTAATGTGTCTTGTCGACATGGAGCATACATTGTGATTTTACGCTGGCATACTGCGAAGTGCGTGAAGCATTTTACCATAAAACTGTTTGTAAGCTTTATTAAGGTGACAATTTCGTCCATAAACCTCTTCGTAAGCTTTATTAAGATGAAGCATTTTACCACAAAGCTGTTCGTAAGATGTACTAAGGTGAAATATTCTACCCTATACCTCTTAGTTAGCTTTATTAAGGTGAATTTATGTACCATAAAGCTGTTCCAGAGCATTAAGACGAATCATCTTACCACAGACCTGTTCGTAAGCTTTATTAAGGTGAAATATTCTACCCTAAACCTGTTCGTAAGCTTTATTAAGGCGAAGCATTTTACCATAAATCTGTTCGTAAGATTTATTAAAGCGAAGTATTTTACCATAAATCTGTTCGTTAGATTTATTAAGGCGAAGCATTTTACCATAAATCTGTTCGTTAGATTTATTAAGGTGAAGCATTTTACCATAAATCTGTTCATAAGCTTTATTTAGGCGAAGCATTTTACCATAAATCTGTTCGTAAGATTTATTAAGGTGAAGCATTTTACCATAAATCTGTTTGTAAGCTTTATTAAGGTGAAGCATTTTACCATAAATCTGTTCGTAAGCTTTATTAAGGTGAAGCGTTTTACCATAAATATGTTGGTAAGCTTTATTAAGGTGAAGCATTTTTCTATAAATCTGTTCCTAAGCTTTATTTAGGCGAAGCATTTTACCATACATCTGTTCGTAAGATTTATTAAGGTGAAGCATTTTACCATAAATCTGTTCATAAGGTTTATTAAAGCGAAGTATTTTACCATAAATCTGTTCGTAAGCTTTATTAAGGCGAAGCATTTTACCATAAATCTGTTCGTAAGATTTATTAAGGCGAAGCATTTTACCATAAATCTGTTCGTAAGCTTTATTAAGGCGAAGTATTTTACCATAAATCTGTTCGTAAGCTATATTAAGGCGAATCATTTTACCATAAATCTGTTGGTAAGATTTATTAAGGTGAAGCATTTTACCATATATCTGTTCGTAAGCTTTATTAAGGCGAAGCATTTTATCATAAATCTGTTGGTAAGATTTATTAAGGCGAAGCATTTTACCATAAATCTGTTTGTCAGCTTTATTAAGGCGAAGCATTTTACCATAAATCTGTTCGTAAGCTTTATTAAGGTGAAGTATTGTTCCATAATGCTGTTCCTTGGCATATTGGGGAATCATTTTACCATAAACCTGTTTGTAAGCTTTATTAAGGTGGGGCATTCTACCACAAAGCTGGTCTTAAGCTTTATGAAGGTGAAATATTCTACCATAAACCTTTTCCACCACAATGCTACTCGTATGTTTCATTAAGGTGAAGCATTCTACCACAAAGCTGGGGGAGGGGGTGGACATTGAGATATAGATTGAATTTGTAAGTCTATTATTTAATTTAGTGATGATGGGTTTCTTCTGTGAACATTCAATTGTCCCCGACAAAAATTGTCATAAAAAATAATTATGCTTCAGACTTGTGAAAAGAACGAAATTCCCGATCACAAAAATGACATTGCTGCAAAGTGTTCCTAAGAATAATTCTGGCTCATGGTTGTATGTAATAAAGTATCTGGTTTTGTAGCTGGAGCTGAAAGAAATATCTAATCTCGATACAAAATCTACGATAGTTCGAAGATGTTAGTTATTATTTATGTACGGGGATTGCTATATCTTCGATATTTGTGGCTAAGGTCAGTAATTCTATACTTCTGTTAGCAGACAGTTTGTAAAATAAACGATATTCTGACTTTGGATAGGAATTCAATATTTACGTAAGACGACTGTGGTTAAATGTAGGGTATTCTGACTAAAATCAGTTATTTATTACTTATTCATGCGGGTTGTTATTTAAATCGTCAATATTCTGACTATGGTCAGTAGTTTAATGTTGATGTAAGCGGCTGTGGACGTCGGGCACATAACGCTGTATCTGTGACGTCAGGCATATAACGCTGTATCTGTGACGTCGGGCACATAACGCTGAATCTGTGTGCTGGGAGACGTCGGGCACGTAACGCTGTATCAGTGACGTCGGGCACGTAACGCTGTATCTGTGACGTCGGGCACGTAACGCTGTATCAGTGACGTCGGGCACGTAACGCTGTATCTATGACATCGGGCACATAACGCTGTATCTGTGACGTCGGGCATGTGACGCTGTATATGTGACGTCGGGTACAAAACGCTGTATATGTGACGTCGGTTACAAAACGCTGTATCTGTGTGCTGGGGACGTATATGACTCTTTGTCAAACATATAAGATATAAATACCATCTCACCTCACCACGTGTGTTATTCTGTAACCAGGAGCAAAGGTCAGATGCACGTCTTCAAAATAACCTTGACCTTCACTCGATCCATAATGATGCACTTTCTTTTCCAGGAAGTCGTGAAGCTGCCTTCAGTTACGCAATAAGTTCGGCGGGAGTTACGTATGCCATCACCCAGTCGTGCAGCCTTGGCAACCTCACTAACTGTAGCTGTGATAAAGACAAAATGGACGGTAAACTCGCCCCCGAGGGGTGGAAGTGGGGCGGGTGTAGTGCCGATATTAAATACGGATTGAAATTAGCACGTAAATTTATGGATGCTCGGGAAATAGCAGAGAGTGCCAGATCGTTGATGAATCTTCATAATAACAGAGCTGGACGGAAGGTAGGCAATGAGCGCATATTGTTGTATGTTCTGGAATCTTTGATGTGTTTTATGTTTGTTTGAACCTTTCAGTTTATGTACTTTACTTTGTTACTTTGTGTTAATATTCATGTTAGACCATTCAACAAGAAGAGTTAAAATGACATACAATGATACAACCATTCCTAGAAAATGATTCCTACTAAACATATTCATTGGAAGAGAAAGAAACTTTGCGCAAGATAAATTGATACCCCTTTGATTTGTACCGTGACGTGACGGAAACTGCCTCCTCCTTGGGCTTCCTGGTCCGTGGCGATGTCAGGGCACCACCTGAACGTCTCAAGTTTAAGTCTTGTTAACACGAGACAGCTCAGCTATCTGCTGTAATCCCGTCTTTACCTTCAGCATGTGTTAACTACTTGTATCCCACGTCATCCCCCACCTAGCCTCTGCTTTTGGAAAGACAATGACATAAATCACTGGGAAAAAATCCTGAAAGCAATAGCCCAAGTACCCGAGAAACCCACGTGAATGATTAATTTGCTGCAGATGTATGCTGGTTGGTAAAACACACCTCTGTCATCCGCCATCTAGGTATCACTGTAGGTCCCACTGCTGCAGGCGACATTCCTCGACAACTTCTTTTCCAACAATGGAAATAAAAACGAAAGCTAAGACGTACAAGATAACACAAACAACATCACACTGCCTAGGTAGGAATAGGCTAATATATGGCGAGCGTACAGTTTAGAGGGGCAAAGGTTCGCCGGTGTGGCTAATTCGATACATGGAGTTCTTGCAGACCAAGCCTGAGTTTCGTTGCTGCTCGCATTAACGGGATATATGTTTTCAGGGCCCTTTCAACCCCGTCTTTTGCAATAACCTCAGCCGTCACATGTGGTAAGGGGAGCCGTCCTGGCGAGACAAGATGTTTATTTATTGGTGCTAGTCAGGAAGGTCCGTTTTCGATTCTTTGTCAACTCAGTGTTAAGGGTAATTAGCATCTTCACCCGATATGGCGGACAGCGTGGCCAATGGGCACTGCAGACACAGCTATCTGGAGGCTGGGCCCTGCCTTGTCAAACATGGTACATGATGCCATCTTCACGCAACTACACCACACGAACTGCAGTGTGCATGCGGGCTGGTCACGTGGGTGCTGTGACGTCATTGCTTCTCCTTCAGGAATTGGTTATCTTAAGCCGAGTTGAAATTTGTTTTATCATGTTGTGTAAAAACGTGCTCTTACGTAGCATACACATGTTTGATGTCCTATAACATGGATTCAGTATCGAGTTTGGCAACATAATATTAGCAGTACATGCAATGGAAATATTCCAGTTGCAGCGTTAAATAACATTCATTCATTCTTTTATTTTCGTTATCAAAGATATAACAAAAACATAAACACAGTTTTCGTAGCGTATGTCATTCATTTGCGAACGAACGTAAAATCACAGATATTGTATCCTTGTGGAAACAAACTGCCAGCTTTTGTGCCATTGAAGAACTCTAATGCTGCTTGGCGAGTCTCATGTGAACTGATGTACCAGTGAAAGCCCACATTTAACATATCGAATGAGCCAGCACTACGTCAGACGCAAAGATGGCGATTTCTCGGCTGGTCCAGAGGAACCTACCTCTCTCCTCCGTGACGTGGCCTAGCTGTCGTCATGGATACTCTATGTGATAGTGACGTCACGGACATTGTATGTGATACTCAGTGATAATGACAGTCCTGGAGTTAGAGGGTAACAATTACACAACTAGGGTATTTTCAAATATTCTGGTTATTAATAACCACGATTATTCATACGAACTTTGAAATACGGGTACGTGCGATTATTCAACTGCTGGTGGTTTTAGAATATCAGTCACCGTTGTACGTACAGTATGCTTGTGCCCAGATTGTAATGTGTTCATGTTTCATGTCATATAAATCCTAATCGTGTTGTAACTATTATAGGCTATATACTGTTGACCTCATCATGTCCCTACGTCTCAGGATGATCTGATTGACGTCCACCTGTCACCTCACCTTCACCGTCTATCAATCAAATTGATTGATTAGTCGCATACCCAGGCAAGCCACGCCCTTTACGATATCAGCATTTGTGGCTAATCCGGATCACCATACCACAAACCTGTGTTAATCGAATTGAATTTGTTCAAAAACTTTCTGATCGGTCTTGTGAACCATTTTGTGTCATCGTTTTTGCTTTACGAAAACTGACTCTCTCAGGTTGAGCATTAAACCTGTCGGATGATGATGACAGAAGATTGGACCACATGTTTGATCAATTATTTCCGTGTTATTAAACACCGACAGGGCTTCCTGCACTTCTTCATGTCTCAGCATCTCATCGGCGAGTTGTTTACAAGTTTACATATTGGATCAGATTGATTGGAGAATATATCTGAACAATTAGATACATCTTTAAAAGGGTTCGTCACTAACATAAATACATGGAATTTATCTTTGTGACGTGACCAAGGTGACAGCTGTGTAACAACAATACAACGATGCGTGTTTACTGCTGGATACCCAACAGGGCGAAGTCGCGTAGTTGGACGCCGGCGCATCGCCCCGGAATAATAACAATTGACCTTTTAACCTTACATGTCCTCAAAGAACAGGAACATAACAAATGAATGTGTTTGTTCTCAACTACCGTGTAGATATGTTGTTGTTCCCGTATCTGACATAACACACACATTAATAAACCTGACTGACTGACTGCACGGGTGGGCGGTGTGTGGGCGGCCGAGCCAGGGGGTGCTGTGTACACAACAGTTGACACAGATGCCCGGTAAACAGCGTTGTGTCCCCTCCCACCAGCTCCCCACCCACCCCCCACACACCCCACCCATAATTGCTACACAGGGCGTTTAATGTTAATTTGTTTCTATTTTGTTATTTAAAAACGTCATTATTTACTTATTCACACTGAATCGTTGTTACTCATATCTCCTTAATGAGTAATGGCCTTGATTGTAGTAATGTGGTACTGAGTCTCTCTGTCTGTCCAGGGGGCACGGGTGACCCAGTCGTCTAAGGCGCCGCGATTCGCTATGCAGGGTTGCGTCCCTTAGGCATGCCAGAAACCTATGATTGTGGGTTCGAATCCCAGTTCTAGATTTGTCAGCACCATACCCGTCCTCGTGGGTTTCACCGAAGTGGTAAACGTCTCAGACCTGCTTTCCTCCCACGTTAAGCTGACACACCGCGATATAACTCGAATACTGTTAAAACCGGTGTTAAACCAAACTCACTCACTCACTCACTCACTCCTTGGGTCGTGTGCCTTCATTCCCTTACCTATCAGGTCACCGGCTTATAACCGTCGTTTCTTCTATGGGAGACATAGGAAAATTTCTTCATATATTAAGATATATCATCATCACGAGTGATGTACGTATTGATATAGCAAATAATACCAGTGGTGTGTTTATAAATCCGAGTGAGATGTATATTTAATATATCAACACAACGATATATATATATATATATATATATATATATATATATATATATATATATATGCAAACAAATTCCGCAAAGGTAGTAAAATCGTAAATATCTGACGACAGTGTGTTGCCAATACATGTACAAAATTAAAACCAGGAATACATTCGTCATTTCTGCATTGATTGGGGTTGATTTGTGTGGATACTTCTGACATTTAGTGAAACGATGGAGAAACACGCAAAACAACGCGCTGGACGACCAGTTCGAGGGATCCTTTTGACGGACCTGCATCGTCGGCTGCGATGTCAATTATGTCAAGTTCACAGAGTATGGCCACAACTGCGATAGAGACACGTTTAGTTTGGTGACGAGTCATGTTTAACGCCTCGCCATGTGCATGGAATACGTTGTGTTTACAGGCGTCGCGGGAAACGTAATGCACGGGACTGTATACAGGAAGTGGGCAGATTTTGCGGTGGCGGTAGTGTGATGATGTGGGCGGCAATCTCCTACACTGGTAGAACAGACTTGGTGCAAATTCAAGGGAATTTAAAGGCACAACATTACACGGATGCGATTCTTCGGCCATTAATACTTCCCATTATGTAACAAGCAAACGTCATTTTCCAACAAGACAACGCCCGACCGTACACGGCAAGACTGACAACAGCCCGTTTAAGGAATCACAACATCCAGTCCTGCCTAGGCCCTCTAGGTCTCCAGATTTAAAACCAACTGAGCATTTATGGGATGCTCTGGATCAACGACTGCCAGCACGTCATCAACAAGGAGTGAATCTCCAACACTTGGCTCAAGCCCTGCAGTCAGAGTTGGTGAACATTCCCAAAGGCACAATTCGGGATCTGACTGCTTCTGCTGCTCTGATCTGACAACGATGCCAGTCAGTTGTGGACTCTAATGGTGGCTCTACAAGATATTGAGAAAAGATGACCTTCACCTTGAAACTCTATTGTTCCATGAGTGTTATATGGAACGTGGGTCAGTGAGAATGATGTGTGCTAATTTGACAAATCGATTACCATCTGTTGATTTTTATATGATAAATAAAACATATATCTAAAATCATGTTTGAGTTTCGTCTTTTTGCAGAGTATATATTGATATATCGACCTTGACAAGGTGACGTCCTGCAGGAGTAGTGGAATGTTATTTTCTGGCGTGGTTTATGAACCCTGCTTGCAACCGGTGCTGTGCTGTTGTTTCCCTGCTGCTTTCAGTAAGGGTTAGCGTTAGGGTTAGAGTTAGCGTTAGCGTTAGAGTTAGGGTTAGGGTTAGGGTTAGGGTTAGGGTTAGCGTTAGGGTTAGCGTTAGAGTTAGGGTTAGGGTTAGGGCTAGGGCTAGGGTTAGGGTTAGGGTGAGGGTTAGGGTTAGGGTAAGCGTTAGGGTTAGGGTGAGGGTTAGGATAAGCGTTAGGGTTAGGGTTAGGGTTAGGGTTAGGGTTAGGTTAGGGTTAGGGTTAGGGTTAGGGTTAGGGTTAGCGTTAGGGTTTTCGGGACTCCAGTGAGTCTGCATATAACTTCTACTTTCCCCACACACTAACGTTCGCCGGGTTGATCTCAGAACTAATTTTGCACCAAACACCAGACTAAACGTCTCTGGCTTTTATGTCTTAATCGTCTGGTTAAGGTTTGACAGTTGTTGTTGTTGTCAATGAGTTTAGACTTCAATAGGCCTATTTACCTCCACCGTCAGTCAAGCCTGCTTGTGAAAAGAGGACACGGGAACATTATTAATTCTGTGTTCAGGGTTCCACGATAGTGTTATGATCTACATACAACACTGCGTCTCCAACCTCTGAATTCAACTAATCGAGTGGAGCCAGCCAGCCAGTGTCCCAGTAGCTCGATTGGAGCCAGCAGACAGTGCCCCAGTAGCTCGAGTGGAGCCAGCCAGACAGTGCCCCAGTAGCTCGAGTGGAGCAAGCCAGCCAGACAGTGTCCCAGTAGCTCGAGTGTAGCCAGCCAGATAGTGTTCCAGTAGCTCGAGTGGAGCCAGCAGACAGTGTCCCAGTAGCTCGAGTGGAGCCAGCAGACAGTGCCCCAGTAGCTCGAGTGGAGCCAGCCAGACAGCGTCCAGTAGCTCGAGTGGAGCCAGACAGACATCGTCCAGTAGCTCGAGTGGAGCCAGCCAGACAGTGCCCCAGTAGCTCGAGTGGAGCAAGCCAGCCAGACAGTGTCCCAGTAGACAGTGTCCCAGTAGCTTGAGTGTAGCCAGCCAGACAGTGTCCCAGTAGCTCGAGTGAAGCCAGCCAGACAGCGTTCCAGTAGCACGAGTTGAGCCAGCCAGATAGTGTTCCAGTAGCTCGAGTGGAGCCAGCCAGACAGTGTCCCAGTAGACAATGTCCCAGTAGCTTGAGTGAAGCCAGCCAGACAGTGTCCCAGTAGCTCGAGTGAAGCCAGCCAGATAGTGTTCCAGTAGCTCGAGTGGAGCCAGCCAGACAGCGTTCCAGTAGCTCGAGTGGAGCCAGCCAGACAGTGTCCCAGTAGCTCGAGTGGAGCCAGCCAGACAGTGTCCAAGGCGCTGACAGACCAATCATGTGTGGTGCTTGCAGACCAGAGCCTTTCACCAAATGTGGTTGCCTTAATGCAAAGAAACTTTGACTGAAGTAACTGGCTTAAATCACAAATGTGACTCTCTACTATTGGTAGTAAATTGTCTGCGAGAAAAACATAAGCTGATGTAAGTCTGTATGCCTGTGTATGATATATGTGTCCTATATGTGTGTGAAATATAAGAGAAATACGTGTTTGATATCATGGTTTGAGATAAAGACGAAACATAAGTGATACTGACATCCTGTGAGGTGTAGGTCGATGTTATACTGAGGTGATTCTGACATCCTGTGAGGTGTCGGTCGGTGTTATACTGAGGTGATACTGACATCCTGTAAGGTGTAGGTCGATGTTATACTGAGGTGATTCTGACTTCCTGTGAGGTGTAGGTCGGTGTTATACTGAGGTGATACTGACATCCTGTGAGGTGTAGGTCGGTGTTATACTGAGGTGATACTGACATCCTGTGAGGTGTAGGTCGGTGTTATACTGAGGTGATACTGACATCCTGTGAGGTGTAGGTCGGTGTTATACTGAGGTGATACTGACATCCTGTGAGGTGTAGGTCGGTGTTATACTGAGGTGATTCTGACATCCTGTGAGGTGTATCTCGACGGAAGAGCACTGACAATTCAGTCGTGTAAGGTTCAACAATTCGTTGTACAGTGTTGTGTCCCTTGGACATCCCCAGGATCTTTGGTCATTGGCCCAGTCGTCTAAGGCACTGCGATTCGCTGTGCAGAGTTGCGTCCCTTGGGCACGCCAGAAACCTATGACTGCGGTTCGAATCCCGGTTCGCCCCGATTATGTTTCTAGGTTTGTCAGCACCATACCCGTGCTCGTGGGTATCACCAAAGTTGTAAACGTCTGAGACCTACATCACTTCGGGCTTTCCTCCCACAATAAGCTGACAAGTCGTGATATAACTGGACTACTGATAAAACCGGCGTTAAACCAAACACACTCACTCACTTTCCTCTCACATCAGACAGAATCCCGGTAACATAACGGGAAAAGTGTTTAATGCGCTGTTACTCCAGACTCACTTACTCTGAATAATCACCCTCTCGGTGTCCCGATATTAGCGATAATAGTGTCTAGTATATTTGCCTAAACGCATTCATGGAGAAGTCCTTTCGTTTACTGTATCCAACACTATCACAATAAGAACAATGTTCATGTTTACTGTGTCGAAGTCAGCTGTGACTAAAGAGGATTCGAATAAAAATACAGTAATATCGTAAAGTATATAGATATGATATCGGAGATAATTTGGTTGTTATGTTCCGACAAAAGTACGGTTACAGCAGAAGTGCGGCTTTCTAAACTCCCAAACATGATCAGTGTACTTTACAAGATGAAAGGGGACGTTTAGATAATTTATAATTATAGAAAAACAAATTTGAAATGTTTAGTGCAACAGAAAATTCCTTCAATAACATGAAACATAATTACCAGTGGTTATAGGTGAACTGGGACTCAAGCCCTGAGCTTTGGGGATGGAATGTGAAATATTCAGACAGGTCTGCATCCCCCGAGGCACCCGACAGGAGCACCAGCCTGTGGCTGCCCTTGACTGGGGTCCCTCCATGCATACAGTTATCGATTCTGTTGTAAACAACAATATACTAGAGTCAGTTAAAGTAGGTGTAGGACATATTTATCCTGTTAATGGGCCAGTGATTCAAACATAGACTCGTTAAGTAATACTATCACCGAATATAACGTTCTATGTTCTGCTATGTTCTGCTATGTTATGTTCTGTTCTGCTATGTTCTACTATGTTCTGCTATGTTCTACTATGGTCTACTATGTTCTGCTATGTTCTGCTATGTACTGCTATGATCTGCTATGTTCTACTATGTTCTGCTATGTTCTACTATGTTCTACTATGTTCTGCTATGGTCTGCTATGTTCTGCTATCTTATGTTCTGTTCTGCTATGTTCTGCTATGTTCTGCTATGGCCTGCTATGTTCTGTTATGCTCTGCTTTTCTATGTTCTGTTATGTTCTGTTATGTTCCTCTATGTTCTGCTATGTTCTACTATGTTCTGCTATGTTCTACTATGTTCTGTTATGTTTTGCTGTTCTACTATGTTCTGCTATGTTTTACTATGTTCTACTATGTTCTGCTATGATCTGCTATGTTCTGCTATGTTCTGTTATGCTCTGCTATGCTTTTCTATGTTCTGCTATGTACCTCTATGTTCTACTATGTTCTGCTATGGTCTACTATGTTCTGATATGTTCTGTTATGCTCTGCTTTTCTATGTTCTGCTATGTTCTGCTATGGTCTACTATGTTCTGCTATGTTCTGTTATGCTCTGCTTTTCTATGTTCTGCTATGTACCTCTATGTTCTACTATGTTCTTCTATGTTCTGCTATGTTCCTCTATGTTCTGCTATGATCTGCTATGTTCTGTTATGTTCTGCTGTTCTGCTATGTCCTGCTATGCTCTACTATGTCATGCTATGTTCTACCTTGTTCCGGACGTCATGTTGTCAATACTATTTCATGAATTACGATTGGCATGTAAGCGATTTACAATAGAAATTAATTATATTTCTAAACGGAAATTGTTTTCTTGGTTATTTTTTCCTGGGCAAGATTTCAATTAATACTTTAGCAGTTTTATGGCTATTTGCAAATCCTTCACCAAATTATCTTTTGAATTTTGCTCGTTATTCGTGTAGAAATCGTTTAAGAGGTCATTCATTTGCGTTTCAATCTGATGTTCAGTTAGAAGTGATAATGATGTCACAATGTGATTGCTCCCGGGAATTCCTTTCTCGAAACATCGAACAACACGTGACCACATCACAGCAGACCGGTGAATGAGCTGTGGAGCGTACCTGCGCATGTTTACTGCCACGGCTGACAGGTTTAAGACGGCTGTGACGAATCCGATCTGTTCAACAGTGCCAGAAGTAAATGACAAGGTCATGTGTAGTTGCCTCTTCGTTGATCGTATCATTGATCCACGTGTACAGAGTGTTAACGTGTCAGGGGAATTTGTCAAATCGTGTTTCATTTCTAGTGAGTGTGACCGTTACATCCTGTTCGACTATAAGTTATGCTTTACTGCAATACAAAAAATGCTGCAGTATGTTGTTGTGTTTTTTACAAGACACATAAACTGAAGTGTGAAGTAATGTATTTTTTATATATGCAAGTGTCGTTAAATGTATCGAATACGATAACCTGACAATGTCACGTTAATGGTCAGACCTGTACTAAACCTTTAAAACACACGAGGAAAACTATTTCCGGACATTTGAATATGCATGTGGTAAATGTCTGAACCTGGAAATGACGTTTTCACGTATTTAACGTGAATCCCATGACCTGATGCACACAGTCGATACGTCACGCATACATAAAGTACACCGACATCATTAGTGTCGCCTGCAGTGGAGTGGGTAGGGTATCTAAGATAACGGGGCAGAGGACAAGATCTGAACTTAACATGGTTTTCCAAGGCTTTTCTGAAAGTAAACACACATGTTAAGTATGGTTACAAATAGAGTTATGTATATGGAAGATGTACGAGTATAGTGTTTCTAAGCCTCTGACATCACGTGACCTAGAGGTGTGTGTAAGCAAAGGGTATTTAACTCTCCCTTCACGCCCTAGCCCGGCACTCTTGACAACCGTCCCGCGGTGCGACTCATCTACTGTTTCTCCCCCCACACAGCAGGCTCGGCTACATGAATAATTTGCTTCGACTTGCTGTAAGTGTCGACTCAACTAGCTATAGAGAGGGTGAACGGGGATAGGGTATGTCCCTTTGTACCCGGGGTCTCTCACACAAGGGGAAGACAGTGTGGGCTCCATCGCGACCTACCGCAGTGACAGGAATATTTGGACTGGCAAATTGATAGCCAGTTGTCCCCAGCTTGATGGCTTTGTTCCTCAAGAATGCCTCTTGTATTACTATTTGGATATTAGTGTTATTAGTTTGGGTCCATCTCAGGATTAGCCGTCCTTATTTTATGGAGTTAATAAAACATCTCATGAATATTTATATTGAATATTCGATAAACTCGTAGTACACAGATAAGATTATTTTTGTTGTGAAATTAGAGCTTGTCCAAGAGAAAGCTTACAGTGCCTGACACAGTGCGTGGTTCACGGCGTGACACAGTGCCTGACTCAGTGCGTGGTTCACGGCGTGACACAGTGCCTGACACAGTGCGTGGTGCACGGCGTGACACAGTGCCTGACACAGTGCATGGTGTACGGCGTGACACAGTGCCTGACTCAGTGCGTGGTGCACGGCGTGACACAGTGCCTGACAAAGTGCACGGCGTGACACAGTGCCTGACAAAGTGCGTGGTGCACGACGTGACAATGTGCCTGACACAGTGCGTGGCGCACGTCGTGACACAGTGCCTGACAAAGTGCACAGCGTGACACAGTGCCTGACTCAGTGTGTGGTGCACGGCGTGACACAGTGCCTGACACAGTGCGTGGTGCACGGCGTGACACAGTGCCTGACTCAGTGCGTGGTGCACGGCGTGACACAGTGCCTGACACAGTGCGTGGTGCACGGCGTGACACAGTGCCTGACACAGTGCGTGGTGCAAGGCGTGACACAGTGCCTGACGCAGTGCCTGACACAGTGTGTGGTGCACGGCGTGACACAGTGCCTGACTCAGTGCGTGGTGCACGGCGTGACACAGTGCCTGACACAGTGCGTGGTTCACGGCGTGACACAGTGCCTGACACAGTGCGTGGCGCACGTCGTGACACAGTGCCTGACAAAGAGCACAGCGTGACACAGTGCCTGACACAGTGCGTGGTGCACGGCGTGACACAGTGCCTGACACAGTGCCTGACACAGTGTGTGGTGCACGGCGTGACACAGTGCCTGACACAGTGCCTGACACAGTGTGTGGTGCACGGCGTGACACAGTGCCTGACACAGTGCGTGGTGCACGGCGTGACACAGTGCCTGACTCAGTTCGTGGTGCACGGCGTGACACAGTGCCTGACACAGTGCGTGGTGCACGGCGTGACACAGTGCCTGACTCAGTTCGTGGTGCAAGGCGTGACACAGTGCATGACACAGTACGTGGTGCACAGCGTGACACAGTGCCTGACACAGTGCGTGGTGCAAGGAGTGACAAAGTGCTTGTTTCAGGGCGTGACACAGTGCGTGGTGCAAGGCGTGACACAGTGCTTGGTGCAAGATGTGACACAGTGCTTGGTGCAAGGTGTGACACAGTGCTTTGTGTAAGGCGTGACACAGTGCTAGGTGCAAGGCGTGACACAGTGCGTGGTGCAAGGTGTGACACAGTGCTTGGTGCAAGATGTGACTCAGTGCTTGGTACAAGGTGTGACACAGTGCGTGGTGCAAGGCATGACACAGTGCTGGTGCAAGGTGTGACACAGTGCCTGACACAGTGCACGGCGTGACACAGTGCCTGACACAGTGCGTGGTGCAAGGAGTGACAAAGTGCTTGTTTCAGGGCGTGACACAGTGCGTGGTGCAAGGCGTGACACAGTGCTTGGTGCAAGATGTGACACAGTGCTTGGTGCAAGGTGTGACACAGTGCTTTGTGTAAGGCGTGACACAGTGCTAGGTGCAAGGCGTGACACAGTGCGTGGTGCAAGGTGTGACACAGTGCTTGGTGCAAGATGTGACTCAGTGCTTGGTACAAGGTGTGACACAGTGCGTGGTGCAAGGCGTGACACAGTGCTTGGTGCAAGGTGTGACACAGTGCTTGGTGCAAGATGTGACACAGTGCTTTTTTCAGGGCGTGACATAGTGCTTGTTTAAGGGCGTGTCACAGTGATGCCCTTTCTATTGGGCGGGGTATAGTAAAGGGATTTACTCCTTTGTGTCTTTAGGGGCCCTTAGATGTTACACCTTCATTTGTATTTGTACATAGTAGCTTTTTAGGGAGTCGTAGTGTATGGTGCTTTGGGACGTCAAGATCACCCCTGTCTTCTGTTGTGGCGCCCTGGCACGTCAAGATCACCCCTGTCTTCTGTTGTTGCGCCCTGTGACGTCAGGATCACCCCTGTCTTCTGTTGTGGCGCCCTGGCACGTCAAGATCACCCTTGTCTTCTGTTGTGGCGCCCTGGGACGTCAGGATCACCCCCTGTCTTCTGTTGTGGTGCCCTGGGACGTCAAAATCAACCCTGTCTTCTGTTATGGTGCCATGTGACGTCAAGATCAACCCTGTCTTCTGTTGTGGCGCCCTGTGACGTCAGGATCACCCCTGTCTTCTGTTGTGGTACCCTGGTACGTCAGGATCACCCCTGTCTTCTGTTGTTGCGCCCTGTGACGTCAGGATCACCCCTGTCTTCTGTTGTGGCGCCCTGGGACGTCAGGATCACCCCTGTCTTCTCTTGTGGCGCCCTGGGACGTCAGAATTATGGCATCACACTCAGACACTTATATTCATTGATTGACGTTAACGCGTTTTAAAAATTATATCTGCAACTTGTTCAAAACAAAATCGCTTCATAACATAACAGTTCATAAAGAATGTATCAAATATTTTGTCATAAGCCTCCCTGGTTCAGATGAGTGTCAGATCAATGGAACAAGGCAGCTCAGAGTTATTTGCCATGGCATCGCTCATGTTATTGTAGTGTATGGCCGATGGCGCCTGTCTTTGAAGGGTATGCTTCAGCACATGTAATGCCAAGTGACGGAATACGGGGGGTTTCAGTGCGGAAATGAAACGGTATTGTCCTGTGAAGTCTGCAGCCAACAAATCAATAGTGAAGTCGCTCTCTCGAAATAATTGTAATTGATAGACAATTGTTAGCTTTAAAGATTTATCAGAATCCATTACGGAAATGTTTATTTTATTGACTTGTGTACTGATAGCAATTCGTTTAAACTCTCCGAAGTAATGGCGTAGCGTGAAAAAGGCCTGAACGTATTTGACAACGAGCTTTAACAATATGGCTGGGCAATCATGAGACACTTAGTTACAGTGTGATGGCATCACGTTCAGTTATACGTTATATTGCAGAAAACACTTAACTCCTATACTTGACTAATACGGGAATGTGACTGTTCTCGGCAATGACGTCGCAAATAAAAAGGTTCTACCAGGTTTAGCTTGTCATTGCCGCATCTCGGCATCAAGTCACGTGTCCGTGTTCCTGGGATACCATACACCCAGAACATTTGACACGAAGCATGACGTCACTTAATATTGAGCAACGCTGATTTATCTGTGCGGAACTTAATGATTTTGTCATTCATCGATATAAATTAATTTAAAATCTGAATCCTTGTCACAAACGTTCACAGTGACTGCGACATTCTGAAATGCTTGTTGTTCATAAAATACATAATATGCACGATATAATGGTCCACGATGATGTCATTGTGTTCCAAGTTAGCCTTGATCTGACACGAAATATATTTGATATATGTGTCACCCTCCCCTGTCATTCACACACTCAACGTCCTTTTCCCTCACTCACTCACGCAGCATCCCTCCCCCTCACTCGCTCAACGCCCCTCCCCCGCCATTCACTCAATCAGCCCCACTTCCCACTCACTCACCCAGCCTCCCTTCCTATTCACTCACTCTCACTCAGCCTCCCTTCCTATTCACTCACTCACTCAATCAGCCTCCCTTCCCATACACTCACTCAACGTCCTTCCCCCTCACTCACTCACTCACTCAGTCCCCTTTCCCACTCACTCACCCAGCCTCCCTTCCTATTCACTCACTCACTCACTCAGCCTCCCTTCCCATACACTCACTCAACACCCTTCCCCCTCACTCACTCATTCAGCCTCCCATCCTATTCACCCACTCACTCATTCAGCCTCCCTTCCCCCTCACCCACTCACTCATTCAGCCTCCCTTCCCACTCACTCAGCCTCCCTTCCCATTCACTCACTCAACACCCTTCCCCCTCACTCACTCATTCAGCCTCCCTTCCCCCTCACTCACTCACTCATTCAGCCTCCCTTCCCCCTCACCCACTCACTCATTCAGCCTCCCTTCCCACTCACTCAGCCTCCCTTCCCATTCACTCACTCAACACCCTTCCCCCTCACTCACTCATTCAGCCTCCCTTCCCCCTCACTCACTCACTCACTCAGCCTCCCTTCCCATTCACTCACTCAGCCTCCCTTCCCATTCACTCACTCAACACCCTTCCCCCTCACTCACTCATTCAGCCTCCCTTCCCATTCACCCACTCACTCACTCAGCCTCCCTTCCCATTCACTCACTCATTCGTTGTCTCTTCTCACGCACACACTTAGCCTACTCACTCACTCACTCACTCACTCACTCACTCACTGACGAGTGACGACTGAGCGGTGTCATTACAACCAGAATGTAATCTGCTGGACTCAGGTCTCTTTGACCTGTCTGTGAGAGGATCTATTCCTCAAGCATCACCAGCATTCATCTGATGAAACACCTCAGATCGGCTTAAACTTTCATTTACGTTGTCAAAACTACAGATAATATACACAGTATGTTCATCTCGCCATAGTACTGAGTGGCTAAACGCCGTCAGAATGTTCTCCCTTCACCGAGGGGACAATCCCGTCCCCGGGAACATAATAAATAATAGTTCATTTTCGTCCTGGTATCCATCTGATCAAAGATGATGTGAAACTCCGAACAGTCTTCAGTGATGTTCTTTATTCCTCCACCCCAAAGCTATTTGTTGTTTTTTTACACTGACAGAGAGCAGTCTTTGTCCGCCTGATCAGATAACACTGACGCATGCAAATGACAGCTGTAACTGCATAAACTCCCAGTAATGCCTCTGCATTAACATGTCTTGGAACGTTAACAGAAATAATATACACCAATCATCACTTTTTGAAAAAGTAGTAAAATCCTACAAACGTTTTGGTGTTATTGCAAAGCTTGGCTGTGTGCAATGATTAGCCGGATGCCCTCCACTACCACGGCCGGTCTCAGATGTCGCCACTTAGCTGACAAAGCCCATGTTCACGGGGCTAGATGCAGTTTATTGCTTGTTCCACTAAAAACCGAATTTATGGCCTTTTAAGCCATTTCAGTATGTTTCCCTCAGCTGAGGCCAAACCCCACTGTTGTCTACCACTGTGCCTTTATGTTACTTCCACATGATCGTATGTCGGGGACGAAACCAGCCCAGTCAAAGCCTTACATCATCAGGTGTAATGTTGTTGTTAAAGTATGTGTGTTTGCCATGGAACAAAAACAATCCTCGAAACCTCGCGGCTCTCAAATACCTTCGACGCAAACCAAAATATAGCCTAACAATGCGTAGTGTAATTGAATAGGGCCATGTCCCTCCTCAGTATTATAATCTACACACAAATGTTTGCACACTGCTGGCCTTAGGTCTCTCGCCCCCACTTCTGTGTTTGGAGAGGATGGTCCGGCCTTGTTGAATCTGCTGACGGAATATTTCATTATTGTTAAAATTTGCCTCAGATGCAGCTTGTGGTGGTTGTGATTGTATATGATTGGCGCTGACATCAGTTGAAGTATTGGTCTGTTGTAGGAACATGTTATTCTTGTGTGTAATACAACCACACTGAATGCGAAGAAAGGCAGCGACTTGTTAAGTGTGGAATAACGTAGACATGTTGTCTTGAGTAGGTAAGAATGCCCTTGAAACATATCATATCAAACTGATGACTCGATTATAAATGTGTTGATTGCCTCTTGTATATCATACATAATATAGCATACACTATATGGCACTTACAATATATCATACAGCATGTAGGATACACAGTACAGCATACATTATATGTTTATTCATAATACTGGCCATAGGCCTAGAGTACATAATGTATAGTAATGGGTGTATATACATTCATAAGATAACACATTTGGAGCTTCATAGCTTCTTAGCATGCAATATGTACAATGACAGTTATTTCGTTATTTCTATATTCTGACTTGACATTAGCGAAACAAATTTCTGTAGATATAAACTTTTATCAAGGTACGGTTTCTGAGTTCGGCATACAACGAACAAAGTAGAAAGAAATTGTATTCACTTTCTACAGTGCTTAAATCACAAAACTGACAAAGTCTGTATGATCTTACTATTCACATATATCTTCTCGTCTCGATAAAGAGTTTGTGTAAACTACATCTGAATCTTGCAAGCGCAGTTCGGAATGTTTTGCATACAACATGTATCATACACAGTATAGCATCTAATATATGTATTATATATATTACAACATATGTCATAAACAATATAGCATACACTATATGGCATGTACAATATATCATGCAACAAACAGCATGCACCATACGTAAGCCTTGATCTGTAGACATGTTGTTTTTGGAAGACAATCAAACTTCTGCGTACACAGATGGTGCCGGTGTTCTATGTTTGGTGTTGTTCAACTATACTAGATTTGGTGCCTGTTTAAGTATACTACAGTTGGTGCTTATTCAACGTCACCATATTTGAACACATTGTGGGTTGACATATGTTTGTAGAAAGTGTCGGACTATGTTAAAATGGAATGTTGAATGTTTTCCTGCTTGAGGGCGAATGTGTCTGTCCCTGCCTAGCTAACTAGGTACATACATGCTGGTGTAGCTACGTGCAGATAGTATACAATCGATCCCAACATTGGCTGGGTTTCTCTAGCTGGTCAGTCTGCCTATTACCGCGACGTTATCTTTCTGTCCGGTCACGACAGAACGCAGCAATCAGTATATGATCAATGGAATATTTTTCTCATTATTTTGTTACACAAATCTTACAGTGGAGGACCATAGTTTATTAATTCATTTCGTGTTTTTTTCTATTTATGAACTGACTTTTCACTTTGTGTGAGTTCATTGGAGAAGGAACCTTCCTAGAACGAGGACCTGGACACATAGAGTGAACGTCAGTTGTTATATGTGTTATATCCTTGTTTGGTACCTAGAAGTATGTATCCATATTGTCACTTGACCTTATCACTTGATGTTTACACCGAGCGCCGTATAAGAAGCATCGGTGTCGCGATGATGACACGAGCGTATGGATGCTGAACTGCCCCAGGTAACAGGTCTTTGGTAATTGGTTACTACAAATAGTGTTTGATACAATCACCCTAATGTGAGCAATGTTGGTTGTGCAACACTTTAATACGTCCGGCACAGTGCCAGCGGGTCATAATACATTCAACATATCACGTAAAATGGCCGACACCTTAACACAACTGGCGGTATTTCCGAAGTTGTCAGTGAACACTTAGGTGTTAGTCATCATTGATCAGTCCTGTGGCTGATCATTCGCAGGTGATAAAGATGTGTCGTAGTAAATTCCTAACTTGCTGTAGGACGCTGCTCACTGTGAGTGGCAGATTGGACCAAGTCGACAGTTTCCTCGTATTGAGCGCGGGATAGGTCGGAGCGAGAATATTCGATCCAGTGCTTGCAGTCAAACACTTTGACTTTTGCCAATGTAGTCACAAGCGTTCACGCGACTAAACAATACGACGCTTTGTATTCATTATACATAATTAAATGGAATTTGTCCGTTAGTGTTTAGATCATACCGACATCCATACATACGCACATACACACACACAGATGTCGACAGAGACAACTACACACACACACACACGCACGTACGCACGCACGCACGCACGCACGCACACACACACATTTGAGAGATAGAAGCATCATTAGGATGAGAAGACGTGTGCTGATCCAAGCACACTTATTTCAATCACCACCCGAGCGTGCGTCAGCCTGTATTAGTGATATGCTGTTTTGTATAAGGACATGTCCATACAATTAAACATACCAAAAATGGAAATGTATTTAAAGAACAAATTTGTTGGTATGTGACTTGCAATTTGTAACCTCGGCTGTTCCTATTCGACACAATTCCTGACGCAAATCACTGACTTCTTTCCGTTTGAGTGAAAGGTTGCGTGCCTGCCAGGCATATTTCCTAGGTAAAACGCGATGACAGAGCAGATTGCCTTGCAGGGTCCAAGGTATTCGGTGCATGTGTTTTTATAGCCGATTCCTAGTTCAAACAGGGATATATCTACTTGACTCAGTCGTCACTACCAGAACACACAACTCCTTATTCTTTTGGTAAAATATATCACTGCAGTTGTAGAAATGTTCTCTTCAGAGAAATGTTTGCTGTGTTCTTCCGTCGCGTTGCGGTTGAAACAACGGAGGAACGTGTGTTCGTTCACGTGTTGAGACATTTTTGTAGCAATGAAACGATAAAGTGACATTATGATAAGATATATGTGTTTTACAAATAGTGAATTCTCACTGTTCGCACGCTGTAAATGTGTCTCTGGGAGTCCTCATGGACATTACACATTTGTATTTGCTGCTTGATGACAACGTGTCCAGTAGTCGTTGGGAACAGAAGATATCCGTGTCGTGTCCAGTGCATGACACCTTGCTATCTTGCTGTCAGATCGCGGAGGAAGGCAGTTTCATGGATCAAGATCCAGCATATCTTGTTGTGATTAGACACACGCACACATACCTCACAGCCATACAACACACAGCCAATAGTTCAATAGCCGGAGTGACTCCTCGTGGGGACTCCTTGACGGGGTAATTGCCCAATCAGGGTGGACACAATAGTAAAATGGCCCTCTCAGATACAAGTAAGTGAGGTGTCGCAACCATATACGGTAAAGAGCTCAACTGAGATTTTTATCCAAGATGTAATTAGTATCCAAAGTTATTGTTTAGTTGTTAGGAAAGTTGTTTCGAGTGAAGCGTATTAAAAGTCGGCAACAATAGTTGTCAAACGATAGTATCTTCTTGATCGCCTTCTGTTAGTTGAGACTGAAAGTGTTAGAAATCTAACTATTTGCTGATGTCACAAGGGAAGGATAACATCGGCTCACAACCTATAATAGCCGTGTGAACCTTCTCAGAAGGAAAATTGTTTATTCAATGACCTTTGAACCTGAAAAAAATCCACTTTGGGTAGTTACTGTTTAGTTGTGGTGTGTGAGGTGAAGGTGACATACTTTACATATGGCCGCCTACCTGTGCCAGCGCGATAGTCGACAGTGTCGCCTCAACCGCCTATTTGAACCAAAATTAATTTCAAGAAGAAATAATATTTAGGTTTGCAATAGATTTAGTTCTTGTTGATATGTTTGATAATTCTTAGCAAAGTAATGACAAGAAGGATATGGGCCTCACAAATAAATCAATTCGCAATCCGCGTCCCTGCCGTGATCTCTCTTTTAATAAAAATTGTTGTGTTTTCTGTGAAACACTTCGGCTTTGTTTGATGACCAATTTTCACGGACATGAAACCTTTATACTAAATCGTCTCATCCATGTTTGGCGATTGTCTGAGTTAATATTTTCTATTGCCTAAAAATAAACACACAGGATTCTGCAATAATCTAAAAGCCTAATACAAAACCAACACACGTCAACACGCCACATGCAGGCAAATGTCTGCTTCATTGGCCTTGCCCCTCTCCGTACTCCATATCCCCATAATGTTGCAAGTAGAGCGATTTATTGTTAATCATAAAACATTTCCTCTGTAATAGCGGACAGAGAACGGGTATGTTATGTCCATACTGATGTCTTCTATGACTTCAAAGGGCAACACTCTCTATTCCTAGTTGGTTTTGCGTGCAGTAGACTTAAAGATGGGCCGACAGCCGTTGCCAAAATATTGACTAAAGATTATGTGATTTCAAAGCCTTGCGTCTAGTTTCAATTAGACAGAGACATGGGCAAGTAGTATTTGGTCGCAAATAGGACAAGACATTGGCTGCCTCAGCCATCTTTACGAGGATTCAATTTCAGAGCGGAAACCCGTGAGTGGTGTTTCAGTGTTTCAAAGCATTGTCGTGACAACACGAAGGCGGTGGTTTACGACAATATGATTCGGTTGTTGAGACACAGGCAGAGACACTCTCTGATTCAGGCCATAGACAGGATCTCACCCTATAGATTTAGCTGAACATTTCAATATGCATTGTATCTGAACGTAATGCCTGCCACAATAGTTGGCCGCCACATAGCCTGACAGGGTTACGTCATCAGCGCTAGATTCCAAGAGCATACGCTCATTAAGATATCTGCTGATGTAAAAGATGTCGGGTTATTCAGTAACCCGGCTTTCAAGTGGAATTTATTCAATAAACGAGAGGACAACAAAATGTGCCAATAAGAAATATTTTCTTTTCTGGTGTTTTCTCATATTGTTTTTAGTGTCTCCAGCATAATTTCAACGTCCACATCACTGAGTATATCAGCTGTTGTCGTTCAGTGTATTAGCTAGTATACATACATGTGTAGTTAGTATACATACATGTGTAGTTAGTATACATACATGTGTAGTTAGTATACATACATGTGTAGTTAGTATACACACACGTGTAGCTAGTATACACACACGTGTAGTTAGTATACATACATGTGTAGTTAGCATACATACATGTGTAGTTAGTATACACACACGTGTAGTTAGTATACACACACGTGTAGCTAGTATACATACATGTGTAGTTAGTATACACACATGTGTAGTTAGTATACACACACGTGTAGCTAGTATACACACACGTGTAGCTAGTATACACACACGTGTAGCTAGTATACATACATGTGTAGTTAGTATACATACATGTGTAGTTAGTATACACACATGTGTAGTTAGTATACACACACGTGTAGCTAGTATACACACACGTGTAGCTAGTATACATACATGTGTAGTTAGTATACATACATGTGTAGTTAGTATACATACATGTGTAGTTAGTATACACACGCGTGTAGTTAGTATACATACATGTGTAGTTAGTATACATACATGTGTAGTTAGTATACACACATGTGTAGTAAGTATTCACACACGTGTAGCTAGTATACATACATGTGTAGTTAGTATACATACATGTGTACTTAGTATACATACATGTGTAGTTAGTATACATACATGTGTAGTTAGTATACATACATGTGTAGTTAGTATACACACGCGTGTAGTTAGTATACATACATGTGTAGTTAGTATACACACATGTGTAGTTAGTATACACACATGTGTAGCTAGTATACATACATGTGTAGCTAGTATACACACTTGTGTAGTTAGTATACACACACGTGTAGTTAGTATACATACATGTGTAGTTAGTATACACACATGTGTACGTATATACATACATGTGTACCAAAGGGTCGAAATACGTGCCTACATAATTGGTACCCAGTTTTGCAACGATACATACAGGTCACGTGACCTGAAACAAACCTCTCTGCCGATCTCCCAACAAGGTTGGCCATAAACATGTTGCCTGCAGGCTGTTTACAAATAGCGACACCTCCGACCCCCAGCCAACCACTCGATGAGACGGGCAGATATGGTCAACAAGAGTTTAGTCACTACCCTCTTCCTCGTGAAGTACTGGTCAACAAGAGTTTAGTCACTACCCTCTTCCACGTGAAATAGTGGTCAACAAGAGTTTAGTCACTCCCTTCTTCCTGGTCAAGTTCTGATCAACAAAGGTTGTCACTTCCTTGTTCTACGTCAAGTGCTAGTCAACAAGAGTTTAGTTACTACCCTCATCCTCGTCAAGTACTGGTCAACAAGAGTTTAGTCACAACCCTCTTCCTCGTGAAGCACTGGTCAACAAGAGTTTAGTCACTACCCTCTTCCTCGTGAAGTAGTGGTCAACAAGCGTTTAGTCACTCCCTTCTTCCTGGTCAAGTACTGATCAACAAAGGTTGCCACTTCCTTGTTCTACGTCAAGTGCTAGTCTACAAGATTTTAGTTACTACTCTCTTCCTCGTCAAGTACTGGTCAACAAGAGTTTAGTTACTACCCTCTTCCTCGTGAAGTACTGGTCAACAAGAGTTTAGTTACTACCCTCTTCCTGGTCAAGTACTGGTCAACAAGAGTTTAGTTACTACCCTTTTCCTCGCCAAGTGCTGGTCAACAAGAGTTTAGACACTACACTGATCCTCGTCAAGTAGTGGTCAACAGGGGTGTACTCGCAGCTCTATTCTCCTGCTGAAGCGGAAGCAACATTGCTTGTCAGACAGGGGTGTACTCGCAGCTCTATTCTCCTGCTGAAGCGGAAGCAACATTGCTTGTCAGACAGAGGTGTACTCGCAGCTCTATTCTCCTGCTGAAGCGGGGGCCACATTGCTTGTCAGACAGTGTTGTACACACAGCTCTATTCTCCTGCTGAAGCGGGGGCCACATTGCTTGTCAGACAGTGTTGTACTCACAGCTAGCTAGATTAAGGTGTCCTTTTGAAGCAAGGCATTTTGTTAAATCTATGAGCCCAATTCAGAACCATCCATCCACATCGCCTTATCACAGCTGTGGGAAAACGGTGTTAAAAACAGCATTAGCTAATGTACCTCTTAGTCCGGTGGAGCAGGTGAGGGGAGGGGAGTTGCAATAGGATTTAACGTTGCGTCCAAGATCATTGCACTTATATTGCGATGTGCATGCACGTGCGTGTTTGTCCGATATAATGCCGATTATACAGTGCTAGCCCACTGGGGTAGCACGCAGCATGTTAACAAGAATTGCCCACTCAGACACAGTACACTGTCTCCGAGCCGACCAGTCCTTGTTTTAGCCCCTTCATGCCGAGCGCCAGGCAGGGTAACAACAAGTACAAGTCGTAGATGCTGAACATATAGGGAATGTTATCATGAAAGTCCGAAAAATGATGATGATAATAGAAATACTGGCGTCACAGCCATGTATCAGCAACAGGGACCAATGGTAGTTGGTGGTAGTAGTTGTAGACAGAGACATAATAGATGTAGTAGAAGTAGTTGTAGACAGAGACATAATAGATGTAGTAGAAGTAGTTGTAGACAGAGACAAAATAGATGTAGTAGAAGTAGTTGTAGACAGAGACAAAATAGATATAGTGGTAGAAGTAGTTGTAGACAGAGACAGAATAGATGTAGTGGAAGTAGCTGTAGACAGAGACAGAATAGATGTAGTGGTAGTAGTTGTAGACAGAGACATAATAGATGTAGTAGAAGTAGTTGTAGACAGAGACATAATAGATGTAGTAGAAGTAGTTGTAGACAGAGACATAATAGATGTAGTAGAAGTAGTTGTAGACAGAGACATAATAGATGTAGTAGAAGTAGTTGTAGACAGAGACAAAATAGATATAGTGGTAGAAGTAGTTGTAGACAGAGACAGAATAGATGTAGTGGAAGTAGCTGTAGACAGAGACAGAATAGATGTAGTAGAATTTGTTGGAGACAGAGACAGAATAGATGTAGTGGAAGTAGTTGTAGACCGAGACATAATAGATATAGTAGTAGAAGTAGTTGTAGACCGAGACATAATAGATATAGTAGTAGAAGTAGATGTAGACAGGGATAGAATAGACGTAGCAGAAGTAGTTGGAGTATATGCATAAGGTAACACACTTCATCACGGTGGCAAGGATGAGGCCATCCAGTGCTTGATATTGTAACCGGGTTTTCTGTGGCATCATCCATAGCGTGTACACAGATGACACACGGCTACGGGGAGTGAGGCTTCTATCTATTTGTTAATCTGCAAGATAGAGACCCTGATATAATATACAATAGTAATATAATATATGCATATTAAAACATAATATATATCATAACATCATCAAAGCAATACGATAATTTCTCTGATGTTGCTTACAATCAAACTATTGATGACATGAGAGAAATGGCTTATAAAACATATTAAATACAATGGTTACACATGTGATGTACTTCTACATAAAACATTGATAAGAACATGATATACATAGCCTATGTGCGGCACAAGTGTGTGAAAAGTGACATACTTCAAACGTCACTGCTCATGATACATGTCCTGCACAAGGAGGTGCAAGAATCAAAATGCATAGCTTGTGCACTTCCATAATTGTAACATTGAAGTCCACTAACACGCAATCGCCCGAGCCTAACCCCGCGATCCACTTAGTGTCCTCTCCAGATCACCAAGTGAAGATTTCCCCACAAACGTGGAGTGTAGTCACTAGGTCTTAGAGTGATTATTTCCCCTTACATAACGAGTGTCCTCACTGGTGGAGTGTTGTCACTGGGTCATGGAGTGAAATAGTCCCCAAACTTGAGAAGTGTATCACTGGTTCATGGAGTGATTATTTCCTCAGACATGAGAAGTGCCTTCAGTAGGTCATTTCCCCACACGTGTGGAGTGTTCTCACTAAATCGTGGAGTGATTATTTCCCCTTACATGTCGAGAGTCCTCACTAGGTCATAGAGTGATTATTTCCTCAGACGTGTGGAGAGTTCTCACTAGCTCATAGAGTGATATCTCCTCAAACATGTCGAGATTCCTCACTAGGTCATAGAGTGATCTTTTCCTCAGACGTGTGGGGTGTCCTCACTAGGTCATAGAGTGATATCTCCTCAGACGTGTGGAGTGTCCTTACTAGGTCATAGAGTGATGATTTCCTCACACGTGTGGAGTGTCCTCACTAGGTCATAGAGCGATGATTTCCCCACAAAAGTTAAGCCTCCTGACTAGGCCATTGAGTGATTATTTCCCCTACCATGGTGTGAGCCCTCACTATTTCATAGAGTCATTATTTCCCCTGACATGCGGTGGTTTCGCACTCGTTCCTGCACTGACTATTTCCCCTTGAATGTGAAGTGTCGTCGACAGGTCAGTCTTTTTTCCCCAACATGTAGAGTGGTGTGTCTAGGTGATAGAGTGGTTATTTCTCCACTCATCTATGGTGTACTTACTATCTATGGAGTGATTACATCCCCACACATGTGCATATTCTGATGTGAGACCCTTAAAGAGGTTGTTATATTCTTCTAACGAGAATTTGAAAGAACGTAGCAGGGCTAACTGACATTATCCCACAATAGGCGACGCGGTATACCCTTTATTAGACTCCATTAAACGGCATGTTTCTGCCATGGTGAAGTGGTCGTAAGTATTTGATGACTCGCAAGTTGTAAGATCTTCAGAGGATGCTGATAGGGGGGTTTGTCATGCTGATGTACGGTATTGTTATTTTTTTCATGACATTTGTGGCTGTTTTATTTGTGAACTGTGTTTTTTTCTTCTTTAAAGAATTTGGAGATGAAAATTACTATTATGTATATTTGGGGCGAATCTAATCTAACCTTGTACGTTTCATGCCGGCTATTCATCCGATGAATGTTCAAGCTTTGTCATGTTCTTCTAGAAGTTGTGACCTGAGAATATTGTCGTTGTACTGGATGAGGTCATGCTACTTCAATGGGCTATCTTGTTGCCTTCAATGTGGATCAATGGAAACAGACTCAGAGTGACAACAATCTATCCACAAGAGTGTATGACAAGAGGGAAGACTTCCACTTACCGGAAGTCAATTTTCCCTCCATGACGAGTACTATCCCAGCAGCTCCAGTCTTTGGTGTCCACGTTTCATAACTTCTGGGGTACAAACGAGCAGGCTCTTTCTACCAAGATTTCACAGAGCACCATGAGACTCTTGCTCAAAAGTTGTTTGATCAGGGTTACAACATTCAAGGTCTGAGTGAAGCTTTAACAAAGTTTGTTGGTACACATGTGGGGACATTCCCAAATCTGACGCATCAGTCAAATATGATGCCCTAAGCAATTCCGTATTTTGGCTTGTATCATACGTCCCTGTGATTGTGTAGGTAAATAATTACATTGTCATCATTGGGGCTAGATACCCTCACTTGTCCGCGAACACCCGGTATAGTTACCTGATTCTAGTGGTTCATGCACTCATGCTCATATAATCGGAATCGCCCAATCGATTCTGCTTTTCCCTTATGATGTCTTATGAATATCGTAAGGGTTTTGTCGCTTTTATTTACATAACTAGTTGTAAAGATCACTTATCTTTCATAACTATTTATTGAGAACAATAAACTTACGTGTCAGGTTTACTAGATTTACATACCTAGTTATAGAGAACACTAGATATACGTAACTAGTTATAGAGAACACTAGATTTACATAACTAGTTATAGAGAACACTAGATTTACATAACTAGTTATAGAGAACACTAGATTTACATAACTAGTTATAGAGAACACTAGATTTACATACCTAGTTATAGAGAACACTAGATTTACATACCTAGTTATAGAGAACACTAGATATACTTAACTAGTTATAGAGAACACTAGATTTACATACCTAGTTATAGAGAACACTAGATTTACATAACTAGTTATAGAGAACACTAGATTTACATACCTAGTTATAGAGAACACTAGATTTACATACCTCTTGTAGAAAACCCTACAAACATATATCTAGTTATAGAAAACACTAAACCTACATATCTAGTTAAAGTGAACACTAAACCTACATATTTAGTTATAGTGAACACTAAACCTACGTGACTAGTTATATAGATGGGGTGGAGAGGATATATATATATATATACCGAAGAAAATACACATGTGTCCTTTAATCTTGGCAATAGTTTATAATCACTGTTGTTAGTATGACGCAGATTAACCAACACGGAAACAAAGAGCATTGCCATATATTGCAGTTGCTCCAAAATGAGGAAAAGACGTAAAGCATATGGTAAGACGCTCTGGTAATTGGTGTTTGTTTTATTGAAATTTCATTGTGGAATCGGTTTTCGAGTCATTAAGTTAATATTATTGACGCAGCTCGGCTCAAAGACATTAGGAGAGATGTGCGACTTTGAACATACCCCCTAGATTGTTGCTTAACCTTTGGTGATTTTATTACGTCCCTTTTATTGCATGTTCATGCGTGCTTCATGGGCGTTTAAGAGGCATGTGTACTAAGAGGTGATGTTAAAATATGGAGCACAAAAGGTATTGGCTCATAACATGTACGAATTTATACTCATTAATGTCGCTCTGCCTCGCTTAGCACTTATGGAATCTTTACGTTAGCCATGCCCAGTGGTTTCTTTGATGCAGAATGGAAAGTGTGTGCACCCAGAACAACTTACTGTTCACTTGAACAATCTTCAGTGGATGATGTGAGCGACATGCACACAGAGGCGCCCGGAATGCTGCGAAATGATGTCTGTGCCGTTACTGGTTTCTGATCGCATCTCTCGTTAAGTTACCTCAATGTTTGTTAAAAAAATAGATATAGATACTTGGTTTTATCACGTGGTTACAGGCTACACGGGATCTCTGGTTATCACATTAGACGAAGAGCAAGCTAATGTAATGAGGCTTTCAGGTCGACACCACCCGAGTACACAAACGTTCTATAACACCTGTCTCTCCTTCTGGCTCACTACACCCACCAGCAGTCGCAGTAGTGGACAGGGTAGTGGCACATGCCAGGTGTGTGTGGCTGCTTGTACTAGTCCGGACTAATGCCGATTTTATAGTGCTAGTCCACTGAGACACCATGCCGCAGTTTAACACGAAAGCCCGACCCAGACATAGTATACTGACCCCGAGCTGACCAATCCTTGTCTCAGCCCCTTAATACCGAGCTTTAGGCAGGGCTACAACAAGTACCATCTTTTAACGTCTTTTTGTATGACGCGGACAGGGATCGAACCCCGGACAATTCGCTGTCAGGGCGGACGCTCTACCACGGAGGCAGGCTTGTAGTGGTACAGATGTCAGTGTGTCGATGTATAACGGATAACGTTGCTAAATGAAGTTGTTGTTTCCTGTGCTGACAATTACAGATATCCAGTTCGATCCGGTTCTGCCTGATGGAGCGCGAGAATATTTGTACGACCAGCGACGAGTGAAAGGGAGTGGTGTGGAGGGGGGAAGTATTTCTGATCACTGTTGACCGAAATGTAAACAAAGGGGGTAGATTTGGACCCCATTGAGACACAAACCAACACGGAACATTAAATTGTGTACAACCAGTGAACAAATTTGAAGTTAAGCGCTCTCCCACTGGGAGAACTGACGTAGAGGTTAGGAATAACAATGGTCGCCATTGTGTGGACACAGCCAATATGGCGGACAGGGAGGTTGAGCATATGGCGGGAATGAACGTGCCAACAGCTCGGTGTTGACCTTTCACCCTGTGGGTGTCATTGGTCGCCTTTACGATATCGTGTTGTTGACATTCTAAAAGTTGTAAATTCTCTGGAGGTATTTTAGTTCTGCTTGGCTGACATTGCGGAATACACGTTGGCTATATCAAGAATATTGGGCTCAGCGGGCCGTATCTCAGTCCTAGGGAGGAATTCTACTCGTCGTGGGTAGAACATATTTGTTTCCTCATTACACCGGCGGGCGTCCACGTCACCTTCTGTCCACCAGGCTCATGAGTAGGACAGTAAATCGTTGTGATCCTTATAAAAATGAAAATGTGGGTCTGTCAAGTAGCTGTAAAAAAACTGCTTCAATCGAAATAAAATCTTGTAGAAAGAGCCCTTGTTTGGCTGGAACTCGTTATTCCACAACAATTCTCGGAAATACGTTAACGTCATCTGCTGCTGTTGAATGTTGCGTCAAGTAGGTTGGCCATTAACCAGCGCTTATCATATGCACAAACGACACAGAATTAATTATTTGACATTACCCGGAAACGATTTGCAGTGACAATTGTACATGGAGAAACATATGTATCTATTTCCGGAATTTTATATTATATCATGTGGTTATATTTTCGGAATCATATACATATTGCGGATGAGGGAAGAAGATGCGACGATATGTCCAACACGGCTCTAGGGGTAATACTTGCCTGTTTGTGTGTGCTTATTGTAGCTTCTATCCACCAACAGATAGTGAAGGCCTCAAGCTGGTGTCCAACACGGCTCTAGGGTCAGCATGCCTGGTTGTGTGTGCTTATTGTAGCTTCTATCCACCAACAGATAGTGAAGGCCTCAAGTTGGTGTCCAACACGGCTCTAGGGTCAGCATGCCTGGTTGTGTGTGCTTATTGTAGCTTCTATCCACCAACAGATAGTGAAGGCCTCAAGTTGGTGTCCAACATGACTCTGGAGGTAATACTTGCTTGTTTATATGTTTCAGGCTGTCAAAGACAACATGGGCACAGACTGCAAATGTCACGGAGTGTCAGGCTCGTGCACCACAAAGACGTGCTGGACTACTTTGCCCTCTTTTAGAAAAATTGGAGACTCTTTGAAGAGGAGATACAAAAAGTCGAAACTCGTGGTGCCCTATCGGGGGGGCAGGGCGAGTACGCCCAAGTCGCTCATCCTTAAGCGTTCGAAACGGGCCCACCGGAAGCCACGCAGAAGCCATCTTGTTTATCTAGAGAAATCGCCAAATTATTGTGATCATGACCCTAGTACTGGTTCGCTGGGTACTGTGGGGCGGCGGTGTAACAGGACCTCAATAACCACAGATGGATGTGACTTGATGTGTTGTGGCAGGGGGTATAACACGCACCAGTACACCAAAACATGGCAGTGCAACTGCAAATTCCACTGGTGCTGTTATGTGAACTGTAACCGATGCAGTGAACGGACTGAGGAATACACTTGCAAGTAGTGACGATGAGAAACCGTGTGATAAGAACAGCTTGGGTTGTGTCGCCCTCTCTATACATGGGCTGCCTTTAACATATAGTGCTGTTTGTCGGAGTTGCCTCCCCCTTCCACTGATGCCGTCACGGCGCGTGACACATGTTCCCCATCAAGACTGATATTTAAAGTAGTCTAGATCCACTGACTTGAATGAACGGTGTGTGTAGCCGTGAGTGTGACCCGATATTATACCACCAGTGCTGGCTGCAATCTGACGATCAGATGGTATTTCGGGAGCATGCAGTGCGCGGATGCAGAGTGTTGTATCTGATACGGATGAAATTATACCCTGAGATTCACCCGGGGAACGTGTGGACAGAACCTGACTGCAGGCAGAACATGGACCGCCAGGTTACGATGCAGAGTTATCAAGAGACGGTATACGCCGGGCCCTTGTGATGAGGATGGCTATCGTCACGTGACCAATCCCAGGGATATACATCATGTGTGGGGAACTGGCTCCACTATGTCTCACTGAACTAAACTTTCAGCAGTGTAGAACTGGAACTGTTTGGTAATGTATTTATGACAAGTGATGGTGGACAGGAATACTTATGTCATGTGCGTTAGTGACGCTGAGGCCATCGATAATTAAATACATTACTTTGATGAAACAACAAGTATTTCTCTTATCCTAAGTAGGACTACTTACACTGCATTGATGCTGTATATGGCGAGAACCGCTCTCTGGTGGCGGCTGATTGGCATCAATGTTGAGATGGAAGGGTATAACGTGTTTGTATGCAAATCAACCGGAGAACATGCGCACTGGCTGCTTTCAATAAAGTATGCAGATATCAGATAAGAGCTTTTTATCAATTGAGTTAAAATTATATCAATTTTACCCCTAGGATGCCTCAAAAGAGAACAGGGTGCAGGTTAATATATTAGATGCCTCAAGGCACATTCCTCTACCCAACCTGACAGATAGTGGGGTTTCTCCCCCATCCCATCTCCCCCACCTCTACGTACATCCCAAATCCCCACCCTGGCATCCCAATCCTTCAGCTGACAGATGGAGGGGTATACCACCATACCCCCCCCCCCCCCCCCCATCCCCACCCCCCTCACACACACACACAAACACCCACCACACCCCCACTCTGCCTTCAAGTGGTAGTGGGCTATACCACCACACCGCACCACACCCCTCCCGACCCCCCAAACCCACCCATTCTGCCTCCAGGTGACAGTGGGCTATACTTGCCGACAGACAGAGGGGTACACCCCCACCCCTGGCAGAAAGAGGGATATACAACCACACCCCCGCCTACCCCACACCCCAAAGCCCCCATTCTGCCTCCAGGTGACAGTGGGCTATACTAGCCGACAGTGGGGACATACCACCATCACCCCTGGCACACAGAGGGATATACCACCATCCCCAGGTGATAGAGGGGTATAGCATCTACAGCTTATTCCCATTCTATGTAGTATTTATTTCTTGCGGCCACAACAAATTCATTATTGGATCTTTGAAATATGCCCGGACATTGAGGCTCCAGAGGGGTACACTTTACATACATGTGTTGTTTAATTGTTTTCTTTCTTCGAGTTTTACCGACAAATCATATGTAATACCTAATGATTGTATATCGTGAATGAAATATAATCCATTACAAATCTGAGTATTGTTTCCATCTGTTTGGAGGATGGTAGATAATTGTGAAGATAGTATCGGCCGGTAGGCATACCCGATTCTGAAGGATCAATAATCAATAATCAATATGTTGTGGTCAGTAACTTATCATGACTTTTTGTTAATGTCGTATGAATGTAACATATATCTATACTATTTTCAGAGGGTATTTTTCAAGTTCACATGACCTTTTAAATGTGAGAGTCGAATCGTTGTAAATGTCCACTTCCGGTAGTGATGTAACTTCTATGAGAGGCATTTAGGAGTTTGAGTCAGAGTAAGTAGGCATAAGATATATGGATGAACAATTTCTTTATTACAATTTGGAGCAACGTTTCGGTGTAGGTTCGAACACCGTTATCAAGCCAGTGATGTACAGAGTATGGTTGACAAGAATATATACAGGATAGGAGGCAGTGTTTATACAGTTTGTTGGGGGCGGTCGGGTAGCCTAGTGGTTAAAGCGTTCGCTCGTCACGCCGAAGACCCGGGTTCGATTCCCGACATGGGTACAATGTGTGAAACCCATTTCTGGTGTCCCCCGCCGTGATATTGCTGGAATATTACTAAAAGCGGCGTAAAACTAGACTCACTCACTCACTCACTCACTCACTTATACAGTTGGGTAGGTTTAAGATGCAGTTACGTTGGAGTGGAGAAGCCTGTTTTGTTTCACCCCTTTGTTCATATTACAGGCTTCACCGGCCAATATGTTCCTCCCTCCTGTGTACATAACAGGCTTCTCCACGCCAGTGTAACTGCATCTTAAACCTACCCAACTGTATAAACACTGCCTCCTATCCTGTATATATACTTATCAACCATACTCTGTACATCATTTGCTCGAAAACGGTGTTACAACCTACACCGAAACGAAATGAAATCATATCAATGTAAGAAAATAGAAATCATATCAATTCAAAAACTGAACTTATGTGAGTTCCAAACTCACAATAGAAATGTGTACTCTACTCACACACAGGAGTCCTAAAGAGGGACAGGTCAGCCGAAATTGCTTAGGCAGAAGGCGACCTCTTAAACACTTAATGCAACAACAACAACACAACACTCTTTACATCACTTGCTTGAAAACGGTGTTACAACCTACACCGAAAAGTCGCTCCTAATTGTGTTAAAGAAGTTGTTCTTCCATATATATTATCCTTACTTGGGTAGTGATGTACTTGTGTTTCTATGGAGAACATAGCCAAGATTGCATCAGTTGATATCCGTCTCTAAACATCACATGCATACCATTTAATCTCCAGAACAAATGGTATGACAAACGTATACAGTGAAATCTCAGTTATCCGGACGGTCCTGTTCCTTGCGATATCGTCCTGGCAATTAAATGTCCTGGTTTATGCACGTATATCGCGTTCCCAGAACGAGCGTTCAGAAGGAGGGGTTTCCGGATTCACAGGGTTCGTTCTTAGGAGGTTTCACTATATATATGTAGTCTGATATGTATTTATTTGAAAATTGTTTGATGTTATTGCATTTGGTAGGTGTTACATTTGAGTGGAGATGATAATTAAAATTAGCAGTATCACTAGTCTTATATTATTACAACACAGAAAAAGATCTTAATTTTGTCACACAATTATCAGTATTTTCTGGTCAATATTTTTTCTGTTTTACACTAAATGTTTAAAGATTTGTTTTTCCTTATCAAAATATGATAAACTACGTACATTGATGTAAGTATTGCGAGATGGGTCGATGTTCATTAGGAAAGTGTTTGCCGTGTTCGTGCACCTCCCACTTCAAGCCTGGTCACACCTGTTGTTAACCAATAAACTGGCAAATATTTACAGATATCAGAAACCTTTTTGTTTTTTCATGTGATTGAAAAGAGAATTGTGCATGGCAAAACTACCTCCGACGACACAATGTCGTATTTAGGTAACTTACCAGGACAATACTTGTCTCATGGTACAGCATTGTTGCAGAAAACATCCCACAAGTTAGCACTAATCCATAAAACCACAAACTCAGCAGGTATCCGCTTTTGCATGAAACAACAAAAACAACACGTTCCGCAAGTATGTCCTGTTTTATAAAACATCACTTCAGCAAGTATGTACTATTGCACGAAAGAACATGCTGAGCACATGTGTCCCATTGCATAAAAAAAAAAAAAACTGTATGTATGCACGACTGTGTACACTATTGCACAAACAGCAACAAACTGTATGTAGGTATGAGGAGTGATCTGAGGTACTAAGTGCAATAAGGTGAACTGAGTGATATAAGGAGTACCGAGTGATATAAGGTGCTGAGTGATATAAGGTGCTGAGTGATATAAGGTGCTGAGTGATATATGGTGCTCAGTGATACAAGATGCTAAGTGCTATAAGGTGCTGAGTGATATATGGTGCTGAGTGATATATGGTGCTGAGTGATACAAGATGCTGAGTGATATAAGGTGCTGAGTGATATATGGTGCTGAGTGATACAAGATGTTGTGTGATATAAGATGCTGAGTGATATATGGTGCTGAGTGATACAAGATGCTGAGTGATATAAGATGCTGAGTGATATAAGGTGCTGAGTGATATATGGTGCTGAGTGATATAAGGTTGCTGAGTGATATAAGATGCTGACTGATACAAGATGTTGAGTGATATAAGGTACCGAGTGATATATGGTGCTGAGTGATATAAGATGTTGAGTGATATATGGTGCTAAGTGATACAAGATGCTGAGTGATACAAGATGCTGAGTGATATAAGGTGCTGAGTGATTGAAGGTGTTGAGTGTTATAAGGAAGACAGATTCATATTAGAAATACCGAGTGATATAAGAGGCTGAGTGATCTAAGATACTGAGTGATAGAAGATGCTAAGTGATATAAGGTACAGGGTGATATAAGGTGCTGAGTGATATAAGGTTGCTGAGTGATATAAGGTACTGAGTGATAAAAGGTACTGAGTGATATAAGGTGCTGAGTGATATATGGTGCTGAGTGATATAAGGTTGCTGAGTGATATAAGGTACTGAGTGATAAAAGGTACTGAGTGATATAAGGTGCTGAGTGATATAAGGTGCTGAGTGATATATGGTGCTCAGTGATACAAGATGCTAAGTGCTATAAGGTGCTGAGTGATATATGGTGCTGAGTGATATAAGGTGCTGAGTGATATATGGTGCTGAGTGCTATAAGGTACTGAGTGATATATGGTGCTGAGTGATATAAGGTGCTGAGTGATATATGGTGCTGAGTGATACAAGATGCTGAGTGATATATGGTGCTGAGCGCTATAAGGTACTGAGTGATATATGGTGCTAAGTGCTATAAGGTGCTGAGTGATATATGGTGCTGAGTGATACAAGATGCTGAGTGATATATGGTGCTGAGTGATATAAGATGCTGACTGATACAAGATGTTGAGTGATATAAGGTACCGAGTGATATATGGTGCTGAGTGATATAAGATGTTGAGTGATATATGGTGCTAAGTGATACAAGATGCTGAGTGATACAAGATGTTGAGTGATATAAGGTGCTGAGTGATTGAAGGTGTTGAGTGTTATAAGGAAGACAGATTCATATTAGAAATACCGAGTGATATAAAAGGCTGAGTGATCTAAGATACTGAGTGATAGAAGATGCTAAGTGATATAAGGTACAGGGTGATATAAGGTGCTGAGTGATATAAGGTTGCTGAGTGATATAAGGTACTGAGTGATAAAAGGTGCTGAGTGATATAAGGTACTGAGACATATAAGGCGCTGAGTCATAGAAGGAGTACTGAGTGATATAAGGTACTGAGTGATATAAGGTTGCTAAGTGATATAAGGTGCTGAGTGATATAAGGTACTGAGTGATATAAGGTTGCTAAGTGATATAAGGTGCTGAGTGATAGAAGGAGTACTGAGTGATATAAGGTACTGTGTGATATAAGGTTGCTAAGTGATATAAGGTGCTGAGTGATATAAGGTGCTGAGTGATAGAAGGAGTACTGAGTGATATAAGGTACTGAGTGATATAAGGTGCTGAGTGATATAAGGTACTGAGTGATATAAGGTTGCTAAGTGATATAAGGTGCTGAGTGATAGAAGGAGTACTGAGTGATATAAGGTACTGAGTGATATAAGGTGCTGAGTGATATAAGGTTGCTAAGTGATATAAGGTGCTGAGTGATATAAGGTGCAAGTTGATATACGGTACTGAGACATATAAGGTGCTGAGTGATATAAGGTTGCTGAGTGATATGAGGTTGCTGAGTGATATAAGGTGCTGATATATATAAGGTGCTGAGTGATATAAGGTTGCTGGCTGATATCAGGTGCTGAGTGATATAAGGTTGCTGAGTGGTATAAATTGCTGAGTGATATAAGGTTGCTGAGTGATATAAGGTGCTGATTGATATAAGGTGCTGGGTGATATAAGGTGCTGATTGATATTAGGTGCTGGGTGATAATAGGTGATGAGTGATATAAGATGCTGAGTGATATAAGGTGCTGAGTGATATAAGGTACTGAGTGATAATTATAAGGTACTGAGTGAAAAAAAAGAACTGAGTGATATATTGTACTTAGTGATAAGAGGATGTAGATAGATTTAAAGAGTACTGAGTGATATAAGGTGCTGACTGATGTAAGGTGCTGATTTATATAAGGTGCTGAGTGATCTAAGGTACTGAGTGATATGAGATTGCTGAGAGATATAAGGTGCTGAGTGATATAAGGTTCTGAGTGATATGAGATTGCTGAGAAATATAAGGGGCTGAGTGATATAAGGAGTACTGTGTTATATGGGGTGTACTCAGTTAAACGAGGTTGAATATTGATTGCACATCAAGAGAATTCTCAGTTGCGCATCAAAAACATACTCATTTGAACATCCAAAACATATTCAGCTGCACATCCAAAACACACTCAGTTGTTCATACAAAAAAATCTCAGTTGCTGATACAAAACACCCTCAGCTACACACACAAAACACTATCACTTGCTCATCCAAAACAAACTCAGTTCCTCATACAAAACACACTCAGTTGTTCATACAAAAGACTCTCAGTTGCACATCCAAAACACACTCAGTTGTTCATACAAAAGACTCTCAGTTGCACATCCAAAACACACTCAGTTGCACATCCACATGACACTCAGTTATTCATACAAAACACATTCAGTCGCTCATACAAAACACACTCAGTTATTCATACAAAACACACTCAGTTCCACATCCCAAACACATTCAGTTGTTCATACAAAACATATTCAGTTGCTCATCCAAACCACACTCAGTTGTACATCAAAAACACACTCAATTGTTCATAAAAAAACACACTCAGTTATTCATACAAAACACACTCAGTTGCTCATACAAAACACACTCAGTTGCTCATACAAAACACACTCATTTGCACATCCATAACATATTCAGTTGTTCATACAAAACACATTCAGTTGAAGATCAAAAACACACTCAGTTGTTCATAAAAAAACACACTCAGTTATTCATATAAAACACACTCAGTTGCTCATACAAAACACACTCAGTTGTTCATCCAAAAGACACTCAGTTACTCATACAAAACACACTCAGTTGTTCACAAAAAAAGACACTCAGTTGCACATCCAAAACACTCTCAGTTGCACATCCAAAACACACTCAGTTATTCATACAAAACACACTCATGTGCTCATACAAAACACACTCGGTTATTCACAAAAAAAAAGACACTCAGTTGCTCATCCAAATCACACGCAGTTACACATCCAAAACACATTCAGTTATTCATAAAAAACACTCAGTTATTCAAACAAAACACAATCAGTTGCACATCCAAAACTCAATCAGTTGCTCATCCAAAACACTCCAAGTTGCCCATTTAAAACACACTCAGTTGCACATCCATAACATATTCAGTTGTTCATACAAAACAAATTCAGTTGCACATCCAAAACACGCCAAGTTGCCCATTTAAAACACACTCGTTTGCACATCCATAACATATTCAGTTGTTCATACAAAACACATTCAGGTGCTCATCAAAATCACACGCAGTTGCACATCCAAAACACACGCCGTTACACATCCAAAACACACTCAGCTATTCATAAAAAACACTCAGTTATTCATACAAAACACAATCAGTTGCACATCCAAAACTCAATCAGTTGCCCATACAAAACACACTCATTTGAACATCCAAAACACACTCAGTTGTTCATACAAAACACACTCAGTTGCACATCCAATACACAATCAGTTGCACATCCAAAAGACAATCAGTTGCACATCCAAAACACACTCAGTTGTTCATACAAAACACACTCAGTTGCACATCCAATACACAATCAGTTATTCATACAAAACACACTCAGTTGCACATCCAAAACACAATCAGTTGCACATCCAAAAGACAATCAGTTGCACATCCAAAGCACAATCAGTTGCACATCCAAAACACACTCAGTTGCACATCCAAAACACAATAAGATGCACATTCAAAACACACTCAGTTGCCCATCCAAAACACAATCAGTTGCACATCCAAAACACACCCAGTTGCACATACAAAACACACGCAGTTGCACATACAAAACACACTCAGTTGCACATCGAAAACACACTCAGTTGCACAACCAAAACACACTCAGTTGCACATCCAAAACACACCCAGTTGCACATCCAAATCACACTCAGTTGTTCATCCAAAACACACTCAGTTGCACATCCAAAACACAATCAGTTGCACATGCAAAAAACACCCAGTTGTTCATACAAAACACACTCAGTTGCTCATACAAAACACACTCAGTTGCACATCAACACCACAATCACTTGATCATCCAAAACACTCTTATTTGCTCAAAGAAACACAATCAATTGAACATGCAAAACACACTAAGTTGCTCAAAGAAAACACACGCAGTTGCTCATCCTAAACGCAATCACGTGCTCATCCAAAACACAGGCAGTTGCACAACCAAAACACACTCAGTTGCAAATCCAAAACACACTCAGTTGTTCTTAGAAACACAATCAGTTGCACATCAAAAATACAATCAGTTGCACATCCAAAACACACTCAGTTGTTCTTAGAAACACAATCAGTTGCACGTCCAAAACAATCTCAGTTGCTCATACAAAACACACTCAGTTGCTTATAGGAAACACACTCAGTTGCTCATCCAAAACACACTCAGTTGCTCATACAAAACACTCTCAGTTGCACATCCAAACCACACTCAGTTATTCATCCAAAACACACTCAGTTATTGATACAAAACACATTCAGTTGCACATCCAAAACACACTCAGTTATTCATACAAAAGACTCTCAGTTTCACATCCAAAACACACTCAGTTGTTCATCAAAAAGACACTCAGTTATTCATACAAAACACACTCAGTTGCTTATTGGAAACACACTCAGTTGCTCATCCAAAACACACTCAGTTGCTCATACAAAACACTCTCAGTTGCACATCCAAACCACACTCAGTTATTCATCCAAAACACACTCAGTTATTGATACAAAACACATTCAGTTGCACATCCAAAACACACTCAGTTATTCATACAAAAGACTCTCAGTTTCACATCCAAAACACACTCAGTTGTTCATCAAAAAGACACTCAGTTATTCATACAAAACACACTTAGTTATTCATACAAACACCCTCAGCTGCACATCCAAAATACTCTCAGTTGCACATCCAAAACACACTCAGTTGCACATCCAAAACACATTCAATTGCACATCCAAAACACAACCGCTTGCTCATACGAAACACATTCAATTGCACATCAAAAACACAACCGCTTGCCCATACAAAACACATTCAGTTGCTCATCCAAACCACACTCAGTTATTCATACAAAAGACTCTCCGTTGCACATCCAAAGCACATTCAGTTGTTCATACACAACACACTCAGTTGCTCATACAAAACACACTCAATTATTCATACAAAAGACTCTCAGTTGCACATCCAAAACTCATTCAATTGCACATCCAAATCACAATCAGTTGCCCATACAAAACACACTCAGTTGCTCATACAAAACACAATCACTTGCCCATCCAAATTAGAAGCAGTTGCACATCCAAAACACACTCAGTTATGCATAAAAAAACACTCAGTTATTCATACACAGCACACTCAGTTGCTCATACAAAACACTATCAGTTGCACATCCAAAACACACTCAGTTGTTCTTAGAAACACAATCAGTTGCACATCAAAAACAATCTCAGTTGCTCATACAAAACACAACCACTTGCTCATAGAAAACACACTCAGTTGCTCATCCAAAACGCACTCAGTTATTCATACAAAAGACTCTCCGTTGCACATCGAAAACATACTCAGTTGTTCATATAAAACACACTCAGTTGCACATTCAAAATTCATTCAATTGCACATCCAAATCACAATCAGTTGCTCATACAAAAAAAACTCAGTTGCTCATACAAAACACAATCACTTGCTCATCCAAAACAGAAGCAGTTGCACATCCAAAACACACTCAGTTATGCATAAAAAAACACTCAGTTATTCATACACAACACACTCAGTTGCTCATACAAAACACTATCAGTTGCACATCCAAAACACACTCAGTTATTCTTCCAAACCACACTAAGTTATTCATATAAAACAAAATCACTTGCTCATCCAAAACACACTCAGTTGCACATCCAAAACACACTCAGCTGCACATCCAAAACACACTCAGTTGCACATCCAAAACACACTCAGTTGCACATCCAAAACACACTCAGTAGCTCATCCAAAACACACTCAGTTATTCACCCAAAACACATTGAGTTGCACACCCAAAACACAATCAGTTGCACATCCAAAACACACTCAGTTGCACATCCAAATCACACTCAGTTGTTCATCCCAAACACCCTCAGCTGCACATCCCAAACACACTCAGTAGCTCATCCAAAAGACACTCAGTTATTCATACAAAACACACTCAGTTGCTCATAGAAAACACACTCAGTTGTTCATTCAAAACACATTGAGTTGCACACCCAAAACACACTAAGTTGCACACCCAAAACACACTAAGTTGCACATCCAAAACAAACTCAGTTGCTCATCCAAATCACACTCAGTTGTTCATCCAAAACACACGCAGTTATATCTTGAAAGCACACTAAGTTGCACATCAAACACACACTCAGTTGTACATCCCAAAGAAACTCAGTTGCACATCAACATCATACTCCGATGCACATCAATTTCATACCCAGATGCACATCCAAAACAGGTACAGTTGTTCATCACGAAAGACCTTATAATCAAATGCACCTCAAGGAAGACAGTGCCATTGTCAGTGCGATATCAATACAGTTGATTCCATGTGAAACTGATGTGCCAGTAGTAGGTTATTATTCGTCAATACAGATTTATGGATAGCTATACAAATGGCGTCATTAACGCGTTTGGATTTCTCTTTGGTCTAGTCAGTGCATTAAGAGATTAAGGACATTACGAGATGTATATTAATTTCTTATAATGGCTGATACCCTTTGTGTAACGTAAGAAGACCACACCAAACCGTAAACATTGCGAATGTATAGGTAGCTATTAAGGACAATTATTGTCGCATATAAACTCCCGCTAATGTCAAGTATCGCGTCGATGACTGGACACAGTCTACTTATCTAGACACAGTTTTCTCACTTAGAATTTTGTCAGAACGTAAGTGCTTTCTGCAAAAAAAATGCCTACACTGACGATCTTGCTTCAGCAATGAATTTCGCAAGTTAACACCTGCTGGAACATACAGTACAGCGGTCTTTCAGGGGATGCTGACAGGTAATAGTATAGGAGTTTTTAAAGGCGAGTATATGGGGGAGATTATGTAGAAGTGAGTATGTCGAGGTAAGTATGGAGATATGAGTGTGAAAGGGTGAGTATGTAAAGGTGAGTATGTAAATGTATGTATGTTCAGGTGAGTATATAAAGGTGAGTATGTAAAGGTGAGTATGTAAAGGTGAGTACGTAAAGTGAGTTTATAAAGTTGAGTATGTAAAGGTGAGTATGTAAAGGTGGGTATGTAAAGGTGAGTATGTAAATGTTGGTACGTAAAGGTGAGTATGTAAAGGTGAGTATGTAAAGGTGAGTATGTAAAGGTGAGTATATAAAGTTAAGTATGTAAAGGTGCGTAAGTAAAGGTGAGGATGTAATGGTGAGTATGTTAAGGTGAGTATGTAAAGGTGAGTACGTGAAGGTGAGTATGTAAAGGTGAGTATGTACGTGGAAGCACATGCATCAGTTTGACAGTCAGATCTACATCAGTAATGTGTTGACGCCTACTTGAACTTGAACACATGTTCCTGTTAGACTCCAATAAATCCACAGTGTCACAAAGTTGCAGTATTTCTGCAGGTCCTTTGATGTGTGGCTTTGTCCCCTGTGTTTTATAGTCACATAAAGACTTGGGCCGGGCTGCATCAACCGTTCTTAACTTAACGATTGATGTACTTCTTTCTCTAATTATTGGAGTTGCTGTCGTAATGCTTTGATCGCTTAATGCATCCGCTTAAAGGCAGTCCATTCCCAAACGTATTTTGGCTAATTTCCCACAATGGGTTTTAAGCGTTGGGAAAGTGGCATTCAGCGAATTTAAGAATTTAATGTAACGTCATTAGAATATCCTGGGATGGGACATTTCTTTACATTTTCTTCAAATTATGAATAATGTAATGAATACTCTCTTCACTCTGAACGAAGGATTATCTGTCCCAGGGGTAAACGCTACATGTAGGGGTCTGGCAATAGTTTCTATGGTCATATTCAGCTGCAAGATTTACGCAAAAGGCCACTACGTAAACCTACAGGAATTATACCACATAATTCAATTCAAATTTAGGTGCATCATTTAATGAAAAAATATCAGTTACAAACATGAACGCCTTCAACAGAATATACGTTGCTTTAAATACAATATTATATACTGCATTTAAATTAAATAAAAGAATAACACACACTCACTCCTTTTTACAATGTCACATATATATATATATATATGAGCTCCCGCAGGTGGTTCTGGCATCACAGTATAATTCCAACAATGACTAAGATGTATTTCGCCAGTAATTCTACACAGCACACTTGGTTCAGGTCGGAGATTAATCCCCGGGGGTTAGGTGTCTCCCCGATAAATGTAGACTAACATGCACCTACATAAATATTACTCGGACAATTAAAACCATCCACAATACGGCAGCGGCTGGTGTCATATCAGTACCGCTGCTGGAGTATCAGGTGAGTTTGTGGGCTTGAGACCCCATCCCTGTTTAGTGTCTCGTATTCAATTAGTAGACCTTTCTTTCTTTCGACGTATTTGTACGCGAGGGAGGGCGCGGGGTACGTGCCGATCATTCGGAAACTCTACATATTGAATACCCCCAGCTAGTTCAGTTGTCATGGGCTTCAATAGATGTACACCACGTGTAGGATTAGTGGTAGCATCGTTGCGGTAATATAATTCTTCATCAGGACAAAAAATCTTTAATGTAGATACACTGACTTCAGATCTTGAAGAGCAGTTAAAACTCATCATAATATGGGCAGCATGATGAGTTGTGACAAACAACACGTGGATAACAGACAAACTACACGTGGATAACATACATTTCCCACGTGGATAACAGACATACCACACGTGGATAACATACATTTCCCACGTGGATAACAGACATACCGCACGTGGATAACATACATTTCCCACGTGGATAACAGACATACCGCACGTGGATAATAGACATACCACACGTGGATAACAGTGAGTGAGCGAGTGAGTGAGTATGGAGTGAGTATCACGACGGGGAACACCAGAAAAGGGCTTCACACATTGTACCCATGCCAGGAATCGAACCCGGGTCTTCAATGTTACGAGCGAACGCTTTAACCACTAGGCTACCCAACCGCCCCGCGTGGATAACATACATACCCCATGTGGATAATAGACATACCACACGTGGATAACAGACATACCACACGTGGATAACAGACATACCACACGTTGAAAATAGACATACCGCACGTGGATAACAGACATACACCACGAGGATAACAGGCAAAGCACACATGGATAACAGACATACCACACGTGGATAATAAACATACCCCACGTGGATAATAGACATACCCCACGTGGATAATAGACAAACCATGCGAGCATAATAGATGAACCGTGGGGGCATAACAGACAAAGCACACGTGGATAACAGACAAACTGTACGTCGATAACAGACATACCTCACGTAGATAACAGACATTTCCCTCGTGAATAACAGACATACCAGACGTGGATAACAAACAAAGCACACGTGGATAACAGACAAACAACGCCTCGCCCAATATTGTCCTGCTAACCCAATATGACACCGTATACGGCAACTAAAGACACCATAACTAATAGAATACACAAAATACTGGACAATACCTGGATATTCCCACTGATGATTGTATTCCCTAAATACTGTAATATACCTGGAGATTCCTACTGATGATTGTATTCCCTAAATACTGTAATATACCTGGATATTCCCACTGATGATTGTATTCCCTAAATACTGTAATATACCTGGAGATTCCTACTGATGATTGTATTCCCTAAATACTGTAATATACCTGGATATTCCCACTGATGATTGTATTCCCTAAATACTGTAATATACCTGGATATTCCCACTGATGATTGTATTCCCTAAATACTGTAATATACCTGGATATTCCCACTGATGATTGTATTCCCTAAATACTGTAATATACCTAGAGATTCCTACTGATGATTGTATTCCCTAAATACTGTAATATACCTGGATATTCCCACTGATGATTGTATTCCCTAAATACTGTAATATACCTGGAGATTCCTACTGATGATTGTATTCCCTAAATACTGTAATATACCTGGATATTCCCACTGATGATTGTATTCCCTAAATACTGTAATATACCTGGATATTCCCACTGATGATTGTATTCCCTAAATACTGTAATATACCTGGATATTCCCACTGATGATTGTATTCCCTAAATACTGTAATATACCTGGATATTCCCACTGATGATTGTATTCCCTAAATACTGTAATATACCTAGAGATTCCTACTGATGATTGTATTCCCTAAATACTGTAATATACCTGGATATTCCCACTGATGATTGTATTCCCTAAATACTGTAATATACCTGGATATTCCCACTGATGATTGTATTCCCTAAATACTGTAATATACCTAGAGATTCCTACTGATGATTGTATTCCCTAAATACTGTAATATACCTAGAGATTCCTACTGATGATTGTATTCCCGAAATACTGTAATATACCTGGAGATTCCTACTGATGATTGTATTCCCTAAATACTGTAATATACCTGGATATTCCCACTGATGATTGTATTCCCTAAATACTGTAATATACCTGGATATTCCCACTGATGATTGTATTCCCTAAATACTGTAATATACCTGGATATTCCCACTGATGATTGTATTCCCTAAATACTGTAATATACCTGGAGATTCCTACTGATGATTGTATTCCCTAAATACTGTAATATACCTGGAGATTCCCACTGATGATTGTTTACCTCAAATACCGGAATATACGAGGGTTGGCTGAAAAGTTCTAAGCCTAACTGTGAAAGACCCGTACCAAGTCGATGGTTGTTATTTATTTCTCCACATAGTCCCCTTCCAGGTTTACACACTATTGCCAGCGATTGCTGCAAGGTCTGGATGCCGGTCAAGAAGAAATATTCTTCAGCCACCCTAAAAAAGTCCTTCACAGCAGAGATGACGTTATCATTACTAGGAAAATGGCGACCGGCTAGTTCCTTTTTCATTTTGGGAAACAGGTGGTCTGACGGGGCCAAATCGGTTGAATAAGAGGGCATGGTCAATGAGTTCGAAGACACAATCATGGATCGCTGACATGGCAACCACTGATTTGTGAACAGGAGCATTGTCTTGGTGGAACAGGACTCCTTAAGTGAGCATTCCCCGTCGCTTAGCTTTGATAGCTTCACGCAACTGTCTCAGTAGGTCAGCATAATATCTTCCATTGATAGTCTGGCCTTTTTTAAGATAGTCAATCGGCAGAATATCCTTGGAATCCAAAAATACTGAAGCCATCACCTTTCCAGCAGAAGGAACCGACTTGGATTTTCGGGGGGCTGGTGATTCCGGATGCTTCCATTGTTTAGACTGAAGTTTGGTTTCTGGTCGAAAGTGATGAATCCAGGTCTCATCCATGGTTACAAATCGGGCCAAAACATCATCGGGATCTGCTTCGAAACGGCATAAATTGTCACGGGACGTCAGGAATCTGACACGTTTCTGATCCGCTGTCAAGAGCGTTGGCACCCATCTTGCAGAAACTTCGTTGGTGATAATGTGCTCAACCCTCTCATGAGAGATGCCCACAACACTGGCAATATGTCGAGTGGCCAATCGTCGATCAGCCATCACCATGTCATGCACCCGGGTAATGTTTTCCGGAATGGCTGCTGTTGAAGGCCTTCCTGGACGCGGGTCATCGTCAAGGCTCTCTCTGCCACGCTTGAATTCCGCAGCCCACTTTTTTACAGTAGAAAAGGAGGGTGCATCATCCCCTAAAGTGGAGACCATGTCAGCATGTATCTGTGTTGGAGTTAGCCCTTTCAGTTGCAGGTACTTGATGACTGCCCTATAGCCAGTTTTGTCCATTTCTGGTGATTTCAATGGCTAGGTTCACAAGATGGTCTGGTACAAAGACAGTTGCAGTTCTTATATCTATGATTCATTAAATGATTGTACTTGTTGGTGGCAAAAGTTTGTTTTAATCTCGATTGCAATATCCCACTTAGGCTTAGAACTTTTCAGCCAGCCCGCGTATGACGACACAATGCCATTTAGAAAGTGGTCAAATATAACAAACGTTAGTCTGTAATCCCGGGACTCGAACCCGCATTGCCAGAGTGGGGCACCTCACAACTACTAGAGTCTTTACTAAAAAAGTGGCATTGTGTGTTCATAGCTTTCGGCCATGGGAGCCTTGCCAATTTACACTTGTCAGAAGGGTACCACAAAGTACGTGATCTAGACTAGACAGGGTTTCATTTTTGTGGAAGCCTTGGTGGTTGAGTGGGTTAGATGGCTGACTTTGTGTGCTGGCGATTAGGTGCCTCACTCTGGCAGTGTGGGTTCGAAACCCCAACCCCCCAAAAGTACTAGAATCTTTACAAAGAAAGTAATTTTCCCAAATATAACATTTGTTATACCGAAATATGCCTAGAGATTCCAATAGATGATGCTATACTCCAAATACTGGAATATACCAGTCTATTCCTGCAGATGGTAACATGTCCAAAAAAGTGGAATATAAATGGAGATTCCCATGGGTGAATATATACCCCAAATACTACATCCTACAGACGAGTGAAAACCCTAAATACTGGAATGTACCTGGAGATACCCATAGATGATTGTATACCCCAAATACTGGAATATACGTGGAGATTCCCATAGATGATTGTACACCCCAAATACTGGAATATACCTGGAGTTTCCCATAGATAATTGTACACCCCAAATACTGGAATATACCTGGAGATTCCCATAGATGATTGTACACCCCAAATACTGGAATATACCTGGAGATTCCCACAGATGATTGTACACCCCTAATACTGGAATATACCTGGAGATTCCCACAGATGATTGTACACCCCTAATACTGGAATATACCTGGAGATACCCATAGATGCATATATATATGATTGTACACCCAAAATACTGGGATATACCTGGAGATTTCCATCGGTGAAAATATACCCCTAATACTGGAATATACCACAAAATTCACATTCGATTCAATTCAATAGTTTATTGTATGTTTATTGGCCCATATACAAGTGAGTAACATAGACATACAGTTATATTAACAAATATTGTAGTATACGGAGTAGCAAGACAACAACAACTGACGTAACACAAGAGCATAATGAATGTATAAAGATACTTGCAGGCGAACGCTATGCTTTTTGCTTGACAGAAGACATTCACAGTTATTTGTAGAAACGCATGAAAATGACCAGGAGGGTAGATATTTCCTAAATACTGAATTATACCGATATTCTTCTTTTCCAAATAATTACCATTGAGGTCTATGCACTTTGTCCAGCGATGTGTGAGAGCTAAAAGCCCGTTGTGATAGAAACCATGGGGTTGTTCGTGTAACCACCCCTCCACTGCTGTCGTGAGTTCATCATCGGACCGGAAATGACGTCCACGCAGTTCTTTCTTCAAGTTTGGGAAGAGAAAGTAGTCGCTTGGTGCCAGGTCTGGTGAGTAAGGTGGATGAGGCAATACTTTGAACCTGTTCCTCTTCACTGCGGCAACCGCAAGTCGACAGGTGTGCACTCTGGCATTATCATGTTGGAGCAGCACACCTTTTGTGATCTTTCCACGACGTTTTGCATGAATAGCAGTCCGGCCACGAGGCAAGTAGTCAAGGAGCAAGACCCCTTTGGTATCCCAAAAGATGGTTGCCATGACTTTGCCAGCCGATGGTTGAGTCTTAAACTTTTTGGGACGGGGTGAAGCAAAGCCAGTCCACTGCTTACTCTGTTCTTTGGTTTCTGGGTCATAGTGGTGTACCCAGGTTTCATCACCAGTAACAATTCTCTCCATAAAGTTGTCTGCATCCCGTCTGCATTGCGTCAAAAGTGCCTGACACATTGACGCATGTTCAGCCTTCTGATCATCACTCAGACATTTCGGGACCCATCGGGCAGACAGCTTCTTCATACCCAGACGATCATGCAAAATGGTATGGACACTTCCCTCTGAAATGTCCAAGGCCTTGGCCATTTCTGACGCCTTCATTCGCCTGTCTTTGACAACCAGTTGTCTCACAGCTTCACTGGTTTGGTCATTGGTTCACCCGACCCCTCTTAAATTCTGCAACCCAGAATTTGACCTGTGCATACGAAGGTGCACTGTCACCATAAACATCTGACAATTCATCATGTATCTCCTTTCCCGGTTTCCCTTTTAAGTAGAGGTACCTAATAACAAACCTGTATTCAACCTTTGACGAAAATTTGGCAGAATCTACCCTTGCCATCACGTGTGTGACTTCAAATACAATTTCCTCGGTGAAACTTTGTCTATGCACGTGACATACATTGGTGCACAGCACGTGACAAACATGCAACCATTAAGATCTGATAAATAGCTTAGGCTGGTTATATACTGAATGGCCCTCGTAGATGATTGTTTACCTGAAATACTGATTTTATCATATAATGGGCAGGTGATCTCGACAGAATAAAGCCAACGGATAAAAACTATTACGCGGATAGAGATGCAAATATCAATAGTCAAGTAGGGACTACTCTTAGTGTTTACAAACAAACATGGCGTCGCCCTTGTCATTCGGCGATCGGGTCAGAATGAAACTACGGGGATTTCTGATATCATTATCAAAACAATATTCTAATAAGCTAAAAAACAATGTCTAACTGTAACGTAGCAAAGGCATTTTAAAAGTGTTAGCAACTTTGGAGCTAAAATTGCGAAACAATATAGCGAGGACACAAGCCAAGCAGGATCAGTTTCCATAGTTTCGACTTGTAGACCAATGCGGCCGACATATGTTCAAATTGTTATTTTATTTCATTTTGTCGCTGCGTGTACATCTGACTACATTGTGACAGGATAGACCGACTGTCGACGTCTGACTGTGGCCGTGACGTCTCATTGGCTAGACTTAGGGTAGCTTCGATTTGATAAAGGGCAGTTACTCTATCGGACAGACCGATGGTTTGCCGCGAAAGGCAAGTAAAACAATTTGTGTTGACGATTTGTTGTTTTGCATATATGTCGTTACGCCAGTGTGTAAAAAACATGTTTCAGTTGGAACTATATTGGCTACTGTCCCTGTCCGACTGACACATCACTCACCTTCTGACGTAACCGACTTGCAATGTTCGGTCACAGAATTTAGTAATAACATGATATTACATTATATTTAGTAATAACATTATATAACATTACAGGAATAATCACAATGTCTTTCGCTCGCCAAGGCTCGCTAAATACAATTTTTATTCCTAATACAGGATATTTACCATCCCCCCCCCCCCCCCCCCCCACACACACACACACACACACACACTCTCTCGTGATACACATTATATATCTGGAAATTCCATTAAATTATTGTATACCCCAAATACTGGAATACAGCTAGAGAATCCAATTGATAATTGTATACTCGAAATACTGGAACATACCTGACGAGTCCCATAGATGATGGCATACCCCATATACCTGATTATACCTGGAGATTCCCAGATATGACGACATACCCCATATACATGATTATACCTGGAGATTCCCACAGATGACGGCTCACCCCATATACCTGATTATACCTGGAGATTCCATAGATGACGGCTTACCCCATATACCTGAATATACCTGGAGATTCCCATAGATGACGGCTCACCCCATATACCTGATTATACCTGGAGATTCCATAGATGACGGCTTACCCCATATACCTGAATATACCTGGAGAATCCCACATATGACGGCTCACCCCATATACCTGATTATACCTGGAGATTCCATAGATGACGGCTTACCCCATATACCTGAATATACCTGGAGATTCCCATAGATGACGGCTCACCCCATATACCTGATTATACCTGGAGATTCACATAGATGGTGGCATACCCCACATACCTGATTATACCTGGAGATTCACATAGATGACGGCATACCCCATATACCTGATTATACCTGGAGATTCACATAGATGACGGCATACCCCATATACCTGATTATACCTGGAGATTCCCATAGATGATGCCATACTCCACATACCTGATTATACCTGGAGATTCACATAGATGGTGGCATACCCCACATACCTGATTATACCTGGAGATTCCCAGTTTCCTAGTCATACCCGACGTGCTGTATTATCCCTAAGCAAGGCCTGCTCTATTGATGTGCGTGTCAGCTGTCAGTTGGTGACAAAGAATCATCACGGGAGCGCCGTTTGTTTATCTCATGAACCTATTAAACTGGAAATTGGACATACTCCAGCTACGTCGGTACATTTAAATACATCACGACGAACCAGCAGCTCTTTTGACTTCACGTGTTACTACAGCAAGACCCGGGTTGTAGGAACACCACAAGAATGTAATGACTTATCAACTTTGATGTGAAACGGGCTATAAGCAGCTATAGGCCCATTCAAATAATACAAAAGATTAAAAGGTCATTGAAGCTATTAAATACGAGCAATGCATTACAAGCAGACAGCTGTATTTCAGGAGGAATCCCGGCGCACCTGCTGACTACGAATTAAATTCTCTTAAACGATTACATTTTTAGCAACCGTTTTGAAAGTATGTGTTATTTTATGATCACATCATGTGTAGTTATACTTGGTAACCCGTCGTATCCATTGCAAGTGAAAAGAGAAGCCACCTCTGCCTGTTCCGAGTGACACGGCGGGGATGCGGCGTCCAGCTGAGGCTGTGGTCTGTGCTGTACGTACAACAAGAGGGATACGCGGAGGACATTCTGACTGTACACTGAGTATATGGTCCATGCTGTACAGATGACATTCTGGCTGTACACTGAGAATGTGGTCCGTGCTATACAGATGACATTCTGACTGTACACTGAGAATATGGTCCATGCTAAACAGATGACATTCTGACTGTACACTGAGAATATGGTCCATGCTATACAGATGACATACTGACTGTACACTGAGAATATGGTCCGTCCTCTACAGATGACATTCTGACTGTACACTGAGAATATGGTCCGCATTATACATATGACATTCTGACTGTACACTGAGAATATGGTCCGTGCTATACAGATGACATTCTGACTATAGACACACCGACATGCAGACATCTATTCTCCAGACACACCGACATGCAGACATCTATTCTCCAGACACACCGACATGCAGATATCTATTCCCCAGACACAGCGACCTGCAAACATCGGTTCTCCAGACACACCGGCCTGCAGACATCTATTCTCCAGACACACCGACCTGCAGACATCTATTCTCCAGATTCACCGACCTGCAAACATCAGTTCTCCAGATACACCGACCTGTAGACATCGGTTCTAAATTCTCCCGTTTACTGTTTTTGAGAGCCACAAGGAGCAACACGGTTGACTTTCTATATTCAGCCCACCTTGCAGTTGGATTTTGAGTCTTACTTGTCAATTCTGGATTTTCCACACCGGCTTTCAGCTAGGAGTCGATGTGTAGAACTTCTGCAAACCCAGAACCTTCGATCGTTCTACTTCCACTGAGCAGTTAATGATAGGATTCCGGTGTGGCTACGAACCAGGCGACTGTGAACTGTAGTTGTTTGGAGGTGGTCGTTCCGTTCCATGGTGGTTGCATAGTGACAGTGGACATCATGGTCACTCTACGTGTTGACCATGTTCTCTGTTAGCTTCCGGACTTCCTATACCTCGCCCCATGTCTTGGACGATGACCTGGGCTAGGTCTGGGCTGCCCCTCGCCGGATCCACTGCTTGACCTGTGGATTAGCCTTGACCTGTGTTGCAGGTGCCAGGTCTTGTACCCTTCTCCACACGGCTTGGCAGCTTCAACATGGCTCACTGACCATTATATATTAACTCTCAGATTAGATGCTTAAAGAACTGGTTTAAAATCCTTCATCTGCATGAACAACGTCTCCCTAAAATAGCTTATAAAAGGCTTCTACATTTACATAACATGGGAAAGAATACTTGGACATCGCATATAAGAAATCTTTTATTTTCGCATGGTTTTGGTTTTATATGGCTATGTCAGTCAGATGGAAATGTAAAATAGTTTCTCAATAAATTTCGAAATCGGTCTATAAATATGTTCTACCAAGAATGGCATTCCACTTTAGAGGATACTTCACGTTGTGAATACTACAAAACATTCAAGACTTTATTTCATCCAGAAAGAAATTTATCAGTACTCTTAAGAAAATATTTCATGAAATATCGACTTGGTTTACTCGGCCTATTTGTAAGTGAAGTAAGACAACTGTCCACTGAAAAACTTAAAAGAATTTGTCCATCATGTAATCTAGAGATCGAAAATGATATTCATGTTGTGTTTGTCTGTTCATTTTACAACGATCTTCGAAAGAAATATACAAAAGATTATTTAATAGCAATGTCACCGATAAACGCCTTTATTCCAACGACAAAAAAAACGAATCTAATATATTAAATCTTTCTCTATACATTAAGCATGCATTAGCCAAAAGAAATGAATTAATCAAACAACGTGTATATCTCAATGTGTAACATATATGATTGTATCATAATGCGTAACTCTTTCTTGTATATTGGCCGGAGGCTTTTTGTTCAATAAACTTCTTTTGACTTTGACGTAACCCTTAGCTCGGATTATGTTTGGTAATTCTTATGCTGTCTGATATATACACAGACAATTTGGGATAGTCCCATCAGATGTGGATGTTGAAATATTTCTCCCTTCTCAATTGTCTGACATTTTCAGCGTGATTTTCACCTGGGATAAACAAGAATAACCGAGCCGTAGGTATCCACTGAAACATCCGATAATCTCTCCGTCAAACATTTCCCCCAGCAGATTCCCAAGTTTCAGTTATTCTTCAGATTACAGTGTGTCGACGTTTTCACAAATGCACTCGGTGACCTTTGAATGGAATGCTTAGAAGCCAAACTGGAACTCGCTGTCTGTTGCGCGTGCACAGATGTCTAGCCTACTACGCACATGTACCTAGACTGGATACTTGTTCATAGGGCAAAACTAACGAGCTACTCAATTTTTAGATTTACTGACTTAGCGTTTTCTCAGAAACATTAAGGCCAACTCTTAGTACGACATTTAAATGTAACAACAACATATTATTGTGTCGCTTGTTGTGCTGTAGAAAACATGAACGGAAAACAGCGCCATGACGTAACGGACTTCTCTCTGTGGATTGGGCAGCGACCTTGACCTTCTATTTCAGTTGCTGTATAGAAGGCTGTTAAACTGTTTTGTTGATTTCTCCACAAATTACATCTGTGGTAACAACATATTCATCACACTCGCCTCAATTGAAGGGTCCGACCGTTTGATATTCTCGGGGCTGGGGCTGGGTAAGATTTTGTCAGCTACAGCTACATAACAAGATATTTCTTCATTGAAACTATTTTAAAGAGAACCACCCTGCAATGATGTAATATTTTCGGCAGGCAATTTCTACTTTTTTCGGCAGTCTGAAGCATAATTATTCTTTTCAAGAATTTTAGGGGCAATTTATTTTGTTGGATAAAATCCTATGGTGCAGCTTTGTGAATCTTTGCTGATAGTTCACCTCGTGGATCCATGCAGGAAAGTCGTCGCTCCATCGGCCACGCAAACATAGACGATTTCATCTCCTGGCGTCACAGATGAGAATCTGTTAAAACAAGGATGTGGTGGAGTAAATTATATCAGGCAAACAGTTCGGAAGGGAAAGGCAGATATTGTCTGTGAACCAGGCAAACAGCTCGGAAGCGCAAGGCAGATATTGTCTGTGAATCACTATAAAGCACAATAGGATTAAACTAAACCAATCATCACTACCTAAAAGCCTGAACGAAATGACAACTCACGCCATGGCTGACGACAGCGTCGGAGGGAGAACACTCGCTGATATGCTTCCACACAATCTCCGCACAGTCTTTGATAATGTTGTGAATCCTTGTTGGAAAATGACGGTGAACGGACAACTGTAATCGTATCAAGGACGGCGTTCTGCGTCTCCGAGCGATGCGATTGCCTATCGTTATCCTACAAGGACTGCTGTGTTTCGGCGCACGGCCAGACCGCAGTGGATCCGTATTAATCTAATTAGAGGAGATCTGGACAGAAGTGGCGTGTAAAGAGGGATTCAGAGAACCCCTGTCTGTTTACATTAGCAGGAGGACGTCTCGCATCCATTCAAAACTCCCATTCATATTAATGATCGAATTACACCCTCCACCCCCCCCCCCCCCCCCCCCCCCACACACACACACACACACACACACTCAACTGTCGATAACCTTTACTGTGGGATCATAAGATCATCAGGTCGCACCAATCAACATCGTCATGACGTTGGAGTTTCATTCAGCTGGGATTGTTCAGTTATCTAATCTTTCAAGTCTGTAATTGGCGGTAATTCCTTTGTATTTGTTCCACTGCTTCAGATCGTACAGGCCAATGGCGATTCCAAGTCTAGGTCCCAGTTGCCCGGATGTTCCTACTGCTGGGTATCGCGTGGCACATCCGGTTGACTGCGCCATCTGACGGGTGCTTATAGCACTACTGGTCCACTGTTGTAACGCTGGATCAGTGTTGACTGCGCCATCTGACGGGTGCTTATAGCACTACTGGTCCACTGTTGTAACGCTGGATCAGTGTTGACTGCGCCATCTGACGGGTGCTTATAGCACTACTGGTCCACTGTTTTAGAGCTGGAACAGTGTTGACTGCGACATCTGACGGGTGCTTATAGCACTACTGGTCACTGTGGTAAACCTCAGTTCGATTCCCGGCATGGATACAATGTGTGAAGCCCATTTCTAGTGTCCCCAGCCTTGATATTGCTAGAATGTTGCTAAAAGCGGCGGCGTAAAACCAAGCTCACTCATTCACTCACTCCTATGACGCAGAAGAAGGAGGCACAGCGACATGCGTCATCCGTTATATCCAAATGTTCTCACATCATAACGCGTGACTAGGGTGCAGTCAGACGAAGGGATAATGTCCGCGTGTAAGGTGAAAGGGGGTGTGACCGACAGCCGGCTTGGCCTTCCGCGTTCCAACCCAGCTGGTCCAGTTGGTCCACACCACGACACGATCGCGTGGCCACAACATGCGGAAATGGGTTGGTGAAACTCTCGCAGTAGCAAAAGCGTGGACATACAATGACTTCAGGTGGAGATTATAATGACTGGGGACAGGTGAGAGCTAGTGTTTGTGGTTCTATTGTTTGTTTAGTTCAGAATTAGTCCCGACCCTCAGTAATGTGCGGATACTTGTAATCTAGGTGAGGTGAAATGGGGTTGAACTTATACACGAACGCGCATGCGTATGTGTGTGTGTGGCTGCTTGTATTAGTCCGATTGTATAGTGCTAGCCCACTGAGATACCATGCCGCAGTTTAACATGAATATCCTCCTCAGATACAGTATACTGAATCGGAGCAGGCAGGGTAACAACAAGTACCATGTTTTGACGTCTTTTGGTATGGTGACGGACCACCCACCTTCCGCTATCAAGATAGACGATTTACCACTCCGTCACTGAGGCGGTCACACGTTACCTATTGTTGTAGCTGCACTAATGGTGAGGTGCGTTGTACTTTGTACCTAGTGGTGTAGCTAGAGTAAGGTGGCGATGACTATTATTTCACACAACACAGCAACATAGACAACACTCCACACACCACACAGCAACATCGGCAACACTCCACACACCACACATCAACATAGGCAACACTCCATACACAACACAGCAACATAGGCAACACTCCATACACAACACAGCAACTTAGGCAACACTCCACACTCTACACAGCAACTTAGGCAACACTCCACACACCACACATCAACATAGGCAACTCTCCACACACCACCCACACAACAACATAGGTAACAATAAATACACCCGGCAGCAACGAAGGCAACACTCCACACACCACACAGCAACGAAGGCAACACTCCACACACCACACATCAACATAGGCAACTCTCCACACACAACACTGCAACGTAGGCAACTCTCCACACACAACGCTGCAACGTAGGCAACTCTCCACACACCACAAAGCAACATAGACAAGACGCCACACACCACACAGCAACGTAGGCCACACTCCACACACCACACAGCAACATAGACAACACGCCACACACCACACAGCAACGTAGGCCACACTCCACACACCACACAGCAACATAGACAACACTCCATACACCACACAGCAATGTAGACAACACTCCACACACCACACAGCAACGTAGGCCACACTCGACACACCACACAGCAACGTAGGCCACACTCCACACACCACACAGCAACGTAGGCAACACTCCACACACCACACAGCAACGTAGGCCATACTCCACACACCACACAGCAACGTAGGCAACACTCCAAACACCACACAGCAATGTAGGCAACTCTCCACACGCCACACGGCAACGTAGACCACACTCCACACACCCCACAGCAACGTAGACAACTCTCCACACACCACACAGCAACATAGACAACACTCCACACACCCCACAGCAACGTAGACAACTCTCCACACACCACACAGCAACAAAGGCAACTCTCCACACACCACACAGCAACATAGGCAACACTCCACACACCACACAGCAACATAGGCAACTCTCCACACACCACACAGCAATGTAGACAACACTCCACACACCACACAGCAACGTAGGCCACACTCCACACACCACACATCCGTGTGTACAACACTCCACACACCACACAACAACATAGGCAACTCTCCACACACCACACAGCAACGTAGGCCACACTCCACACACCACACAGCAACATAGACAACACTCCACACACCACACAACAACGAAGACAGCTCTCCACACACCACACAGCAACGTAGACAACACTCCACACACAACACTGCAACATAGACAACACTCCACACACCACACAACAACGAAGACAACACTCCACACACCACACAGCAACGTAGACAACACTCCACACACAACACTGCAACGTAGACAACACTCCACACACCACACAGCAATGTAGACAACACTCCACACTCTACACAGCAACGTAGGCCACACTCCACACACCACACAGCAACGTAGGCCACACTCCACACACCACACAGCAACGTAGGCAACACTCGACACACCACACAGCAACGTAGGCCACACTCCACACACCACACAGCAACGTAGACAACACTCCACACACCCCACAGCAACGTAGACAACTCTCCACACACCACACAGCAACGTAGACAACTCTCCACACACCACACAGCAACGTAGACAACACTCCACACACAACACTGCAACGTAGACAACACTCCACATACCACACAGCAATGTAGACAACACTCCACACACCACACAACAACATAGGCAACTCTCCACACACCACACAGCAACGTAGGCCACACTCCACACACCACACAGCAATGTACACAATTCTCCACACACCACACAGCAACGAAGGCAACTCTCCACACACCACACAGCAACGTAGACAACACGCCACACACCACACATTAATGTAGACAATACTCCACACACCACACAACAACATAGGCAACTCTCCACACACCACACAGCAACGTAGGCCACACTCCACACACCACACAGCAATGTAGACAATACTCCACACACCACACAGCAACGAAGGCAACTCTCCACACACCACACAGCAACGTAGGCCACACTCCACACACCACACAGCAATGTAGACAATACTCCACACACCACACAGCAACGAAGGCAACTCTCCACACACCACACAGCAACGTAGGCCACACTCCACACACCACACAGCAATGTAGACAATACTCCACACACCACACAGCAACATAGGCAACTCTCCACACACCACACAGCAACGTAGGCCACACTCCACACACCACACAGCAATGTAGACAATACTCCACACACCACACAGCAACGAAGGCAACTCTCCACACACCACACAGCAACGTAGACAACTCTCCACACACCACACAGCAATGTAGACAATACTCCACACACCACACAGCAACGAAGGCAACTCTCCACACACCACACAGCAACGTAGGCAACACACCACACACAACAAAACAACATAGATCAGACTCCACACACAACAACATAGGCAACACTCCACACACAACACAGCAACATAGGCAACACTCCACACACAACAAAACAACGTAGGCAACGCTCCAGACATCACACAGCAACGTAGGCAACGCTCCAGACATCACACAACAACATAGGCAACTCTCCACACACCACACGGCAACGTAAGCGACACTCCACACACCGCAACATGATGCACACTACACAATAGTGTCCACAACATCCCACACTCTAACACTATGAATGTGGTGATTTGTGGTCCAAGCAACTTCCATCTGAGGTACGAGCGTACACGGTGACAGAAGGGCTGGGGAGCATCTGTCTGCACCTCCGTCATCTCCCACAGTAACCAACATGAAAGGCGCAGTATTCGGTTATTGAGTCCCAAGCACAACAATCTGCGATACGCTTAAACAAATCTTTAAATCCCCCTGGATTAGCAGGTAAACCTGAGCGCGTGACTGCGAGGAACTCACCAGCGCTTCTCCCAGTGCCGACTGCTCGTTTGTTAGAGGTAGTTAATCGGCATGTAAACCGGGCAAGCATTTGGGAAGATATTTCATTCTTGAAGAACAAAGACTTAAGGGGTTTTGTTTGGCCCTTTTAAGGCAAGTCTCTGACCCCACCCTAGAAGCGGAGTTGCTGGTATGGATAGCCTCGGGGAGAATAGTCCCAATTATCCGAAGGGCAGCTCCGTAAAGAAGGGTCGGTCACTTATTTTTGACACTCAAACCATAATCTGTTTCATCAATGGTAAACATTTGGATTAGTATTTCATGTCGGAATTCGTTTCTAAATATGCCCGATGTTCATGTGCACTGTATGCTCTTGAATCCCGCTGGGTGAATGACACGGACATTCTGAGTGTACGTCTCGGACATTCTGAGTGTACGTCACTGACATTCTTAGTGTACGTCACGGACATTCTGAGTGTACGTCACGGACATACTGGGTGAACGTCTCGGACATTCTAGTGTACGTCACGGACATACTGGGTGAACGTCTCGGACATTCTTAGTGTACGTCACTGACATACTGGGTGTACGTCTCGGACATTCTTAGTGTACGTCACGGACATACTGGGTTAACGTCTCGGACATTCTGAGTGCACATCTCGGACATACTGGGTGTACGTCTCGGACATTCTGAGTGTACGTCACGGACATACTGGGTGTACGTCACGGATATTCTGAGTGCACGTCTCGGACATACTGGGTGAACGTCACGGACATACTGGGTGAACGTCACGGACATACTGGGTGAACGTCTCGGACATTCTGAGTGCACGTCTCGGACATACTGGGTGAACGTCTCGGACATACTGGGTGAACGTCTCGGACATTCTTAGTGTACGTCTCGGACATTCTAGTGTGCGTCTCGGACATACTTGGTGAACGTCTCGGACATTCTGATTGCACGTCTCGGACATACTTGGTGAACGTCTCGGACATACTGGGTGAACGTCTCGGACATACTGGGTGAACGTCTCGGACATTCTAGTGTACGTCTCGGACATACTGGGTGTACGTCTCGGACATTCTGATTGCACGTCTCGGACATACTTGGTGAACGTCTCGGACATACTGGGTGAACGTCTCGGACATACTGGGTGAACGTCTCGGACATACTTGGTGAACGTCTCGGACATACTGGGTGAACGTCTCGGACATACTGGGTGTACGTCTCGGAAATACTGGGTGAACGTCTCGGACATTCTGAGTGCACGTCTCGGACATACTTGGTGAACGTCTCGGACATTCTGAGTGCACGTCTCGGACATACTGGGTGAACGTCACGGACATACTGAGTGAACGTCTCGGACATACTGGGTGAACGTCTCGGACATACTGGGTGAACGTCTCGGACATACTGGGTGAACGTCTCGGACATACTGGGTGAACGTCTCGGACATACTGGGTGAACGTCTCGGACATACTGAGTGCACGTCTCGGACATTCTGGGTGAACGTCTCGGACATATTGGGTGAACGTCTCGGACATACTGGGTGAACGTCACGGACATTCTGGGTGAACGTCTCGGACATACTGGGTGAACGTAACGGACATACTGGGTGAACGTCTCGGACATACTGGGTGAACGTCACGGACATTCTGGGTGAACGTCTCGGACATACTGGGTGAACGTCTCGGACATACTGGGTGAACGTCACGGACATACTGGGTGAACGTCTCGGACATACTGGGTGAACGTCTCGGACATACTGGGTGAACGTCTCGGACATACTGGGTGCACGTCTCGGACATTCTGGGTGTACGACTCGGACAAGACGTACACTCAGAATGTCCGAGACTCACTGGTCTCCTGAAAGTCGCTGGTCAGAGTGAGTGAGTGAGTGAGTATGGTTTTACGCCACTTTTAGCAATATTCCAGCAATATCACGTCGGGGGACACCAGAAATCGGCTTCACACATTGTCCCCATGTCGGGAATTGGACCTGCGTCTTCGGCGTGACGAGCGAACGCTTTAACCACTACGTTACCCGACCGCCCCTTGCTGGTCGGAACTCGCTTAGATAAGAACAGGTGAAGCTGTACATGCTAATAAACAGCTGACATATGTTCTCAAACTTACTAAGAGTGCGACACACCCCTTACTAAGAGTCCGACACACCCCTTACTAAGAGTCCGACACACCCCTTACTAAGAGTCTGACATAGCCCTTAGAGTCAGACAAACCCTTTACTGAGAGTCCGACACACCCCTTACAGAGACTCCGACGCACCCTAACTCAAAGTCCGACACCCCCCTAACTGAAAGTCCGACACACCCCAACTGAAAATCCGACAAACCCCTTACTGAGAGTTCGACACACCCCTAACTGAAAGTCCGACCGACCCCTAACTGAAAGTCCGACCAACCCCTTAATGAGAGTTCGACACACCCCTAACTGAAAGTCCGACACACCCCTAACTGAAAGTCCGACCAACCCCTTAATGAGAGTTCGACACACCCCTAACTGAAAGTCCGACCCACCCCTAACTGAAAGTCCGACACACCCCTTACTGAAAGTCCGACACACCCCTACCTGAAAGTCCGACACACCCCTACCTGAAAGTCCGACACACCCCTAACTGAAAGTCCGACCCACCCCTAACTGAAAGTCCGACACACCCCTTACTGAAAGTCCGACACACCCCTTACTGAAAGTCCGATTAAACCCTTATTGATAGTCCGACACACCCATTACTGACAGTCCGACACACCCATTACTGACAGTCCGACACACCCATTACTGACAGTCCGACACACCCCTAACTGAAAGTCCGATTAAACCCTTATTGACAGTCCGACGCACCCCTTACTGACAGTCCGACACACCCATTATTGACAGTCCGACATACCCCTTACTGAGAGTCCGATTAAACCCTTACTGACAGTCCGACACACCCCTTATTGAGAGTCCGACATACCTATTACTGACAGTCTGACACACCCCTTACTGAGAGTCCGACATACCCATTACTGACAGTCCGACACACCCTTTACTGACAGTCCGACAAAACCCATTACTCACCGTCCGACACACCCTTTACTGAGAGTCCGACACACCCATTACTGAGAGTCCGACACACCCATTACTGAGAGTCCGACACACCCATTATTGACAGTCCGACACACCCATTACTGAAAGTACGACACACCCTTTACTGAGAGTCCGACGCACCCCTAACTGAAAGTCCGATTAAACCCTTACTGACAGTCCGACACACCCTTTACTGAGATTTCGACACACCCATTACTGACAGTCCGACAAACCCCTAACTGGAAGTCCGACAAACCCCTAAGTGAGTGCCCTCCACCCGCCGAATGACCGCCAACAACACCTCGACGCAACTCCGCCAGACACAACATTGATTAGGGCGTGTATCAATTTCACCTAAGGCATATTGCCTTTTGTGCTTATGGGTTTAGTTTATTTTCTCTTTGGACAAAACTATTTGCTTTAAATATTGACTCTAAAGACGACTGTTGTTTCCGTTGTGGATCCATAAGGCTGGCGCGTTAAGGAGAGTAATTGCTTCTCGTGTGAAGGCTTGAGCTCGTCGACTAATATAATTGTCACGCTTGACTCAAAAGCTGTGTTGGTAATCGATATTTTCTGGTTAATATATATGTCAAAATCGATTAGATCAAGTCTGCCAAATATTTCCTGAAATGTAAATAGACGTGTATTTCTACTGACATAATAAATGAACCGGTGCTTATTTTTATGATGTGCGCCTTAACCGTCCATATCGTTGACTGAACCCTTGAGGGATTTCCGATCAACCATGCAGCATGTAATAGTACTTATTTGACTTTTTAAAGTTTGAAAACATATGTCAGATGTTTATGAGCATGTTCAGCTTCACCTGTTCTTATCTAAGCGAGTTCCGACCAGCAAGGGGCGGTCGGGTAACGTAGTGGTTAAAGCGTTCGCTCGTCATGCCGAAGACGCAGGTTCAATTCCCGACATGGGTACAATGTGTGAAGCCGATTTCTGGTGTCCCCCGACGTGATATTGCTGGAATATTGCTAAAAGTGGCGTAAAACCATACTCACTCACTCGCTCACTCACTCATTCCGACCAGCGACTGGGGTTGTCAGCGGAGACCCGTGAGTCTGGCGGCACTTGGATGAGATACACTTGTAAACAGACGCCAGAACAATGCATTCTCCTCGAGCAGCAGTATCAGAGACTCTTATATACAGACGCCAGAACAATGCATTCTCCTCGAGCAGCAGTATCAGAGACTCTTATATACAGACGCCAGAACAATGCATTCTCCTCGAGCAGCAGTATCAGAGACTCTTATATACAGACGCCAGAACAATGCATTCTCCTCGAGCAGCAGTATCAGAAACTCTTATATACAGACGCCAGAACAATGCATTCTCCTCGAGCAGCAGTATCAGAGACTCTTATATACAGACGCCAGAACAATGCATTCTCCTCGAGCAGCAGTATCAGAGACTCTTATATACAGACGCCAGAACAATGCATTCTCCTCGAGCAGCAGTATCAGAGACTCTTAAATACAGACGCCAGAACAATGCATTCTCCTCGAGCAGCAGTATCAGAGACTCTTATATACAGACGCCAGAACAATGCATTCTCCTCGAGCAGCAGTATCAGAGACTCTTATATACAGACGCCAGAACAATGCATTCTCCTCGAGCAGCAGTATCAGAAACTCTTATATACAGACGCCAGAACAATGCATTCTCCTCGAGCAGCAGTATCAGAGACTCTTATATACATGTACATCAGTACTGCAGGAACATCACAGGGTTTGGACGGAATGTAGAATGAGGTGAGGTAAGAGGGGGTTTAACGTCGCGTGTGTGTGTATGTGTGTGTGTGTGTGTGTGTGTGTGTGTACAACAAGTACAATCTTTTAACGTCTTTTGGTATGACGCGACCGGGGAAGTTTCACAGGTCATGAAAAGCCCAGATGGCGGTTTATTACGGGTAGATGAAGCCAACATGACGGTTTATTACGGGTATATTAAGCCCACATGACGGTTTATTACGGGTATATGAAGCTCACATGACGGTTTATTACGGGTATATGAAGATCACATGACGGCATGTTACGGGTATATGAAGCCCACATGACGGTATATTACGGGTATATGAAGCCCACACGACGGTATATTACGGGTATATGAAGCTCACATGACGGTATATTACGGGTATATGAAGCCCATATGACGGTATATTACGGGTATATGAAGCCCACATGACCGTTTATTACGGGTATATGAAGCTCACATGACGGTTTATTACGGGTATATGAAGCTCACATGACTGCATGTTACGGGTATATGAAGCTCACATGACGGTTTATTACGGGTATATGAAGCCCACATTACTGCATATTACGGGTATATGAAGCCCACATGACGGTTTATACGGGTATATGAAGCCCACATGACGGTTTATTACGGGTATATGAAGCTCACATGACGGTTTATTACGGGTATATGAAGCTCACATGACTGCATGTTAAGGGTATATGAAGCTCACATGACGGTTTATTACGGGTATATGAAGCCCACATGACGGTTTATTACGGGTATATGAAGCCCACATGACTGCATATTACGGGTATATGAAGCCCACATGACGGTTTATTACGGGTATATGAAGCCCACATGACGGTTTATTACGGGTATATGAATCCCACATGACGGTTTATTACGGGTATATGAATCCCACATGACGGTATATTACGGGTATATGAAGCCCACATGACGGTATATTACGGGTATATCAAGTCCACATGACGGTATATTATGGGTATATCAAGTCCACATGACGGTATATTACGGGTATATCAAGTCCACATGACGGCATGTTACGGGTATATCAAGTCCACATGACGGTATATTATGGGTATATCAAGTCCACATGACGGTATATTATGGGTATATGAAGCCCACATGACGGTATATTATGGGTATATCAAGTCCACATGACGGTATATTATGGGTATATGAAGCATACATGACGGTATATTACGGGTATATGAAGCCCACATGACGGGTATAATGAGGGTATGTAAAGCCCACATGGTGGGTATATGAAGTCCACATGACGGTATATTATGGGTATATGAAGCCCACATGACGGTATATTATGGGTATATGAGGCCCACATGACGGGTATATGGAGCCCACATGACTGTATAGACGGGTATACGATGACTATATAAAGGCCACTTGACGGGAAGAGGACACGGCAGAGAGCCAACTGGGCCATGAAGCAGGCCGGTGGGTGGTTTCATGTACAGTGACACGCCCGGATCGAGGAGAATGTGAGAATGTGAGAAAATGTTGGTGGCAGGAAGACCATAAACACGTTTAAGGAGATACCCCAATAAATTTGTGAAAGAAGTCGTTTATATTCTACAAATGATGCAGCAACCGGTAGCCATTAAAATGTCACGACTGGCTCAATTTCGCCAAATCTTTACCGAAAACTTGCTTTATGTCGGGCGTAAACCGGGCAAGAAAAAGCCCTATCGCACACGAGTAACCAGGAACACAAGACAACGAGTGTCCCTATCGTCTTCACGCCCAATGTTTGACACGATATTTGTTTAACTTGGCCATTTGGCACCCTTCTTTTCCACCTATTTATAATCAGTTGTTGTGTTTTCGGTTAGATGACAATAGCCTCGGCTACCCAGATGCTATTTCTAGTGTTGTGTTTTCGGTCGGTTGACAATGGACCCGGTGGGGAGTTGTTGACACTTGTGTGAGACGGGTACTGCCGAGATTCCAGCGGACCCGAGCCCTGACATCCGCTCGTGTTTCTCGCACTGCCAGTTGACTGTAAACGGAGATAGGACAGTCTTCACTAAGTCATTGTGGTTGTGTCAAGTATCCGTCCTGTGTTGTAGCTGTGGCACAGTAGTCGTCCGGGTTATCAATGCATTATTACAACTGTAGCATGGCCGTTAGCGACTATTACAACTGTAGCATGGCCGTCAGCGACTATTACAACTTTGTTGTACCGTCTGTCAGATCGTGACTGTGTTTCCTGGGGATAAGGTGCCTCACTCTGAGAACCCCGAATGGGACTCAACCCAAAACGTACCAGAATTTGTACTTTTCTGAGTGCAATCCTAAATATAACACTTGTTACATTTGACCACTTACTAAAGGGCTTTGTGTAGTTATAGCTTTCGGCCATGGAAGTCATGCCAATTTACACTTGTCAGAGGGGTACGCAAAGTACGTGATGGAGACTGATGGTTGTTGGACTGCCATGCTGCGAGCGCCTCGGTGGCTGAGTGGGTTAGATCGCTGACTTTGTGTGCTGGCGATTAGGTGCCTCACTCTGGCAGTATGGATTCGAATCCCGATTAGACTCAACAAAAATGAATCAGAATATGTACGAAGAAAGTGTAATCCCAAACTTAACATCTGTTACATGGTCTCAGTTTAATGAACGTTAATCAGTGTGATTGTCATGGAAATATATCATTTTAAATCTTTACCCATACATAATTAAAATGTGTTTTATTAGAATATCTCACATTTTAAGATAAAAAGATATCCTAATCGCTTAAGAAGTTACTCACATAATAAATACCATCCCTCATAAACACCTACTTCCGGATTCTTTGATGTGTTAAATACAAGGTGTGTATCTAAATATATAGCACTCGCTCTGCTATGCCTTATTGACACTCATGAAAGGTAAATCTAACAGGCGTTTCGTGCGGTTATTTCTCGAGTGTTTATTCTGTGACTGAAGTAAGATCGTGTGTGTGCCACTGTTGTATTCCACTTAAACATACCGGAGCCTGAGGCTTCCAAGTGATACACTGTCAGCCAACGGGAACAGGGCTTGCATGTATTTTAATGCATCATTGCAGCGGTATTAAAGGTGGTTTGAAAAGAAAACTAAATGTATTATTGTTTAAATTTAGGAGACATTCACGGGATGATAATTCATTCTGTCGTTGCTGACATTCATATTTTATGAATGTGTCTTTTCAGCTATTTTTTCTTATTATTTTTGTCAGCATTTGCTTTTGAAGATGAGGCAGATCTATTTAGATTGACAGACCATCCTTTTAGTAGATATCAAGATCAACTTTACGTTTCAGATAAACAAAATTACGAAACGCTGTTAGGAAAGGGTTCAATGTGTACATTAGAGGAATGGTAGTTTGGACAGTGTTTCTAGCATAGCGGACACGCTAGGTGGACCAGAGATTATTGTCTAGCATAGCGGACACGCTAGTTGGAACAGAGATTATTGTCTGGCATAGCGGACAGGCTGGTTGGACTAGAGATTATTGTATAGCATAGCGGACAGGGGCAGGGGATTATTGAATAGCATAGCGGTCAGTGATTATTGTATACCATAGCGGACAGTGATTATTGTATAGCATTGTGAACAGGTATTATTGTATAGCATAGCGGACAGGGATTATTGTATAGCATAGCGGACAGGGATTATTGTATAGTATAGCGAACAAGGATTATTGTATAGCATAGCGGACAGGGATTATTGTATAGTATAGCGGACAGTTCGTATATGATGACGTCTCTCCGATTTCTCCAAAGCATGGAGTTTGCTCACATATACGTATGTTACAGTATGCAATCAACGTGACTTCACACGAAATGACATAGTGCCAACGTTACATCACACCGTTACATCGTGACAACATGACATGACAACGTGACATAATATCAACGTCACAACGTGACGACATGATACTGTGACATGTCAACGTGACATAATATCAACGTGACAACATGATACTGTGACATGTCAACGTGAGAAAATGATACTGTGACATGTCAACGTGACATGACATCAACGTCACAACGTGACAACATGATACTGTGACATGTCAACGTGACAACATGATACTGTGACATGTCAACGTGACAACATGATACTGTGACATGTCAACGTGACAACATGATACTGTGACATGTCAATGTGAGAAAATGACACCGTTACAAGGGGACATCATGACGCCATGACACGTGACAACATGACACGTATTTAGAGTGATCAGAACTTAACGCAAGGAAACAGATTAAGTCATGACATCATGATAACGTGGTCATACGATAATCTGACAACTTGACGTGGCAACGTGGCAAAATGACAACATGACAACGTAAATGTCAACGTGCCACCTATATAGCTTGAAATAACTTATCAATGCAAGGGTGTATATTACAACGTCAGTTTTAAAAGCGGGACGGCGATTGTACAGATTGATAGAACCTGTTCCTTTCTGGAGTAACCTCGTGTTGTACAATAAATGCAGACGTTTGCAGACGTCGTGTACAAACCCAATGACATAGAACGTATCATACACTGATCGACAGCCAGCCAGCCAGCCAGCCAGTCAGTCAGACAGTCAGACAGACAGTCAGACAGACAGGCGACAGGAAGACAATAGATGCATAGTCAGTCATACAAAGTGATAATGTATTACCGTTTTACTTTTTTTAGATTTAGCATAATTGACATCAATATATCACTGTAATGTTAAGTAAAGTGATGGCGGTCTGCCCGTCGGAATCAACCGCCGCCATGATATCGACACTATCTTCTGTCAGTCTCTCTGTAATCAGTTTCACCAAATAACGTGATGTGTCAATCCCCCCTACTAATCAACGTCCCAGTGGTTATTTACAAGTAAAACCATTCATCCGTTGTCTGGGAATCCTTATTCCGCAATTTTCTCCTGTCAACTAATTTGTAAAACCCGGGTTACCTTTCGCGCTATCAGTGTATAATGATGAAGCCATTCACATGTCTTAAAGAAAAACCGTCTGTTAACTGTCCTGGCGATGTTATTCAATTAATTCAGAAATCTGATCGCAAAGCGCTAACTATCCTACACTGTACAAACACTGACGCCATTTTGAAATGTGTCTTGTTACACTCGATTAAATATCACTCAATATGCTAGACTCAGCGCTGCAGGCGTGTGGGATCGCCGGTTTGTATATGGTGGACTTCTAGCATTACTCCCGGCCAGATGACCGCCATCTACATGGTAACCTGGACATTTTATATTTTACCAACAGAGTAATAAGATATATAATTTTATATACATTTTGTGTACGGCGATCTGACCTGAACATAAATATTTAACATCATTGTTTTCACTTGATCGTCAAATTCTGTATCAATGAAAAGTCAACTACAGACAGTTTATTCAATGATTTAGGCATCAAGGCCCATAGTACAATGCAGATTGGATATTAACTTTTGTCACGTGATGTGCATGATTAGATTTTTAATCTAGTTACACATTCCTCATTATAAAGACATGTTTTAAGAATACAGAAACAGCATGGATCATATCAGGATGTTCAGAGTTTAGCAGATTTATCATTAACTGACGGTCTTTAAAATACCCTGCAACACGGGGAGAAATTTATACCTTAAAATAGGTAAGACATATAAGTCCAAACCATGGCAGAGTTGTACAATGGCAAAATGACATTAATTTACAATTACTGAGGGAGTACATTCGCCATTGTGGTCATAACTCTCCACAACTGTTTGATTAAATAAACACGTTGTCAGTTAAATAGGCATAATTACACCCCACCAGAAATGTCAAAATGCCAAGTGTTTATGGGGATTGAAACGGGACATGACAAATAACTTTCTTGATATTGGCTTGGGGCTTGGCTAAACAGATCAACCATTAATAGCACCGCATTGGATTATTACCTCGACCCTTCATAACAAGGTCCACATTGTGTAACTAACTCCAGCATTCACAGTCAGCTCCACCCTTCATACCAAGGTCCACATTGTGTAACTAACTCCAGCATTCACAGTCAGTTCCACCCTTCACAACAAGGTCCACATTGTGTAACTAACTCCAGCATTCACAGTCAGTTCCACCCTTCATACCAAGGTCCACATTGTGTAACTAACTCCAGCATTCACAGTCAGTTCCACCCTTCATAACAAGGTCCACATTGTGTAACTAACTCCAGCATTCACAGCCATGACATCCTTCATAACAAGGTCCACATTAGGTAACTAAATCCAGCATTCACAGTCAGCTCCACCCTTCATACCAAGGTCCACATTGTGTAACTAGCTCCAGCATTCACAGTCAGTTCCACCCTTCATAACAAGGTCCACATTGTGTAACTAACTCCAGCATTTACAGTCAGCTACCCCCATTCCTTACAATAATATCTATGTATTATACACCAGTCCCCCAATTCCTTACAGTAATATCTATGTATCATACACCAGTCCCCCCATTCCTTATAGTAATATCTATGTATTATACACCAGTCCCCCAATTCCTTACAGTAATATCTATGTATTATACACGAGTCCCCCAATTCCTTACATTAATATCTACCTATCATACGCCAGTCCCCCCATTCCTTACAATAATATCTATGTATCATACACGGGTCCCCCAATTCCTTACAGTAATATCTATGTATTATACACCAGTCCCCCCATTCCTTACATTAATATCTACCTATCATACGCCAGTCCCCCCATTCCTTACAACAATATGTATGTATCATACACGGGTCCCCCAATTCCTTACAGTAATATCTATGTATTATACACCAGTCACCCACTTCCTTAGAGTAATATATATGTATTATACACCAGTACCCCCATTCCTTTCAGTAATATATATGTATTATACACCAGTACCCCCATTCCTTACAGTAATATATATGTATTATACACCAGTCCCCCAATTCCTTTCAGTAATATCTATGTATTATACACCAGTCCCCCCATTCCTTACAGTAATATCTATGTATCATACACAGGTCCCCCAATTCCTTACAGTAATATCTATGTATTTTATACCAGTCCCCTCATTCCTTACAGTAATATCTATGTATTAAAAACTAGTCCCCCTTTACAGTAATATCTACGTACCATACACCAGTCCCCCAGTTCCTTCACAGTAATAGCTATGTATTATACATCAGTCCCCCAATTCCTTACAGCAATATCTATGTATAATACATCAGTCCCAAAATTCCTTCAGAGTAATATCTATGTATTATACATCCGTCGACCAATTCCGTACAGTAATATCTTAGTATTATACACCAGTCCCCCAGTTCCTTACAGTAATATATATGTGTCATACACCAGTCCCCCAATTCCTTCACAGTAATATCTACGTATCATAAACCAGTCCCCCAATTCCTTACAGTAATATGTCTATGCACCAGTCCCCCCATTCCTTACAGTAATATGTCTATGCACCATTTCTCCCGCCAAACCCGCCGCAGGGAGACCGTTGTGGAGATATATCACCCCTAATTTTCCACCCCACAAATCTGATTTGGAATGATCTAATGCAGCCTGACAATTTAAAGTGAATCCCTTCAACCGTGGTGACCTTTACTCCTTCCAATTTCAACCTGTCTGTGGCCCCGTCAACGTTCGGCTGTTTCCGAGGGGTGGCAGCTTTCCGACATGATGACATCCACAAAGCCTGATTGTTCACACCTTGGTAGAAATTCCACCCAACAAAATGATTCAAAAGTCAAATGCACTGTACTTTGCTAAGTGGTTTCTAGCCACTATGCGAAGAGGAGGGTTGGTTTGGGGGTTGGGGGAATGGTGTTGGGGGTGTTGGGGGAGTGGGGGAGGACTTTCCCTGTAGTGGCATCAGCAACAGTACGTGACGGTAATGCTCCGCGAAGTGTCATTTTGCTCATCATAAAGAGCTCTTTTTATGATTTCCCCGTAAGAGGATGCTATTGTGTTGGTTAGGATCAAAGGATCGTCACTATGTGTTGTGGAAAAAAAGCTGATACCGAGGTCCTGTTTAGTAAAGGGCCTTACCCTTACAGTGAATGACTTACAGCCTTACAGTGAATGACTTAAACCCTTACAGCGAATGGCTTACTCACTTACAGTGCATGACTTACAGCCTTACAGTGAATGACTGAAACCCTTATAGTGAATGGCTTACTCACTTACAGTGAATGACTTACAGTGAATGACTAACAGCCTTACAGTGAATAACTTACAGCCTAAAAGTGAGTGACTTAAACCCTTACAGTGAATGACCAACAGCCTTACAGTGAATGACTTACACCCCTACAGTGAATGACTTACGGCCTTACAGTAAAGGACTTACTCCCTTACAGTAAATGACTTACAGCCTTAAAGTGAATGGCGTACTTACTTACAGTGCATGACTAACAACCTTACAGTGAATAACTTACTCCCTTACAGTGAATGACTTACAGCCTTACAGTAAATGACTTAAACCCTTACAGTGAATGGCGTACTTACTTACAGTGCATGACTAACAGCCTTACAGTGAATAACTTACACCCTTACAGTAAAAGACTTACACCCTTACAGTGCATGACTTAATCCCTTACAGTGAATAACGTACACACTTACAGTGAATGACTTACACCCTTACAGTGAATGAGTTGCACCCTTAGAGAGAATGACTTACAGCCTTACAGTGAATGGCTTAAACCCTTACAGTGAATGGCTTACTTACTTACAGTGCATGACTTACGTCCTTACAGTGAATGACTTAAAGCCTTACAGTGAATGACTTAAACCCTTATGGTGAATAGCTTACTCACTTGCAGTGAATGACTTACAGTGAATGACTTACAGCCTAACAGTGAATGACTGGAACCCTTATAGTGAATGGCTTACTCACTTACAGTGAATGACTTACAGTGAATGACTTACAGCCTTAAAGTGAATGACTTACAGCCTTACAGTGAATGACTTACACCCTTACAGGGAGTGACTTACGCCCTTAGAGTGAATGACTTACACCGTTACAGTGAGTGAGTTACGCCCTTATAGTGAATGACTTACAAACTTACAATGAATGACTTAAACCTTTACAGTGAATGACTTACAGCCTTACAGCAAAGGACTTAAACCCTTACAGTGAATGGCTTACTCACTTACAGTGCATGACTTACAGCCTTACAGTGAATGACTAACAGCCTTAAAGTGAATGACTTACACTCTTACAGTGAATGACTTACAGCCTTACAGTAAATGACTTAAACCCTTACAGTGAATGGCGTACTTACTTACAGTGCATGGCTTACACCCTTAGAGTCAATGACTTACTCCCTTACAGTCAATGACTTACACCCTTACAGTCAATAACATACACCCTTACAGTTAATTACGTACACCCTTACAGTCAATTACTTACTCCCTTACAGTGAATGAATTACAGTGAATGACTTACACACTTACAATGAATGTCTAACACCCTTACAGTCAATCACGTACACCCTTACAGTCAATGACTTACACCCTTACAGTCAATTACGTACACTCTTACAGTCAATTACGTACAACCTTACAGTCAATGACTTACACCCTTACAGTCAATGACTTACACCCTTACAGTCAATCACGTACACCCTTACAGTCAATTACGTACACCCTTAAAGTCAATGACTAACACCATTACAGTCAATTACTTACACCCTTACAGTCAATCACGTACACCCTTACAGTCAATGACTAACATCATTACAGTCAATTACGTACACCCTTACAGTCAATGACTAACATCATTACAGTCAATTACTTACACCCTTACGGTCAATGACTAACATCATTACAGTCAATTACTTACACCCTTACAGTCAATGACTTACACCCTTACAGTCAATCACGTACACCCTTACAGTCAATTACGTACACCCTTACAGTCAATGACTAACATCATTACAGTCAATAACGTACACCCTTACAGTCAATGACTAACATCATTACAGTCAATTACTTACACCCTTACAGTCAATTACGTACACCCTTACAGTCAATGACTAACATCATTACAGTCAATCACGTACACCCTTACAGTCAATGACTAACACCATTACAGTCAATTACGTACAAGCTTACAGTCATTGAATAACACCCTTACAGTCAATTACGTACACCCTTACAGTCAATGACCTACATCCGTACAGTCAATGACTAACACCATACACTAACAGGCAATGTAAGCATCGCAATATAACAACACATGAACACACAACATTAGCATCCCGACATCACCACAGATGAACACGCAACATTACCATTCCAACATCACTACACATGAACACGAAACATTAGCATCCCGATATCACCATACATGAACACGCAACGGTAGCATCCCGATATGACCATACATGAACACGCAACATTAGCATCCCGATATGACCATACATGAACACGCAACATTGGCATCCCAACATCATCATAAATGAACACGCAATGTAAGCATTAAGACATCACCACACATGAACACGCAACATTAGCCTCCCAACATCCCCATACATGAACACGCAACATTAGCCTCCCGATATGACCATACATGAACACGCAACATTAGTATCCCGATATGACCATACATGAACACGCAACATTAGTATCCCGATATGACCATACATGAACACGCAACGGTAGCATCCCAACATCACTACACATGCACACGCAACATTGGCATCCCAACATCATCATAAATGAACACGCAATGTAAGCATTAAGACATCACCACACATGAACACGCAACATTAGCCTCCCAACATCCCCATACATGAACACGCAACATTGGCATCCCAACATCACCATAAATGAACACGCAACATTAGCCTCCCAACATCACCACACATGAACACGCAACATTGGCATCCCAACATCATCATAAATGAACACGCAATGTAAGCATTAAGACATCACCACACATGAACACGCAACATTAGCCTCCCAACATCCCCATACATGAACACGCAACATTAGCCTCCCAACATCACCACACATGAACACGCAACATTAGCCTCCCAACATCACCACACATGAACACGCAACATTAGCCTCCCAACATCCCCATACATGAACATGCAGGATTAGCATCCATATATCGTAACAACTGTTCGCTGAAACTTAAAAGTCCAATCTTCAAGTACAAATTTTATTAATACAAGTCCTTTCTCAAACGTAATATTTAAATTGACATGGAGACATTTTCCCGACAAACCGTTCGTGTGTCAATCTGCCTTTGTGAAATTTACAAGAAAATAACACGCCTCGCCGTGTATGTGAAATTGACATGAGAAAATTACAAGGCAGTGGGACAACTGTGTATGCGGTAGACGTCTATCAACTGCAGCGTGTGACGCGCACCTGTCAACCAAACCTATAATCTAACAGGCTTGTTAATTAGCAGATTGGCAGTATGGGTGGCGTGACTATACACGGAATTCCACGGCGGTGGGGCACATTTAACCACTGGCCGACAAGTCTTCTCTTGTGATGACAAGATGGCGGTCTGACATCAACCTATTTACCGTGTTAGAGTGGTGACTGTTTCAAAGTTGATCATCGAGTGTGTCAATACAAGGTGGAAGTGATCAACTTTTAAATAACTATCAAAGATTTCACAGGATGAAGGTGTTAATATCGCCATCCCCGTACTAACATTGCATCATGTTATATAGTATACTGGCAGTGTCAACATGGTGGCTGTGTTTACAGTGTCATGTTATATAGTATACCGGCAGCGTCAACATGGTGGCAGTGTATACAGTGTCATGTTATATAGTATACTGGCAGTGTCAACATGGTGGCGGTGTTTACATTGTCATGTTATATAGTATACCGGCAGCGTCAACATGGTGGCAGTGTTTACAGTGTCATGTTATATAGTATACCGGCAGCGTCAACATGGTGGCAGTGTTTACAGTGTCATGTTATATAGTATACTGGCAGTGTCAACATGGTGGCTGTGTTTACATTGTCATGTTATATAGTATACCGGCAGCGTCAACATGGTGGCAGTGTTAACAGTGTCATGTTATATAGTATACCGGCAGCGTCAACATGGTGGCAGTGTTAACAGTGTCATGTTATATAGTATACCGGCAGCGTCAACATGGTGGCAGTTTTGATAGCGTCATGTTATATAGTATACTGGCAGCGTCAACATGGTGGCAGTGTTTACAACGTCATGTTATATAGTATACCGGCAGCGTCAACATGGTGGCAGTGTTTATAGCGTCATGTTATATAGTATACTGGCAGCGTCAACGTGGTGGCAGTGTTTACAACGTCATGTTATATAGTATACTGGCAGCGTCAACATGGTGGCAGTGTTCATAACGTCATGTTATATAGTATACTGGCAGTGTCAACATGGTGGCAGTGTTCATAACGTCATGTTATATAGTATACTGGCAGCGTCAACATGGTGGCAGTATTCATGACGTCATGTTATATAGTATACTGGCAGCGTCAACATGGTGGCAGTATTCATGACGTCATGTTATATAGTATACTGGCAGCGTCAACCCTGGTGGCAGTGTTTATAGCGTCATTTATGCTATTGATGACTCGGCCAGTGTGATGTTTATAATGGAATCTGACGAAACACAACGACTGAATTTGAGCATTATTTTATAGAATATTCATTTCGTTTTCATACACTAATTCAATGAGGAATCCGCAAGTATTGGCGACAGATCCTCATCAACAGGTGCATGTTTTCACGACCATCATATTAATGGACGGACGGTGTTTTTAACCTTCGTCATATGCTAGTGGGCTCAGGCTATGGTCAATCTTACATCATATAGTAATCGGGTGACGACACATTAAGACTTCTATCACATGCTAATGGTTGATGCGATGTTCTATTCCTGATTATGTTTTGGTGTCCTGATGCCGTGTGCTAATCCTGTGAACTGCCAGATGTTCTGGTCTTGTCATCATCATATATGAACGGCCAGATGCTATGTTCTGATCATCATCATATGTTTACGGCCAGATGTTCTGGTCTGATCCTTATTATATGTGAACGGCCAAATGTTGTTTTCTCATCATCATCATATGTGAACGGCCAGATGTTATTCCGATCCTTATCATATGTGAACGGCCAGATGTTCTGTTCTAATCATCATCATATGTGAACGGCCAAATGTTGTTTTCTCATCATCATCATATGTGAACAGCCATGTGTTATGTTCCGATCCTTATCATATGTGAACGGCCAAATGTTATGTTCCGATCCGTATCATATGTGAACAGCCAGATGTTCTGGTCTGATCCTTATTATATGTGAACGACCAGGTGTTATGTTCTGATCCGAATCATATGCGAACGGAACGATACTATGTTCTAATCCTTATCATATTTGAACGGCCAGATGCTATGTTCTAATCCTTATCATATGTGAACGGCCAGATGTTATGTTCTAATCCTTCTCATATGTGAACGGCCAGATGTTATGTTCTAATCCTTCTCATATGTGAACGGCCAGGTGTTATGTTCTAATCCTTCTCATATGTGAACGGCCGGATGTTACGTTCTAATCCTTCGCATATGTGAACGGCCAGATGTTATGTTCTGATTCTTATGATATGTGAACGGCTAGACGTTATGTTCTAATCCTTCTCATATGTGAACGGCCAATGAGATGATCTCAACCTTTGATCATAGGTTAATTGACTAACGCTATGTTTTCAGCTTTATGACATTTCAATGGACCGACACTATGTTCTCAGCTTCATGATATTTCAATGGACTGATGCTATGTTCTTAGCTTCATGATATTTCAATGGACTGATGCTATGTTCCAACATGTTCTGTATGTTAAATGCCTCAGTCTGTTCTCAAGGTTTCATCATATCGTAATGGGCTGACACTTTGTTCAAATCCTTAACATACGTTAACGGCCTGACGCTATGTTCTTATCCTGATTTATGTTAAAGGGCTGATGTTATGTTCTTACCATTATCCTTGGTTAACGGGATGATGCTATTCTCTGAGCTTCATCAATACGTTAATTGGCTGACGCTATGCTTTAAAACGTATCATACGTTAATGTTCAAATCAATTTCATATGTTAATGCAGTGACGCTATGTTCTAACATTTAGCATCAGGTAATGGGCTGACGCTCATATCTAAATCGTCTTATATCTTCATTGGCTGACACTCCGTTCTAATCCTTACTATGTCTTAATGGGTCAGGGTGAGTGTGATCATACTCATGCATTCACTGTCCTCGGACCTGCGAAACATACACTGTACAACGTACACTGTGGTCATATCATGTATTGTCAATCTGTGACAGGTACCGAGCTGCAAGAAGAGAATGCTTTCCTGAAAGTGAAATCAACTTTACCACATTTCAACAGTTTTTAAACCTTTTGTCAACAAACTCCACAAGAACTTTAAAACACATTGGACTATTCCTATCTAAAGTTATGAATATACGTAACTCATGACTGTTCTAACGTATTCTAAAACTATTTGTCTTAACATAACGCCATAGTATATAAGCATGTATGATCTACATTATGTCAACATGTATTATGGGCTGAAGGCCTGATTACTGAATAAATCTGTCTGTCTGTCTGACTGTTGTCATACCTTCAAACATACACTGTTGTCATACCGTCAAACATACACTGTTGTCATACCGTCAAACATACACTGTTGTCATACCGTCAAACAGACACTGTTGTCATACCTCCAAACATACACTGTTGTCATACCGTCAAACATACACTGTTGTCATACCGTCAAACATACACTGTTGTCATACCTTCAAACATACACTGTTGTCATACCTTCAAACATACACTGTTGTCATACAATCAAACATAAACTGTTGTCATACCTTCAAACATACACTGTTGTCATACCTTCAAACATACACCGTTGTCATACAGCAGAACATACACTATTGTCATACCTCCACACATACACTGTTGTCATACCTTCAAACATACACTATTGTCATACTTTCAAACATACACTATTGTCATACTTTCAAATATACATTGTTCTCATATTTTTAAACATACACTGTTGTCATACCTTCAAACGTACACTGTTGTCATACCTTCAAACATACACTGTTGTCATATCTTCAAACATACACTGTTGTCAGACCTTCAAACATACACTATAGTCATACCTTCAAACATACACTGTTGTGATACCTTCAAACATACACTGTTGTGATACCTTTAAACATACACTGTTGTCATACCTTCAAACATACACTGTTGTCATACCTTCAAACATACACTGTTTTCATACCAGCAGAACATACACTATTGTCATACCTCAGCACATACACTGTTGTCATACCGTCAAACATACACTGTTGTCATACCGTCAAACATACACTGTTGTCATACCTTCAAACATACACTGTTGTCATACCTTCAAACATACACTGTTGTCATACAATCAAACATAAACTGTTGTCATACCTTCAAACATACACTGTTGTCATACCTTCAAACATACACCGTTGTCATACAGCAGAACATACACTATTGTCATACCTCCACACATACACTGTTGTCATACCTTCAAACATACACTATTGTCATACTTTCAAACATACACTATTGTCATACTTTCAAATATACATTGTTCTCATATTTTTAAACATACACTGTTGTCATACCTTCAAACGTACACTGTTGTCATACCTTCAAACATACACTGTTGTCATATCTTCAAACATACACTGTTGTCACACCTTCAAACATACACTATAGTCATACCTTCAAACATACACTGTTGTGATACCTTCAAACATACACTGTTGTGATACCTTTAAACATACACTGTTGTCATACCTTCAAACATACACTGTTGTCATACCTTCAAACATACACTGTTTTCATACCAGCAGAACATACACTATTGTCATACCTCAGCACATACACTGTTGTCATACCTTCAAACATACACTGTTGTCTACCTTCAAACATACACTGTTGTCATACTTTCAAAGATACACTGTTGTCATATTTTTAAACAGACACTGTTGTCATACCTTCAAACGTACACTGTTGTCATACCTTCAAACATACACTGTTGTCATACCTTCAAACATACACTGTTGTCACACCTTCAAACATACACTATAGTCATACCTTCAAACATACACTGTTGTCATACCTTCAAACATACACTGCTGTGATACTTTTAAACATACACTGTTGCCGTACCTTCAAATATACACTGTTGTCATACCTTCAAACATACACCGTTGTCATACTTTCACACATACACTGTTGTCTTACCTTTAAACACACACTGTTGTCACACCTTCAAACATACACTCTTGTGATACCTTTAAACATACACTGTTGTCATACCTTCAAACGTACACTGGTGTCATACCTTCAAACATACACTATTGTCATACCTTCAAACATACACTGTTGTCATACCTTCTAACCTACACTGTTGTCATACCTTCAAAAGTACACTATTGCAATACCTTCAAACATACACTGTTGTCATATTTTTAAACATACACTGTTGTCACGCCTTCAAACATATACTGTTGTCATACCTTCAAACATACACTATTGTCATACCTCCACACATTCACGGTTGTCATACCTTAAAACATACATTATTGTCATACTTTCAAACATACACTGTTGTCATACCTTTAAATATACACTGTTGTCATACCTTTAAATAAACACTGTTGTCATACCTTTAAAAATACACTGTTGTCATATATTCAAACATAAACTGTTGTCATACCTTCAAACGTACACTGGTGCCATACCTTCAAATATACACTGTTGCCATGCCTTCAAAAGTACATTTTTTTCATACCTTCAAAAGTACACTGTTGTCATACCTTCAAACGTACACTGGTGTCATACCTTCAAAAGAACACTATTGTCATACCTCCAAACGTACACTGTTGTGATATTTTTAAACATACACTGTTGTCTTACCTTCAAACATACACTGTTGTCATACCTACAATCATCCACTCTTGTCATACCTACAAACATACACTATTGTCATACCTTCAAACATACACTGTTGTCATACCAGCAAACATACACTGTTGTCATACCTTCAAACATACACTGTTGTCATACCTTCAAACATACACCCTTGTCATACCTTCTAACGTACCCTGTTGCTATACCTTCAAACATACACTGCTCTCATACCTTCAAACATACACTGTAAGCATACCTTCAAACGTACACTGTCGTCATACCTTTAAATGTACACTGTTGCCAGACCTTCAAACATACACTGTTGTCATACCCTCAAACGTACACTGTTGTCATACCTTGAAACGTGCCCTGTTGCCATACCTTCAAACATACACCGTTGTCATACCTTCAAACGTACACTGTTGTCATACCTTCAAACATACACTGTTGTCATACCTTTAAACATACACCGTTGTCATACCTTCAAAAGTACACTGTTGTCACATCTTTAAACATACACTGGTGTCACACCTTTAAACATACACCTTTGTCAAACCTTCAAACGTACACTGTTGTCATACCTTCAAACATACACTGTTGTCATATTTTGAAACAGACACTATTGTCACTGTTGTGTATGTATTATGTTATTTGTCCGACCCGCACATTGGAGGAACATCAAATCTTCAGTACATAACAAAATCGCAGTTGGCTCAATCACTGTTTAATGTGGAACTGGCACTGCCTCACACAGCTGCCCAGGTTACAACAACATAATGACGTCACACCTAAAGTGACGTCACTGCACGTGCGCATTGGCGCACTTACAATGTAAACATACCTAACATGCACAACATTTCTCCCCCTTAAAAGAAATTACTTTCTACTTCTCTAACCAATACATTTACAATATTCAGAACACAGTACTATGAGCTATTTTCTAAAGTTATAATTTAACAATGTTACAACTTTCAACCATAAATGATAAACTCATATATATATATATATATAATATCTGCTACACATTGCTGAATACTTTATTCTACATTGTGTTCTCACAGGGTTAGTCTATCGGGAGGTTTTTCTCACTCTTTCTGAACGTCTCACGGTTTGTTTTGCCGGTACATTTGCAATTGTCACCTCACTGTCTTCACACTGGCGTTCATCACATTGCTGTGATGCACTAGGTATTACGATAGGGTCGCCTTTGTTGACCCTGATACTTTCTACAGTCCCTGCACTACAGTCACTTTGAACAATCATGTTCTCGTTACCATGGTTACTAGTTGCATCTCTACACCTCAATTGATCAATATGACGCTTGACAGTTCTATTGCCAATGTCAACATCATAATGTCTTTCACCACATTTTGTCATCACCTTGCCAGCCGTCCATTTGTCTTCTTTGTTGTACTCACGCACCCACACCTTATCATTGTCATTTAGCTGTCTTGTGTCGCCAGGTTGACACAATGAAGAAGACTGTTTTGTAGCAACAACATCAGCATGATTAGGCTTGATTAAGTCAAGTCTACATCTTAGTTCTCTTCCAAGAAAAAGTTTTGCTGGAGTTTCTTGAGTTGTGCAATGGGGACTAGAACGATAGGCTAGCAGAAACCTATCAATCTTCTTCTGTAATGTTGCATCATCCCCTCTAGTTGATTTCATAGCTTGTGTGAAGGATTGAACAGCTCTCTCAGCCACTCCGTTAGTAGCAGGATGATATGGAGCAGATAAAATGTGTTTTACACCATTACTTCTCAAGAATGTTTCAAACTCATTTGACACAAATTGTGGACCATTATCTGTAACAACTTGCAGTGGTAATCCATATTTCGCGAACAAACCTCTCATCACTTTCACTGTCGCATCAGCAGTAGTTGAATTCATAACAATCACCTCTAACCATTTGGAATGAGAATCTACAACAATCAGGTACATGTGACCCATGAAAGGACCAGCAAAGTCCAAATGAATGCGACACCATGGTTTTGATGGCCATGACCAATGATGAACATGAGCTTTTGTTGGATCATTTTGAACATTCTGGCATGTAATACACATTCTTGCAGTACTTTCAATATCAGCATCTACTCCAGGCCACCACACATAACTTCTAGCAACTGATTTCATTTTCACCATTCCAAAATGACCACCATGTAACTCATTTAGAACACCGTTTCTGAGTTTAGAAGGAATCACTACTCTCATTCCCCATACAATGCATCCTAATTGAATGGAAAGCTCATATCTTCTTGAGTGAAATGGTTTCATTATTTTGTTCTCACTGTGATCTTTATCCCAACCATTCATCACTGCCATGTACACTTGTGAAAGTACAGGATCTCGCCTTGTCTCATTTCTCACATCACCTGCTGTAATAGGCAGATGTTCAAACTGACTTGCATAGAACAATTCTACATCATCACTCACACATTTCGTAGTATCAGGTAGAGGTAAACGAGACAACACATCAGCATTTGCATTGGCAGAGGAAGATTTGTACAGAATTTTGTAATCATATGCACTGAGAATCAATGCCCATCTCTGTAGACGAGCAGCAACTAATGATGGTACTGACCGTCCCTCACCAAACAGGGCAGTGAGAGGTCGATGATCTGTCACGAGAGTGAAATGCCTACCATACACATACTGATGAAATCTTTTCACACCAAATATAATCGCTAGGGCTTCTCTGTCAATTTGTGAATATCCCTTTTCAGCCTTGTTCAGTGTTCTTGAAGCAAATGCAATCGGTCGTTCAGTACCATCACTCATCACATGAGACAACACAGCACCCACGCCATAGGAGGATGCATCACATGCCAATGTTATTGGCAACAATGGATCATAATGACACAACACATCGGAACTTGCAATTTTTGCTTTAGACATTTTGAAAGATTTCTCACATTCAATTGACCATAGCCATTTCTTGTCTTTCTGCAACAGTTCGTTTAACGGGTGAACGATTGTAGAAAGGTTCTGGATGAATCTGCCATAGTAGTTGACTCCACCAAGAAAGGAACGTAGTTGTGTCACATTTTCAGGTCTTGGAGCACTGATGATAGCTTTCACCTTATCTTCTGAAGTATGAAGTCCTTCTTTGTCAATAACATGACCGAGATACTTGACTGAGTCTACAAAGAATTTACACTTACTTTGTTTTACTCTCAAGCCAAATTGTTGTAATCTTGACAAAACTGCATCTAAGTTCTGTAAGTGTTCTTCATCATTTGAACCGGTCACTAGAATATCATCTTGATGACATAATACTTTCTGCAAACCTTGAAGAATTTGGTCCATTGTAGCTTGAAAAATTGCAGGAGCTGAAGCAATGCCGAAAGCAAGTCTTGTGTACCTGTAGAGTCCTTTTGGAGTATTGATGGTGAGTAGTTTCTGTGAGTCTTCATCCACCTCCATTTGTTGATAAGCATGAGCAAGATCAATCTTTGAGAATTTCTGACCTCCGGCAAGTTGAGCGAACATGTCTTCAATCTTGTTTTGTGGATACTGGTTCACATTTAAAGCTGGGTTTACAGTAGATTTGAAATCGCCACAAATTCTGACAGATTTGTCAGGTTTGACCACTGGAACTATTGGTGTAGCCCACTCAGAATGTTCTACTTTGATAATCACGCCATTTTTCTCCATTCTTGAAATTTCTTCACTCACTCTATCATGAAGTGCATAAGGAACAGGCCTAGCTTTCATGTATTTAGGAGACATGCCATCTTTCACTTCTAAATGGGCTTTGATTCCATTAATTGTACCCAGTCCATCAGAAAATACATCACAGTATTTCACAAACATTTCACTGAGTTGATCTTCATTTGACATTTTGTGACACGTGTTGACATTATTTCCTAATGATTTCCAGTCAATATTTACGTATGGTAACCACGCCCTTCCCAGTAACGGAGGACCTTTTCCCTGCACGACATGTAGTGGTAACTGGTTGACTCTTTCACCATCACGAACGTCAACATGTATGATACCAAGATTTGTGACAAGCTCACCTGTGTATGTTTTCATTGGGATTGGCGATTCTTGTAAGCTGCATTCTGAAAAGTTCTGACTGTAAACGCCTTCAGTAATGATAGAACTTCTTGAGCCAGTATCTAACTCCATCTTAAGATCACGTCCATTTACATTCACTGTCACCCATATGACATCTGCAGCACCGTGAATAGCGAGCAAATGATTTAGACAGTCACCTAAATCATCTAGAATGTCATCTTCATATTCATGGGTTGAACAAAGTTCTTCATTGATAGCATTTACACGAAAAGTTTGACGCCTACCGTTTCTGTTTACATTGCTGGAGCTAGCACTTCCTGTTTGACGAAACCCAGATGTTGAACTTTGACCTGACCTTTGACTCCATTTCTTCGCTTTGCATACCTCCTGAATATGGCCTTTCTTTTGACAGAATGAGCAAACTGTATCTTTGAAATTACAAGTATCAGCTAAATGCGAAGGCTTTCCACATCTATAGCAATAACGTTCATACCTTGCATTAGATCTTCTGTTGTTGAAAGAAAACACCTCTGACTGTGATTGTTCCTTCGGTAATCCGTTGCGGCACAATTCTTCTGAATCTTTCGCAGCTAATTCCATTGAATTTGCAATTGAAACTGCACGTTCTAGTGTCAATTCTAATTCTGCAAGCAATTTCCTTTGAACATTTACACTTTTCAGTCCAAGAACTAGTTGATCTCTTAAACGTTCATTCAGTGTAGCGCCGAAGTCACAAAATCTAGCCAGTCCTTTCAAAACAACAACATATTGTGAAACAGTTTCGTTTTCGGTCTGCATTCTCTTGTGAAATCTGTATCTTTCAGCAATAACACTTGGTCTAGGCATAAAATGATCACGTAAAACAGTGAATAATTGTTCCAAAGTACGTGTACGAGGCAAATCAGGAGAAACCAACGATTTGAGAACATTGTAAGTTTTTGCACCAATCATGGAAAGAAACCCGGAAACTCTTCGTTCATTTGGAATGTCATTAGCATCGAAATATAAACTCACTCTTTCAGAATATGACATCCAATCTTCTAAACTTTCATCGAACTGTCCAACATCTCCAATGACGCCTGCCATTATGGAAAAGCACTGACTGTATTCACGTATAGAAAGTTTTATCCTCGTCGCCACTGTTGTGTATGTATTATGTTATTTGTCCGACCCGCACATTGGAGGAACATCAAATCTTCAGTACATAACAAAATCGCAGTTGGCTCAATCACTGTTTAATGTGGAACTGGCACTGCCTCACACAGCTGCCCAGGTTACAACAACATAATGACGTCACACCTAAAGTGACGTCACTGCACGTGCGCATTGGCGCACTTACAATGTAAACATACCTAACATGCACAACAGTCACACCTTCAAACATACACTGTTGTCATACCTTCAGACATACACTGTTGGCATAGCTTCAAACATACACTGTTGTCATACCTTCAAACGTACACTGTTGTCACACCTTCAAACATACACTGTTGTCATACCTTCAAACATACACTGTTGTCATACCTTCAAAAGTACACTGTTGTCACGTCTTCAAAAATACACTGTTGTCACACAATTAAACATACACTGTTGTCATACCTTGAAACGTACACTGTTGACAAACCAGCAAAACATACACTGTTGGCATACATAGACTTCTTCCTTCTCGAAAACATTTACTACTGTCATACCTACAAAACCTACACTGTTCTATGATCGTGTGTCCTTGTAAATGGATTTGCTTCAGAATTCTTCCATATCACACGAGGATGAAGACAAGGTGATACTCTTTCTCCTTACATTTTTCTTCTGTGTGCTGAAATTCCTGCCCACATGTTACGCGACAATAGACAAGTGAAACGAATCAAAATGCTTGACACTGAATGTTTCTTAACACAATTTGCAGATGATACACACAATTATATTAAACAGATCAGAAATTTCTTTCCCAACGACTATGAACATACTTGAAATTTCTGCATCCTTTTTGGGACTCAAAATGAACATAGGAAAAGCTAAAATAATATCACAACAGTTTTCAAGCACACACCATAGTAAATACCAGAAGCTAGACTGGTCACCACGCCCATCTATTCTCCTAGGTATTCAGTTCCAACATAACAAGGCAGAAATGGTAGAAAGAAACTTATAGATAAACCAAAGAAAATCGATAAAATTATGACGAATGTAGTCTCGTCGTAACGTGATGTCTTCCGTGACGCCATTTGGAAGAATAACAGTATTAAAGAGTTTGTTTTCATCCACGTTAAACCATTTTTACAACACATTCTAATCCTAAAACAAATATAATTATTCATCTTCAGCGCAAGTGTTTCTCATTTATTTGAAAGGGTAAATCCGACAAGATTATAAGAAATCTAATGATGAAAGAATACAAAGATTGTGGGCTTAGAGTACCACTGATCTTAAAAACAATTTAAGCACGAAGAATATCATGGATAAGAACTTACACTAAGAGCACAAATCTAAAACATCTAATTGATATATTTATTCCTAATTACACCTCTCACCCAACAGAGATGGGATCAAAATACGGGAAAGATAACGTTCTACATACGATCAGAAATCCTTTTTGGAAAGATGAAATGAATCGTGGTCAAAATTACAGTCATATAAACAAACAGAACGTAGAGACATCCGCACACAATATATACTGACAAATGATGATATCAAAATAGAAAATAAGCCAGTAAAAAAATAAGCCAATAAGGGTTGTCTGAAAAACGATGGTAGTTTTTTTAGTTATGGTGAATTCTCTGATCTGTATAAACAAAAAAATAACTACAGCAATAAGAGCGTATGCACATACCAAATCAATATATTTTGAAAAACAAGTAGAATTGCCCTTTATTCCTCAAAATCTAGAATTACGATATAGGGAAGATAAAGGATGCAAGATATTTTATTCAAATTTAGGGAATAATCTACATTTAAAGAAAAACATTCGCATTGAAACCTAATAGGGACATGATGATTATGGAAAACCTACATTGCTTTTCGGGCCAGCGATAGCGATAGCGCCAAACTGAAACAACAAGTGTAACGATTTAGACATCAGTAAAATAAAACCATCACCATTATGTACTATTTGTGATGTTGAAGTTAAATCTATTATCCTCCTGTTATTTGAATGTACACATGTAAAACTGTTTGGCACAGCTTGATGAAATGAATAGAAAACCGTGCTGGCACAAAATTGAAAATACATAAGCAAAATGTCATATTTGGATTTAAGGAAAAACGTACTAAACATGATTTTCATTGTAACTAAATCACACATGTACGAAGAAACCGCTTACCACATTTGAATGGTCTCGAGACTATGTTAACAAGTTCTTATCATTTCAACACGTTCACTGCCTATTCAGTATGCAAATATGGAAAGTTTATGACCTTCTGGTCCTCATGTCATAATTTGTTTGTAAAATGTGTCCAATGTTCAATGTTTATACAGCACTAATAATGTGAACGTAACGTAATTACACTCTTCACAAAAAGAAACGCACAGGTAGTATGTACTTCATTAAACCTGACTACACAAAGCATCCGGTATATAAATTGGATATATATTATTGGAAAATGTTGGTGGCCTGATATTCGACAAACAGTGCGTCAAAACACAGCCATCGTCGATTTGCAATGTCGTAAACGGCATTGTTTTCACACTTGTTAAAAAATGTCATGGAGGATAACAGTAAAGCAAAATGCACGTGCAAGTAATGGCATTCGTACCTCGTCGTAGCAACTATAAAAAGGCAAGTATATTCCAATAATTTGTCATTCAAATGTCAACATTTTTCAAGTTCGCTGCCGATCGGAACATCGCCATAGGACGTATCCAAAGAGGGGAATCGCAGTCTTTTGTTGCACGCCACTTCAACGTCCACCACTGCACCATTTGCCGCCTTTTTGACCGATACACACAGTTCAATTCTACTGCAGACCGTCCGAGAACCGGCCAACCAGAAGTTACCACCCCCTGCACAGGATCGCTACATTCGACTGTTCCACCTACGTCATCGGAATGTCACAGGAAACTGCAGGACGCATCCCTGGTTTGAGGAGGATATCGGAGCAGACGATCAGGAACTATCTTCGAGAGGCTGGAATGCGACCCAGAAGACCAGTTATCGTTCCTGTCATGCAACATGTCCATCGAAGGCGACGCTTGCGTTGGTGCCATACCTTACAGCCTTGGAATTTGGAAAACTGGAGACGAGTGTGGTCTAGCGATGAATCACGATTTATTCTTCGCCGGCGGGGTGGACGACAACATGTTTATCGTCGTCGAAATGAGCGTTTTGTCCTACATTGTGTACGTGAATTCGACAAATTCGGTGGCGGTAGGGTCATTGTGTATGGGGCCATATCCTACATTACGAGATCTGACTTGGTTGTGGTTCAGGGACATTTGACAGCAAATCGCTACATGAATCAAATTTCTTCAACCTCACCTCCTTCCAATTGGCCGCCAGAGGGAGCTTATTCAACAGGACAACGCTCCACCGCACACAGCTCGTGTCACGGAAGACTACCCACATAATGTCAACATCAACGTTTTTCCCTGGCTGTCGAGGTCTCCAGATCTCAACCTAATCGAACACCTCTTGGATGAACTCGATCGACGTGTACATCATCGTCAGAAAACGCCGCAGACACTTCCACAACTGGCCAACGCGTTACTTGCAGAAAGGCGCAGAAGTGCGCAGGACAGAATTCGTACTCTTATCCAGTCAGTGCCGAGGAGATGCAGAGCCGTGATTGCTGCCAGGGGCGGTCACACGAGATACGAGTTCAGCGCCACCTTGTGGCCTTATGTGACATGCCAGTTTTCAGTGCCTTTGTACAACGACAACATATGACTATCGAGCTCCAAAATTTCATATTTGTATCTATGATATTAAATTAAACATATCGACTTTAGGTACAATAAATTTACTAAAAATCTACTTGTGGGTGACTTGTTTTGAAGAGTGCATATGGTCCATAAATTTTCTGTTTGAAATGTGTCAATACCCATAGTGTGTGCCTGTACCCTCAAAAAGAAAACAAAGTGATAAAAAACAACATAAGAGGGTTGACGGCTTAGGTCTGGGAACAGTCCTGTTTAGTTGATTGTTGCGAACATTACATGATGTCATGCAGGTATATCCGCCCCAAAACATTCAGTTAATTGAACAACTCTTTCGCTGTGAAAAGTCAGTAAAATAAAGAGGGGGCTGTGACATTTGGTAAATGGACAAACTTGAGGAACGACAGTGATCCGCTACATGCAGAACACGTACAACACTAGGGAAGGATGCCCCTTCCTATTCACTATAAAGAGTTAGGAAGCAGAGTCTAAGCGTGGCTGGGAGCCTTGAAGACGACCCCCGTCCTGGGAGGCCTGTGATGTCACTGGATTCAAACAACACCCAAAACAGCAGATACATTTGACAACAACGCCACCAAAGAAGGTCAATAATGTCCCATCAACTGAAAGGGTATGGCCTCCGTGTTCTGGGATCCCGATGGTGTCTATATCTTACAAAAGGCCAGACAATAAATCGAGCCTATTATGCTGTGCGTTAGAGGCAATTAGGGGATGAACTTAGGACTAGGAGAGAAGGTGTACTCTTCCACCCGGACAATGCACCATTACGAAAGTGAGTCATTGTAATGGCTACAATCCACGAGTGCAGCATTGGAATCCTTCAGCACCCTCCTTATTGTCCTGACCTGGTTCCGTCACACTTTCATCTGTTCCCAAACCTGAAGAAAGCTCTCGACGGAACCCATTTCAGCTGTAACGATGACGTCATAGCAGTTGTGGAGAACCTTTCAGGGGTCAGACAAGAGAAAGGCTTGGAATAAGCTCCCTCCAACATCGTTGGCAAAAGTGTATCAGTGTGTTGGGGATGAAGTTAAAGGTAAAGTGTTTCTGTGTGGGACTGAAAACTGTTGAGTTATCCCTCGTATCAACAACATAAACACTGATGTCACACCCACAGAACATACCTTGTATCCATACACCGTTGTCATGACAACAGTATACGACTACAGTGTATGACAACAGTGTCTGCAGATCAACAAAGCTAACCCGTTAATCGTTTAATAGCATGTTTATTTCCATCATACTGCCTTGAACATATACATAAATTTAGCTGAAGATATTTCAACTTTGGAATTCGCCTTGTATCGAGATTACATTATCGCATGACAATAATGTATGGCCATTGTTCCCACCACAGAGCCATTCCGGCCTTCTTCACAACGTTATATATCTACATGGACAGAGTAAAGGCTTGGATGACTAATTTCCCAGAAGAAGGGCCCTCGTCTCCAGCAGTCTGAATACCCTTCCTACCTGTACAAAATCTTTAGGTACGCGTTAGTAATGTGTAATCATTTAATAGAATATGAAAACGCTACAACAATAGTAGGAACATTAGGAACGATCGCTTGAATCGCACAGTGAATTTATTATAGATTTGTATAGACGTGAATTGTCTATGCGGGTATCGAGCGGCGCGTCGATGAAAATGTATGTAATTTGTAAGGAAATGTGGTTGACAGGCGAGACCTTTAAGTATATTTTCAAAATTCAATTAGAAATTTGATATTGCCCTTTGCACTGTGATGACCTCTGAATGTTTATTACAAAAAAATGAACTCATATCATTTTGAAGTTTAGATTTAGAAAGTTAGAAAAGCATATGTATGTAGGATGTAATTACGGTAAATTGTGTCCGTCTTTCTTGTCAGAGGGATTTTGTAAAGCCAAATTGTAACACGGTCGATAAAGCCCGAGACAGCTGAACCCCTTTGGTTGTCCTTGTTGCAGTGACAATGTCTGTATAATCTATGACATGTTGCAGCTCCTTCAATATGTGATCCTGAAGAGCTATATCAGAATTAACCCACACATTTACGCTGGGTCAGTCATGTTTAAATTGTCTTACATCCGATCAACAGTAACCCTGGGATCTGTTGCTGTTGGACTGTGTGCACGCCTTCACCTTGAGGACAAAACATGTCAAGTAATGAAAGTGTGCTGACATTAATTTATCTGATGCCAGATCCAGGTAGTTGGTTTCCATTCCCACACTCTTACTTACAATATCATCTCCTATGGAGAGTATCTATTTATACATATTTACTTATGATGTACATTTCTACATCATCTCTTACTTATAGTGTACATTCCTATACCATCTCTTACTTATGATGTACTTTCCCATAACATCTCTTACTTATGGAGTACTTTCCTATACCATCTCTTACTTATGGTGTACTTTCCCATAACATATCCTACTTATGGAGTACTTTCCTATACCATCTCTTACTTATGGTGTACTTTCCCATAACATCTCTTACTTATGGAGTACTTTCCTATACCATATCTTACTTATGATGTACTTTCCTATAACATCTCTTACTTATAGTGTACATTCCTATACCATCTCTTACTTATGGTGTACTTTCCTATAAAATATCTTACTTATAGTGTACATTCCTATACCATCTCTTACTTATGGTGTACTTTCCTATACCATATCTTACTTCTGATGTACTTTCCTATACCATCTCTTACTTATGGAGTACTTTCCTATACCATCTCTTACTTATGGTGTACTTTCCTATACCATCTCTTACTTATAGTGTACATTCCTATACCATCTCTTACTTATGGTGTACTTTCCTATACCATCTCTTACTTATGGTGTACATTCCTATACCATCTCTTACTTATGGTGTACTTTACTATAATATCTCTTACTTACGTTGTACATTCCTATAACATCTCTTACTTATGGTGGTGTACTTTCCTATAACATCTCTTACTTATGGTGTACATTCCTATACAATCACTTACTTATGGTGTACATTCCTATACCATCTCTTATTGATAGTGTACATTCCTATACCATCTCTTACTTATGGTGTACTTTCCTATATCAACTCTTACTGATGGTGTAGTTGTGTTGTTGTGTAAGTTGTATTGTTATGTCAGTTGTATTCTTACATCAGATGTATTGTTATGTTAGTTGTTTTGTTAAACTATGTTGTATTGTTATGTTAGTTGTATTATTATGATAGTTTTATTGTATTGTTATGTCAGTTGTATTGTTATGTTACTTGTATTGTTACATCAGTTGTATACTTATGTCAGTTGTATTGTTATGTTACTTGTATTGTTATGTCAGTTTTTTACTTATGCCAGTTGTATTGTTATGTGAGTTGCATTGTTATGTTAGTTGTATTATTATGTCAGCTGTATACTTATGTCAGTTGCATTGTTATGTTCGTTGTATTATTATGATAGTTGAATTGTATTGTTATGTCAGTTATATTGTCATAGTAGTTGTGTTATGACGTTTGTTGTATTGTTCTGTCAGTTGCATTGTTGTCTTAGTCGTATTTGTATGTTAGTTGTATGGTTAAGGTAGTTGTATTGTTATGTTAGTTGTGTTGTTATGTTAGTTGTATTGTTATGTTAGTTGCGTTGTTATGTGAGTCGTGTTGTTCTGTAAGTTGTATTGTTATGTTAGTTGTGTTGTTATGTTAGTTGAGTTGTTATGTTAGTTGTGTTGTTCTGTTAGTTGTGTGGTTATGTTAGTTGTGTTGTAATGTTAGTTGTGTTGTTATGTTAGTTGTATTGTTATGTTAGCTCTGTTGTTATGTCAGTTGTGTTGTTATGTTAGTTGTGTTGTTATGTTAGTTGTATTGTTATGTTAGTTGTGTTGTTATGTTAGTTGTATTGTTATGTTAGTTGTATTGTTATGTCAGTTGTATTGTTATGTTAGTTGTGTTGTTATGTTAGTTGTGTTGTTATGTGAGTTGTGTTGTTATGTTAGTTGTGTTTTTATGTTAGTTTTATTGTTATGTTAGTTGTGTTGTTATGTTAGTTGTGTTGTTATGTGAGTTGTGTTGTTATGTTAGTTGTATTGTTATGTTAGTTGTATTGTTATGTTAGTTGTGTTTTTATGTTAGTTTTATTGTTATGTTAGTTGTGTTTTTATGTTAGTTTTATTGTTATGTTAGTTGTGTTGTTATGTCAGTTGTATTGTTATGTTAGCTGTGTTGTTATGTTAGTTGTATTGTGATGTCAGTTGTATTGTTATATTAGTTGTATGTTTTTTTAGTTGTATTTTTATGGTAGTTGTGTTGTTACTTTAGTTGTATTGTTATAATAGTTGTATTGTTATGTCAGTTGTGTTGTTATGTCAGTTGTATTGTCATTTCAGGTGTATTGCTACGGTATTTGTATTGTTATGTCAGTTTTATTTTCAAGGTAGTTAAATTGTTACGTTAATTTTATGGTTGTGTCAGTTATATTGTTATGGTAGTTATATTGTTATGCCAGTTGACATATCTGTGTGGAAGTGATGGATGTCCAAGAGACAAATGTATGTAAAAAAAAAATATATGTCCATGAGATATGGCTTTGTAGAAGTGACGGCTGTCCACGACACAAGTGATTGCTGTCTGCAACACAAATTTATGTATAAATGCTGGCTGTCTACAACACAGTTTTATGACAAGATGTTGGCTGTCTACAACACAAGTTTATGTAGAAATGATGGTTGTCTACAACACAAGATTATGTGGAAATGATGGCTGCCTAAAACACAGGTTTATGTAGAAATGATGGCTGTCTACAACACAGTTTTATGACAAGATGTTGGCTGTCTACAACACAAGTTTATGTAGAAATGATGGTTTTCTACAACGCAAGTTTATGTGGAAGTGATGGCTGTCTACAACACAAGTTTGTGTAGAAATGATGGCTGTCTACAACGCAAGATTGTGAATGATTGATGTCAGAAACACAATTTTATGTAGAAATGTTGGCTGTCTACAACACAGGTTTATGTAGAAATGATGGCTGTCTACAACACAAGTTTATGTAGAAATGATGGTCTTCTACAACACAAGTTTATGTGGAAATGATGGCTGTCTAAAAAACAAGTTTATGTGGACATGATGTCTGTCTACAACGCAAGTTTATGTAGAAATGATGGCTGTCTACAACGCAAGTTTATGTAGATATGATGGCCGTCTATAACACAAGTTTATGTAGAAATGATGGTCGTCTACAACACAAGTTTATGTGGAAATGATGGCTGTCTACAACACAAGTTTATATGGACATGATGGCTGTCTACAACAAAAGTTTATGTGGACATGATGGCTGTCTACAACTCAAGTTTGTGTAGAAATGATGGCTGTCTACAACTCAGGTTCATGTGGAAATGATGGCTGTCTACAACTCAAGTTCATGTGGAATTGATTGCTGTCTACAACACAAGTTTATGTGGAAATGATGGCTGTCTACAACACAAATTTATCTTGAAATGATGGTTGTCTACAACTCAAGTTCATGTGGAATTGATGGCTGTCTACAACTCAAGTTCATGTGGAATTGATGGCTGTCTGCAACACAAATTTACGTTGAAATGATGGTTGTCTACAACACAAGTTTTTGTTGAAATGATGGCTGTCTTCAACTCAAGTTTAGGTGAAAATGTTGGCTGTCTACAACACAACTTCTTGTTGAAGTGATGGCTGTCTTCAACTCAAGTTTAGGTGAAAATGTTGGCTGTCTACAACACAAGTTTATGTGGAAATGATGGCTGTCTACAACTCAAGTTTATGTAGAAATGATGGTTGTCTACAACACAAGTTTTTTTGTGAAATTGATGGCTGTCTACAACACAAGTTTATGTGGAAATAATGGTTGTCTACAACACAAGTTTATGTGGAAATCATGGCTGTCTACAACGCAAGTTTATGTAAAAATGATGGCTGTCTACAACGCAAGTTTGTGTAGAAATGATGGCTGTCTACAACACAAAATTGTGTGGAAATGTTAGCTGTCTACAACACTATTCTATGTAGAAATGATGGCTATCTACAACGCAAGTTCATGTAGAAATGATGGCTGTCTACAACACAAGTTTGTGAATGATTGATGTCGGAAACACAATTTTATGTAACAATATAGGCTGTCTACAACACAATTTTCTGTAGAAATGATGGCCGTCTAGAACACGAGTTTATGTAGAAATGATGGATGTCTACAGCACAAGTTAGTGAATGATTGAAGTCGGAAACACAATTTTATGTAGAAATGCTGGCTGTCTATAACACAAGTTTATGTAGAAATGATGGATGTCTACAGCATAAGTTAGTGAATGATTGATGTCGGAAACACAATTGTATGTGTACACAATTTTATGTGCACAACACGCGTTTTCAACAAGGCATGTCTACTCAGGAGTGATGGGCGTCTACGAGACATATCTCTGTGAAAGTAATGAATGTCCACGAGATATGTACTTGAAAACGTTGAACGTTCTCTACAGACAAGTCAATGTAGAAGTGATGGATATCAACGACACAAGTGATGGATGTCTCCAACACAAATTTGTGTAGAAATGATGAATGCCCAAGTCAATATAGAAGTGATGGATGTCAACGAGATACCCAGTCCATATAGAAGTGATGGATGTCCACGAGATACCCAGTCCATATAGAAGTGATGGATGTCCACGAGATACCCAGTCCATATAGAAGTGATGGATGTCAACGAGATACCCAGTCCATATAGAAGTGATGGATGTCCACGAGATACCCAGTCCACATAGAAGTGATGGATGTCCACGAGATTACCAGTCCATATAGAAGTGATGGATGTCCACGAGATACCCAGTCCATATAGAAGTGATGGATGTCCACGAGATTACCAGTCCATATAGAAGTGATGGATGTCCACGAGATACCCAGTCCATATAGAAGTGATGAGATCTGCATGAGACAAACCTGTGTAGCCGTTATCTCTACGACACATGAGTGGGCGTGTTGGTGGTGACCGCCTATATGTTGTGACCATGTAGTCCCATCTGTTCAGTAATCGGTGCACTACACCCCCAGGACCTGGCCGGCCAGCACACGGTTCACACCTACAGTTTGCACAACGCTTACACTGTCATCTTTCCGAGCAATTCCAATTGCCATTGAGTGCGACAACCTGGTCTCTGACAGGCATGTATGGTGTTAATTCGCGTACGTTCAAAGAGATACTGCTTAACACGGCGTAATCATTAGGAACACACGTTGAAAGGTTTTAAACGTCTAATCCTAGAGGTATCTGTTTGGTAGTGTTTACAGTGTCTTTAAACAACTACGAGCTAATTACCTCGCCTTAGATGTTCCCCAACATCTGGATTAGAGGCGAGGACGGTACGCGAGACTTCTTCCCAGTCGAATGTCTTTCCACGCTCCGATGTGGTTGTTTTACATATACGCGGTTCATGGACACACCTTCTGGTTACATTTGTGCTTTGAAATAGTCCGTCCGTCCGTCCGTCCGTCCGTCCGTCCGTCCGTCCGTCCGCCCGTCAGTCAGTCAGTCAGTCCGTCCGTCCGTCCGTCCGTCCGTCCGTCCGTCCGTCAGTCAGTCAGTTAGCCAGTCAGTCCGTCCGTCCGTCCATCAGTTAATCAGTCAGTCCACCAGTCAGGCAGTCAGATTTCGACACATTGTGATCTAACTGCAATAATGCTGACTGTAAGACTCCGTTATCTAATTGTTGTACTGACTGTGACCCTTTGTTAAATAATTCTAATATACCTGGCTGAAGTTATCCGTGCTATGCGGTAATATAGGATATTGCTGACAGTGACCCTTTCATAATGTAACTGTGATATTGCTGACAGTGACCCTTTCATGATGTAACTGTAATCTTGCTGACAGTGACCCTTTCACGATGTAACTGTAATACTGCTGACATTGACCCTTTCATGATGTAACTGTAATATTGCTGAGAGTGACCCTTTCACGATGTAACTGTGATATTGCTGAATGAAACCCTCACGATATAACTGTGATATTGCTGAATGAAACCCTCACGATGTAACTGTGATATTGCTGAATGAAACCCTCACGATGTAACTGTGATATTGCTGACAGTGACCCTTTCATGATGTAACTGTGATATTGCTGACAGTGACCCTTTCATGATGTAACTGTAATATTGCTGACAGTGACCCTTTCACGATGTAACTGTGATATTGCTGACATTGACCCTTTCATGATGTAACTGTAATATTGCTGACAGTGACCCTTTCATGATGTAACTGTAATATTGCTGAATGAAACCCTCACGATGTAACTGTAATATTGCTGACAGTGAACCTTTCATGATATAACTGTAATATTGTTGAATGAAAACCTCGATATGCAACAAAGCTCACTGAAGCCCTCTGTGGCACAACTGTAGCATTGCTGAGTGCCACCCTCTGTCATATACGAATATTCAAGCATTGTGTTCGCGTCTCTGATGACTTTGGCCAGAACTAAAGTCGCAGGAGTTGTCTCCCTTTGCTACCACTGCCATTGTCTATCATCAGCGGGTCTGGTTAAGGAACGTCACGAGGTGTGTGTCAGCTGATCGGGTGAAGGAACGTCATGAGGTGTGTGTCAGCTGATCGGGTTAAGGAACGTCATGAGGTGTATGTCAGCTGATCGGGTTGTGGAAGAAAGTGTAATGAAATGTGTGTCAGCTGATCGGGTTATCGAAGAAAGCGTCATGAAATGTGTGTCAGCTGATCGGGTTGTGGAAGAAAGCGTCATGAAATGTGTTTCAGCTGATCGGGTTGTGGAAGAAAGCGTAATGAAATGTGTGTCAGCTGATCGGGTTATCGAAGAAAGCGTCATGAAATGTGTTTCAGCTGATCGGGTTGTGGAAGAAATCGTCATGAAATGTGTTTCAGTTGATCGGGTTGTGGAAGAAAGCATCATGAAATGTGTTTCAGCTGATCGGGTCGTGGAAGAAAGCATCATGAAATGTGTGTCAGTTGATCGGGTTGTGGAAGAAAGCGTCATGAGGTGTATGTCAGCTGATCGGGTTGTGGAAGAAAGCGTAATGAAATGTGTGTCAGCTGATCGGGTTGTGGAAGAAAGGGTCATGAAATGTGTGTCAGCTGATGGGGTTGTGGAAGAAAGCGTCATGAGGTGTATGTCAGCTGATCGAGTTGTGGAAGAAAGCGTAATGAAATGTGTGTCAGGTGATCGGGTTGTGGAAGAAAGCGTCATGAGGTGTATGTCAGCTGATCGGGTTGTAGAAGAAAGCGTAATGAAATGTGTGTCAGCTGATCGGGTTGTGGAAGAAAGCGTAATGAAATGTATGTCAGCTGATCGAGTTGTGGAAGAAAGCGTCATGAGGTGTATGTCAGCTGATCGGGTTGTGGAAGAAAGCGTAATGAAATGTATGTCAGCTGATTGGGTTGTGGAAGAAAGCGTCATGAAATGTGTTTCAGCTGATCGGGTTGTGGAAGAAAGCGTAATGAAATGTGTGTCAACTGATTAGGGTTGTGGAAGAAAGCATCATGAAATGTGTTTCAGCTGATCGGGTTGTGGAAGAAAGCGTCATGAGGTGTATGTCAGCTGATCGGGTTGTAGAAGAAAGCGTCATGAAATGTATGTCAGCTGATCGGGTTGTGGAAGAAAGCGTAATGAAATGTGTGTCAACTGATTGGGTTGTGGAAAAAAGCGTCATGAAATGCGTGTCAGCTGATCGAGTTGTGGAAGAAAGCGTAATGAAATGTGTGTCAACTGATTGGGTTGTGGAAGAAAGGGTCATGAAATGCGTGTCAGCTGGTCGGGTTGTGGATGGAAACGTCATGAAATGTGTTTCAGCTGATCGGGTTGTGGAAGAAAGCGTAATGAAATGTGTGTCAGCTGATCGGGTTATCGAAGAAAGCGTCATGAAATGTGTGTCAGCTGATCGAGTTGTGGAAGAAAGCGTCATGAAATGTGTGTCGGCTGATTGGGTTGTGGACGAAAGCGTCATGAAATGTGTGTCAGCTGATCAGGTTTTGTAAGAAAGCGTCATGAAATGTGTGTCAGCTGATCGGGTTGTGAAAGAAAGCGTCATGAAATGTGTGTCAGCTGATCGGGTTGTGGATAGAAGCGTCATTATATTTGTGTCAGCTGGTCGGGTTGTGCAAGGAACGTCATGAAACGTGTGTCAGGTGATTGGGTTGTGGACGAAAGCGTCATGAGGTGTGAGTCAGCTGATCGGGTTTTGTAAGGAAGCGTCATGAGGTGAGTGTCAGCTGGTCGGGTGAAGGAAAACGTCACAAGGTATGTGTGGGCTGGTCGGGTTGTGGAGGGAAACGTCATGAAGTGTGTGTCAGCTGGTCGGGTGAATACAACGTCACGAGGTCTGTTTGGGCTGGTCGGGTTGTTGAAGGAAACGTCATGAGGTGTGTGTGGGCTGGTCGGGTGAATTAAACGCCATGAGGTGTGTGTCAGCTGGTCGGGTGAATAAAACGTCACGAGGTATGTTTGGGCTGGTCGGGTTGTTGAAGGAAACGTCATGAGGTGTGTGTGGGCTGGTCGGGTGAATTAAACGTCACGAGGTGTGTGTCAGCTGGTCGGGTTGAGGAGGGAAACGTCATGAAGTGTGTGTGGGCTGAACGGGTCGGGTGAAGGAACGTCATGAGGTGTGTGTCAGCTGGTCGGGTTGTGGAAGGATATGTCATGAGGTGTGTGTCAGCTGGTCGGGTGAAGGAACGTCATGAGATGTGTGTCATCTGGTCGGGTTGTGGAGGGAAACGTCATGAGGTGTGTGTTAGCTGATCGGGTTGTGGAGGGAAACGTCATGAGGTGTGTGGGGGCTAGTTGGGCTGTGAAGGAAACGTCATGAGGTGTGTGTCAGCTGGCCGGGTTGTGGAGGGAAACGTCATGAGGTGTGTGTCGGCTGGTCGGGTTGTGGAAAGAAACGTCATGAGTTGAGCGTCAGCCGGTCGGGTGAAGGAAACGTCACAAGGTATGTGTGGGCTGGTCGGGTTGTGGAAGGAAACGTCATGAGGTGTGTGTCAGCTGGTCGGCTTGTGGAGGGAAACGTCACAAGGTATGTGTGGGCTAGTTGGGTTGTGAAGGAAACGTCACGAGGTATGTGTCGGCTGGTCGGGTTGTGGAAGGAAACGTCATGAGGTGTGTGTCGGCTGGTCGGGTTATGGAAAGAAACGTCATGAGGTGTGTCGGCTGGTCGGGTGAAGGAAACGTCACGAGGTATGTTTGGGCTGGTCGGGTTGTGGAAGGAAACGTCATGAGGTGTGTGTCAGCTGGTCGGGTTGAGGAGGGAAAGGTCACGAGGTATGTTTGGGCTGGTCGGGTTGTGGAAAGAAAGGTCATGAGGTGTGTCGGCTGGTCGGGTGAAGGAAGCGTCACGAGGTATGTGTGGGCTGGTTAGGTTGTGGAAGGAAACGTCATGGGGTGTGTGTCATCTGGTCGGGTTGTGGTGGGAAACGTCATGAGGTGTGTGTCATCTGGTCGGGTTATGGATGGAAACGTCATGAGGTGTGTGTCATCTGGTCGGGTTATGGTGGGACACGTCATGAGGTGTGTGTAAGCTGGTCGGGTGAATTAAACGTCATGAGGTATGTGTCAGCTGGTAGTGTTACGTTGGGAAACGTCATGAGGTGTGTGTGGGCTGGTCGGGTTGTGGTGGGAAACGTCATGAGGTGTGGGTCATCTGGTCGGGTTGTGAAGGGAAACGTCATGAGGTGTGTGTCAGGTGGTCGTGTGAAGGAAACGTCACGAGGTATGTGTTGGCTGGTCGGATTGTAGAAGGAACGTCATGAAGAGTGTGTCAGCTGGTCGGGTTGTGGAGGGAAACGTCATGAGATGTGTGTCAGGTGGTCGTGTGAAGGAAACGTCACGAGGCATGTGTCAACTGGTCGGATTGTAGAAGGAACGTCATGAAGAGTGTGTCAGCTGGTCGGATTGTGGAGGGAAACGTCATGAGATGTGTGTCAGGTGGTCGTGTGAAGGAAACGTCACGAGGCATGTGTCAACTGGTCGGATTGTAGAAGGAACGTCATGAAGAGTGTGTCAGCTGGTCGGATTGTGGAGGGAATTGTCAAGAGGTGTGTGTCATCTGGTCGGGTTGTAGAAGGAACGTCATGAAGTGTGTGTCATCTGGTCGGGTTGTGAAAGGAACGTCATGAACTGTGTTTCATCTGCTCGGGTTGTGAAAGGAACGTCATGCAGTGGGTGTCATCTGGTCGGGTTGTGAAAGGAACGTCATGCAGTGTGTGTCATCTTGTCGGGTTGTGAAAGGAACGTCATGAAGTGTGTGTCATCTGGTCGGGTTGTGAAAGGAACGTCATGAAGTGTGTTTCATCTGCTCGGGTTGTGAACATGAAAGAAAACGTCCTGGAGAATATGTATGTTTACGTCTGAAAGTTGCCTTTATTAAGTTCAATGTTTCTTCATTAAGTGACCAACTCCGGCTGAATTCCATGTACTAATTTGTATAAAATTATATTAGGTCTCATTTTAATCATTTGCATTGTAACTTAACTGAAAATATACATGAAATAGCGAATATTGTAACGTGCGAATCTCCTTTCCCTGCTGTCATTACCCCTAGAGTGCAGATTACACAGGCAACATACTGTCACTACCCCTAGAGTGCAGATTACACAGGCAACATACTGTCACTACCACTAGAGTGCAGATTACACAGGAAACATACTGTCACTACCCCTAGAGTGCAGATTACACGGGCAACATACTGTCACTACCCCTAGAGTGCAGATTACACAGGCAACATACTGTTACTACCACTAGAGTGCAGATTACACAGGCAACATACTGTCACTACCCCTAGAGTGCAGATTACACAGGCAAAATACTGTCACTACCACTAGAGTGTAGGTTACACGGGCAACATACTGTCACTGCCCCTAGAGTGTAGATTACACGGGCAACATACTGTCACTACAACTAGAGTGCAGATTACACGGGCAACATACTGTCACTACCACTAGAGTGCAGATTACACAGGCAACATACTGTCACTACAACTAGAGTGTAGATTACACAGGCAACATACTGTCACTACCCCTAGAGTATAGATTACACAGGCAACATACTGTCACTACAACTAGAGTGTAGATTACACAGGCAACATACTGTCACTACCCCTAGAGTGTAGATTACACGGGCAACATACTGTCACTACCCCTAGAGTGTAGGTTACAAAGGCAACATACTGTCACTACCCCTAGAGTGTAGGTTACACAGGCAACATACTGTCGCTACCCCTAGAGTGCAGATTACACAGGCAAAATACTGTCACTACCACTAGAGTGCAGATTACACAGGCAACATACTGTCACTACCCCTAGAGTGTAGATTACACGGGCAACATACTGTCACTACCCCTAGAGTATAGATTACACAGGCAACATACTGTCACTACAACTAGAGTGTAGATTACACAGGCAACATACTGTCACTACCCCTAGAGTGTAGGTTACACGGGCAACATACTGTCACTACCCCTAGAGTGTAGGTTACAAAGGCAACATACTGTCACTACCCCTAGAGTGTAGATTACACAGGCAACATACTGTCACCACCCCTAGAGTGCAGATTACACGGGCAACATACTGTCACTACCACTAGAGTGCAGATTACACAGGCAACATACTGTCACTACAACTAGAGTGTAGATTACACAGGCAACATACTGTCACTACCCCTAGAGTGCAGATTACACGGGCAACATACTGTCACTACCCCTAGAGTGTAGATTACACAGGCAACATACTGTCACTACCCCTAGAGTGTAGATTACACAGGCAACATACTGTCACTGCCCCTAGAGTGTAGATTACACGGGCAACATACTGTCACTACCCCTAGAGTGTAGATTACACGGGCAACATACTGTCACTACCCCTAGAGTGTAGATTACACGGGCAACATACTGTCACTACCCCTAGAGTGTAGATTACACAGGCAACATACTGTCACTGCCCCTAGAGTGCAGATTACACAGGCAACATACTGTCACTACCCCTAGAGTGCAGATTACACAGGCAACATACTGTCACTACAACTAGAGTGTAGATTACACAGGCAACATACTGTCACTACCCCTAGAGTGTAGATTACACAGGCAACATACTGTCACTACCCCTAGAGTGTAGATTACACAGGCAACATACTGTCACTACCCCTAGAGTGTAGGTTACAAAGGCAACATACTGTCACTACCCCTAGAGTGTAGGTTACACGGGCAACATACTGTCACTACACCTAGAGTGTAGGTTACACGGGCAACATACTGTCACTACCCCTAGAGTGTAGATTACACAGGCAACATACATACTATCATCTGCTTGTAGTTAGGGCTATTTGCGATGTCCATAACACACTGTATTCAAACTGTTTCATCCTGAACAGCTGTAGTCTATGTGAAGCCTCCTGAGTGTACACAGGCAATAGGATCGCTGACTTTGAGCACCCTAAAGAGTCGGATCACCACTTAAAATGGTCATACTGTGGGCATCTGTTTGAAATAGCAAAACACAATATGACCTGAAGACATATTTAATGATCAAAAGACCGTTGTCATGTGCCACACAATGCCAACACGTGACCAGTAATCTATCAGATCACCCATCAACATGAGAGTATCTGACCAAATCTGAAACGTCCACAATTCACGAAAACAAATTCATTTTCCAAAACACCAACTCGGACGTGTGAGATCCACGTGATGCGACCACAGCCTGGCACGGTCGTCTCATGCTCCCAAACAGTGTTTGGCTGGTTGCCAAGGGAAGATGTTCCACTCTTCAGTTAGAGCATTGTCGAGTTCCTGTAGAGTTGCCGGAAGGACATGTCATCAAAACTTGATCCTCTGCAAACTTTGAGTAGTAACCCTAACCCTAACAACAAATCTGTGACATCATACCATGGCATTATTGCCAGAGTTATGTGTCTTGGGAACAATTCTCTGAGAAGAACAACAGGGAATCGGGTCATTCACTCACATCGCTAAACAGTAGCCGACACAGCTGGTAATGAAAGTTGCGTCTTCGTGTGATCTAATAAGCAGTTACAAATGTATGTTTTCTGTGGCAAAACTGCGTCTACATGTGCTGTGGCTTTATACTCTAATGTGAATTCATACATAACTTTGGGAGCACATTTTTTTGGTAAAGTTCTGAAGAAACTACAAGAATATCCCCGCCACACACCCTACCCCAAAGACACAGAATGAATGGAGGATAAGTGACCACTGAACTACTAGTATTATTAACTCATACCTCCTGCAGATAGTTGACCAGTTTAAGGGTGTATTGGGGAACGAGGCAGCTGATGTTTTGGCGCACTGTGACTGCCACTGACTGTCGTCAACTCCAATATCATTAAAATCAGATCTTAGTTCTCGCTACCGCTAAACAAAGTAGCGGTAGCGAGATCTTGGATCTGATTTTAATGAGATTGTCGTCAACTCATAATGCCGGTGTAATGGTGTGATTTTACGTATGCACCAAATCCATCAACATGAAAATTGAAACATTTGCATTCTAGAATTACAAATAAGTCAACTGAGTCAACCGGGATTACCACATTTCTAGCCGCCATTGTTTTTTTTATTAAACTGTTTTGTTCAGTTGAAAGTTTTGTCTATGTGGACCGACCATTTGAGATTGTGTAATGAAATATCAAATAGTTCGGCCCTTTTTTAAACGCAAGCTTTGCAGCAGCGATCAAAAGAATATCCTGTCCTGATCAAACAATGCTCATATGATGAATGGACGATGTGGCAGAGATTCAGGTAAACGGGATTTTACTCAGGTGAGGTGGTGAGGTGAAATTGTGTTTAAGGTCGCTTCCAACATTATTGCATTTATATAGCGACTTGCATCTACGTGTGGCGTGTAGCTGTCTGTGCTAGTGCTAAATGATGCCGATTTTATAGTGCTAGCCCATTGAGATATCATGCCGCTTTTCAACATGAATAACCCACTCAGACACAGTATACTGACTCCGAGCCGACCAGTCCTTGTTTTAGCCCCTCAATGCCGAGCGCCAGACAGGGTATAAACTAAATATCTTTTGAAGTAAGACGAGTTCTATGGATGAACAATATATATCTTTTAACGTCTTTTAGTATGACGCGACCGGGGATCGAACCCGAACTCTCTGGGCGAACGCTCTTCCATCAGACCACGGATGCGGTACATGAGCAAATGTAATTGAGTATGTAATAAGTACTAAGTAGTGATATTTTTAACATTGTAAAAGATTTGATGTTATTTCTCGACATGAGTCGCAGTATCTCCCACTCAACTTATCTTTACGAGCCACGAGTCAAATCAACCACAGACAAAGATCATAAACGAAGTTATTTTAAATTTAAATGGGATTATAGAATGGAATAAAGTTTTCTAAATAATCTTTTATCCGATACCTTTTCGTATATGATTGATACGGCTTTCGATGTTTTTTTTCAAACATTGATGAAAGCATAAAAAAAAACGGATGCATTTAAATATGCTGGGGAAAATAGGAAGCGGGATTTAAACCAGGTATAGAAAACAGGAATCGTTTGACTGGGAACGTGAGTTGTTAATATCCGCAGGAGACATAGAGATGTAGAGTCGCTATCTTGCTTCATTGCAGCCAGAGATAAATATATTTCTAGACAGAGAAAGCAAAATTACTATTTCTTAATAAAAAAAAAGAAAGTCTAGAAAATAGTATTTCATCTTTAATGGAGTATCAGGCAGCCCTGAAAAACACAAAATAAGAAAGGAAAGAAAAATGACATAGATATTAATAAAAGGTTTGAATATTTTAAAGACGTATTTAATGGAACTGAATCAATGACAGATTTTTAGTGGAAATAATAGAAGATGAATGCACTTTGGCCACATATATGATCACAGATTGGATCAACTAATATCAAGGGAGCAAGTATCATCTGGTATGCATGATTTAGAAAACAATGAAAGTTAAGGAACAATAAATTAAAACCAGAATTCCTTAAATCTTCTCTTTGCATCATACTTCCCTATTTAGTGACTTTATTCAATTTAATTCAATTCTCGAAACATCGTTTTTTTCCGAAAGCATCACACTTGGGTTAATTATTCCTGTACGCACAAAGGCAACAACAAATACATATGACATATTTATCTATTAGGTTAGATGTCTACATGGTAAAGACGTTAAAAGATGGTACTTGTTGTTACCCTGTCTGGCGCTCGGCATTAAGGGGCTTAAACAAGGACTGGTCGGCTCGGATTCAGTATACTGTGTCTGAGTGGGGTATTCATGTTAAACTGCAGCATGGTATCTCAGTGAGCTAGCACTATGAATCGGCATCAGTCCGGACTAGTACAAGCAGCCACACACACACGTGCACGCACGTGGCTATATAAGTGCAATAATCTTGGACGCCACGTTAAACCCCATTTCACCTCTCCTCACCTCACCTTGAAACAAGAGGGGAGACAGCATTAAGTTTCTTGGGGTTTATTCAAGCAAGTGTCAAGACATATCATTCAAAAATACATTAATTCATTTAGAATAATGACAAACAATGGTAATAATGATAACACTATCCTAGATATATAGATAGATAGAAAACGACAATTATATACTTATAGGATGTAACTGGCTAGGTAACGAAACCTAGTACTATATTTGATTACTTGCCCATGATGATGAAATATAAAAAGAACGAATGCGTTGTTATATACTATTTAATGGGCGGACTGATGGAAAATATGAAATAACTGACCTACTTATGCAACAAGTATTGCTCGAAGTAGTTGTGTTAACTCCAAGCCACATGTATGCTACTCCTCCGCATGGAAATCTAGGCATACATACATTGTTGAACATAGACATGGAATGGGGACATGGTCGCGGATGTGGGAATTTAGAAATGGAATATTGGTTTTATACATTAAAGGATATGAACATATATCACGACGACAATATTTGACATATGGCCACTTGACGACAGCACAACTACAAAACATTAAGACGACAACACAATGGCAAGACATAAAGACGACAACACAAGGACAAGACATTTGGACGACAGCACAACGGCAAGACATTAAGACGACAGCACAACCACAAAACATTAAGACTACAGCACAATGTCAAGACATTAAGACGACAGCACAACGACAAGCCATCTGTACGACAACACAACTACAATACATTTTGACGACAGCACAACCACAAAACATTTAGACTACAGCTCAATGACAAGACATTAAGACGACAACACAAGGACAAGACATTTGGACGACAGCACAACGGCAAGACATTTTGACATCACAACGACAAGACATTAAGACGACAGCACAACGACAAAACATTTAGACGACAGCACAACCACAAAACATTTAGCCTACAGCACAACGACAAGACATTTTGACAGCACAACCACAAGACATTAAGACGACAACATAACGATAAGACATTGAGACGACAGCACAACGACAAGACATTTAGACGACAGCACAACGACAAGACATTTGGACGACAGCACAACCACAAAACATTTAGCCTACAGCACAACGACAAGACATTTGGACGACAGCACAACGACAAGACATTTAGACGACAGCACAACCACAAAACATTTAGACTACAGCACAACGACAAGACATTTGGACAACAGCACAAAGAAAAGACATTTAGACGACAGCACAACCACAAAACATTTAGACTACAGCACAACGACAAGACATTTGGACGACAGTACAACCACAAAACATTTAGACGACAGCACAATGACAAGACATTTGGACGACGGCACAACGACAAGACATTTAGACTACAGCACAACGACAAGACATTTGGACGACAGCACAACGACAAGACATTTGGATGACAGCACAACCACAAAACATTTAGACGACAGCACAATGACAAGACATTTGGACGACGGCATAACGACAAGACATTTAGACTACAGCACAACGACAAGACATTTGGACGACAGCAAAACGACAAGACATTAAGACGACAACATAACGATAAGACATTGAGACGACGGCATAACGACAAGACATTTAGACTACAGCACAACGACAAGACATTTGGACGACAGCACAACCACAAGACATTAAGACGACAACATAACGATAAGACATTGAGACGACAGCACAACGACAAGACATTTAGACGACAGCACAACGACAAGACATTTGGACGACAGCACAACCACAAAACATTTAGCCTACAGCACAACGACAAGACATTTGGACGACAGCACAACGACAAGACATTTAGACGACAGCACAACCACAAAACATTTAGACTACAGCACAACGACAAGATATTTGGACGACAGCACAACGACAAGACATATGGACGACAGTATAACCACAAAACATTTAGACGACAGCACAATGACAAGACATTTGGACGACGGCATAACGACAAGACATTTAGACTACAGCACAACGACAAGACATTTGGACGACAGCACAACGACAAGACATTTGGATGACAACACAACGACAAGACATTTGGATGACAGCACAACGACAAGACATTTGGATGACAGCACAACGACAAGACATTTGGATGACAGCACAATGACAAGACATTTGGACGACAGCACAACGACAAGACATTTGGATGACACCACAACGACAAGACATTTGGATGACAGCACAATGACAAGACATATAGACGACAGCACAACAACCAGACATTTGGACGACAGTACGACATTTTGGCCCTACACGACGTTAGGTCTGGGGCGACATTACGATAGCACGACATTTTGAGACGATGGTAGGCTCCTATTTATTTCTGTTCAAAACCTGAAAGAAAGCAGCGTGAAGAACCAGGCTGATTGTGAAGTAACCCAGTGTGAAGAATAGACACATGACGGCCAAACTGCAAGTTATATCAGTGAGAAGCAATGTCGTCACATTACAACCATTCGTCCGATGTAGACAACCGACCCAGTAAATCAGGGCGGACATTTTGAGGCGATAGACACGTTCGATTGCATCGCACATAACTAGGTCACAATCGTTCTGTGGATCATAACGGGGAAGCAGGATTTCTCCCGGAATCGTACTCCCCTCTAATTACCATGATGGAAATTTCCCAAGGCGGAGTTCAATCCAGATTCAAGCGTGGGTCGACGAACTAAAACAATAATCGTTTCTTATTGAAGAGACTGGCACTGTCGTCTGCTTCTCCTGCCGCTGATTCCCGCGTCTTCTCGCACGAGAGTGGCAGATGCAGACACGGAACTTGACTTGTATCAGCAGCAGTTCGCTCCACTCCTGGTGTTTATGTTGTTCAGCAAAATGGCGACGGTGGGTGCGGTATTGATTGAGAGGCGCTGCGCCGACAGGAGGAATTCCTAGTCTCAGCAAGACGGGCTCGTGTAGAAGGTGAGTCGGGCCTGCCGTTGTTGTGTAGTGGCGGCTGCCGTTGTTGTGTAGCGACGGCGTGTTTGCAGCAACAGCTGTTACTTCTCGGTGTTGTTATATTGAGCCTGTTGAAACGTTTCATTACAACTGGAGGGTGTGAGATGATGCCGAGGTTGATATGATATACATCCTACCGTCTTTCATCTCTCGTTCGGAGTTGTGGCATATCTGATGATTTTGTCATAGGGAAACAACATATATCAAATCGAAGTTTAGGTTATAGATTGAACCATTTATTAAAGAACACGGCTCATGTCATGCGACCCGTTTCATTCAAACCCTGGGTTTCCCCGTTATTGCACCACGCCCTATCGCCTACCGATGCCAATATATTCATAGCGTGACGTCATTCCAGTGGGATTTTCATTAACCAGTCAGAACGCGCGGCTAGCTCCTTTTGGGGCCAGAACGCTCCTGGCGCTGAACCCTCGTTTCCATATATATCATGACATGTTTTAGATCTGGAGGCCAGAAATCATAATGCATTGTGTGATAAAATGTTTCATAGACTAGGTTAGTCTAGGCGATGTTGTATCGAGCGGACAAGGCCGCACACAAACAGTAAGGATTGGGCATGTACACGGTATGGGTAGAAGATTCGGTTTAGCTTGTACATGTATTTCGTCAACAAACAATGACTTGTTCAAAGCCGCAAACGTTAAGCTCACAAGGGACATAAGATCAGTATTCCGAGAGACGAGTTGGTTATTTATTTTATTTAACAAACTCATCCTATGTGGTTATCTGTTAGTGTTCGTCAACAGTAAGATAGACGAGCCTGTGGTCATTACAAGAATCCGCCCTCGTACCAACAATCACCCCTTATGGAGAACATACCTCTCTCTTGTGTTGTGTTGGAAAAATTTGTCTCGAGTAGTAGGACTTGTCTAAAGTAGTAGGCCTTGTCTACAGTATTAGGCCTATCCCGAGTAGTAGGCCTTGTGTACGGTAGTAGGCCTTGTCTCGAGTAGTAGGCCTTGTCCCGAGTAGTAGACCTTGTCTACGGTAGTAGGCCTTGTCTACGGTAGTAGGCCTTGTCTAGAGTAGTAGGCCTTATCTACAATAGTAGACCTTGTCTACAGTAGTAGGCCTTGATTAGAGTGGTAGGTCCTGTCTAGAGTAGTAGGCCTTGTCTACAGCAGTAGACCTTGTCTACCGTAGTGGACCTTGTCTACTGTAGGAGGCTTGTCTCGAGTAGTAGGGCTTGTCTCGAGTAGTAGGCCTTGTCTACAGTAGTAGAATTAAGAATAATTAGTTCTTATGATTACATCTAGTGTTTGGAGTCAGAGCCAGGCAGACATGCCGGGGCCAAACAGACAAGACAGGGCCAAACAGACAAGTCAGGGCCAAACAGACATGTCAGGGCCAGGCAGACATGTCAGGGCCAAACAGACATGTGGGAGGCAAGGCAGACATGTCAGGGCCAAGCAGACATGTCAAGGCCAGGCAGACATGTCAGGGCCAAACAGTCATGTCAGGGTCAGGCAGACATGTCAGGGCCAAACAGACATGTCAGGGCCAGGCAGACATGTCAGGGCCAAACAGACATGTGGGAGGCAAGGCAGACATGTCAGGGCCAAGCAGACATGTCAAGGCCAGGCAGACATGTCAGGGCCAAACAGTCATGTCAGGGTCAGGCAGACATGTCAGGGCCAAACAGACATGTCAGGGCCAGGCAGACATGTCAGGGCCAGACAGACATGTCAGGGCCAGGCAGACATGTCAGGGCCAAACAGACATGTCAGGGCCAGGCAGACATGTCAGGGCCAGACAGACATGTCAGGGCCAGGCAGACAGGTCAGGGCCAGGCAGACATGTCAGGGCCAAACAGACATGTCAGGGCCAGGCAGACATGTCAGGGCCAGGCAGACACGTCAGGGCCAGGCAGACATGTCAGGGCCAGGCAGATGTCAGGGCCAGACAGACATGTCAGAGCCAGACAGACATGTCAGAGCCAAACAGACATGTCAGGGCCAGGCAGACATGTCAGGGCCAGGCAGACAGGTCAGGGCCAAGCAGACTTGTCAGGGTCAGGCAGACAGGTCAGGGCCAGGCAGACATGTCAGGGTCAGGCAGACATGTCAGGGTCAGGCAGACAGGTCGGGGCCAAGCAGACATGTCGAGGCCTGGCAGACATGTCAGGGCCAGGCAGACATGTCAGGGCCAAACAGACAGGTCAGGGCCAAACAGACATGTCGGGGCCAAGCAGACATTTCGTTGCCTGAGCAACATCCGAAGAGAATGAATTACAATCAGAAAGGTTACACAATTTACCCACTCAGAACAGAAATAGGATATTGGGAAAAGTAACCATGAAGAGTATGGCAAATCAAATCATCTGTTTTGAAAATAACGGCATCATTTATGGACACCACAAGGTGTCGAATTTACAGAGATACTCATAATGTTATATAAAATAACAGAGGAATGTCAAAAGAATGCTACTTTAGTTCAGACATCCTACCATGGCCTGTTGTTTATCGGGTGTAAGTAATTTGCAATGTGTGTGTTTTTGTTCAGGGCATTTCAACATGATGGACAGCAGGGTCTCAGAAGAGATACAGTTAAAACTGGATCTGGTAGCTGCTTCATTAGAACAGTTGGAATTTTTGGCTGAGGTTGACAAGCATCCCTGTCTGTATGAAGGCCCAGTGCTCCAGAGAGCTATCTTCAGATATGAGAAATTCTGGCTTCCACTCGTCTGTGAACACCGGGATACCATCCTCACCCCACCCCTGGATATTGGGTGGGCGTGGCACTGCCACATGTTGGCTCCAGTTGCATATCAAGAAGATTGCCTGAACCTCTTTCGCCATGTTCCTGACCACACCCTAGGGAATGCGAAGAAATCACCTATAGAAGTCAAACACATGTGGGAGGTTAAACATGGCAGGGAACCGTTCCAAGTGTCTCTGAGACCTGACCTCATGGCCCAGGACTTTACCTTTAAATCCGCGCTGTCATATGATATTGCAGCTGCAGCATCTCGACAGAAGTCCTTCTACTATCAAGTCTCACTTCCCCATTTCAAAGATCGCAAGTACCTGCAACATTCATTGCGACGTTATTTGAAGTTTTTGTTCCTGAAGAAGCAGCATCCTGACAATTTCCTGGTCCCCTGTTACGACATTGACATCATGTGGCACAGCCATCAGCTTCGCCCGTCGGTGTACAAGGCCGACACAGAACGCCTCCTTGGTCAGCTGTACAACCACAATGACTCCGTCAATGAACGACACGAAGGCTCGCGACTGAACAAGGCTGATCAATTCACCAGAACGCAATGGAAGAACACTTTTGGGGAAAGTTTCTCCAACTTTGGTTCCATGTATCGAGGGGAACCCCCAACAGGTAAACTGTACGCTATGACTGACTTGGAGATGTTTGGTGTGTGTACAAAGGTAGCAGTGATCAGAGTGGGAAAGGTAGCAGTGAATGTTCCCAACTTTGACGGCAAGATACAATTGTCTGCATACACTGCGCCTTATGCTGAAAAAGGTTTGCCATTCTTGTCATTTGAAGGCCAAGACAGAGAATGGAACAAGGATGGTGACACTAAGGTAGTCTTCAACACAATATGCCACAAACAATTGATATTCATTGTCAAGTACGCCAAGCCGACAATCCTCTGTTGCAGCATGACGAAGAAGATAGGAGAGGCTTCCCAAGACACCGTTTCAATTGTAGAGCACCTGGGCACAGAAGAGAAGGTCTTCACTGAAACTCTGGACATTATTTCGGCCTCTCACCCTGATTGTAAAGTTTCGCTGGATATGACCTTCACACCTTCTGTACCAGGAAAGGGCATGTTCTTCATCAAGCGTGGTCCATTCTGTTTGAGGACAATGCCTGAGAACATTGAACAAATGTGGGGACCAATACCATTGTCCAAGAAGCCGACAGGATCCAATAACGTCCGAGTAGGAACCCACTTGTGAGTATTTTCAATGTATTTAGTTTCATTACCGACTGTGACTTGGAAAGATAAAGAAATTTCTTCATCTATCTGCTAAAAAACAGAACTGTTGTGAAGATTCACATGAAGCATCGATAACATAACACATAACATTGATCAACTTACGAATAACCCGTGCACCAAACTGATACATTCAGGTAGTTCTGAAGTCGACCCGAATAAGCGAGAAGTATTTTATTTTACGTTTACCACTATAGGCAGGTGATACGAGTAATAATCTCCATGCATGTCGAAGCTTTGGGCAATTAATATGTAACTAGGATATCAGTCCTGTACGAGCTGTGCATATCCTGTTCCAGAATAAGGAATCACTTCAACGAAGATGTGTTCACAGTTCGGGTGATCCACTGCGTGCAATACCTCATGTCTGCCATACAGATATTCTACAAGGACAAGATGGCTGCTGTAGCTCACCTGATTGCCTCCGACCAACTCCCCTTCCCGTCACAGGTACGACAGTGTTGAAAGTGCTTTTCCTTGGTGGTTAATTGCATAAATGATTCACGGTTATTTCCATTGGATGGAAGACAGAACTCGGTGATAGTTATACAATTATTGCGCTATTTACTTTTGAGACATCCGAGAAGTTTATGAAGTGTAAGGCTAAATGCTGAAAAAAAAAATTGAGTGTACATGATAACAGTATGTATTAATATCCTCGCAAATAAGCATACATGTGTGTACATAACTATACAACAACTATACACAATAACGTTACAGACAGATTCACAATAACGTTAGTAATACATTCACAATAACGTTACTAATACATTCACAATAACGTTACTAATACATTCACAATAACGTTACTAATACATTCACAATAACGTTACAGATACATTCACAAGAACGTTACAGATACATTCACAATAACGTTACTAATACATTCACAATAACGTTACTAATACATTCACAATAACGTTACTAATACATTCCCAGTAACGTTACTAATACATTCACAATAACGTTACTAATACATTCACAATAACGTTACTTATACATTCACAATAACGTTACTAATACATTCACAATAACGTTACAGACAGATTCCCAATAACGTTACTAATACATTCACAATAACGTTACTAATACATTCACAATAACGTTACTAATACATTCACAATAACGTTACTAATACATTCACAATAATGTTACTAACACATTCACAATAACGTTACAGACAGATTCACAATAACGGTACTAATACATTCACAATAACGTTACTAATACATTCACAATAACGTTACTAATACATTCACAATAACGTTACAGACAGATTCCCAATAACGTTACTAATACATACACAATAACGTTACTAATACATTCACAATAACGTTACTAATACATTCACAATAACGTTACTAATACATTCACAATAACGTTACTAATACATTCACAATAACGTTACTAACACATTCACAATAACGTTACAGACAGATTCACAATAACGTTACTAATACATTCACAATAACGTTACTAATACATTCACAATAACGTTACAGCCAGATTCACAATAACGTTACTAATACATTCACAATAACGTTACAGACAGATTCACAATAACGTTACAGATACATTCAGATATAGTCCGCTATAAGCTCTTGGGAGATCCTTGATTCACACTGGTCTCACTGCAGTGTAGTCGGATATCAAATTCGCAAATCAAAGATAAACAATCGGATAAGTTGGTGTGTGAGTTTGGTAATCGGTGAAAGTTACATTGGTCTAGATTGGAAGCCATTTCAGTAGTAGGCAGTACAGAATGATGTTGAAACGTGTTGTGCTTTACCTTAGACCTGTAGCTCTGTACATACAAACAGTACAGAATGATGTTGAAACGTGTTGAACTTTACCTTAGACCTGTAGCTCTGTACATACAAACAGTACAGAATGATGTTGAAACGTGTTGAGCTTTACCTTAGACCTGTAGCTCTGTACATACAAGCAGTACAGAATGATGTTGAAACGTGTTGAGCTCTACCTTAGACCTGTAGCTCAGTACATACGACAGAACCATGTCCATTATCACGTGACATTGCTGCTAAGAAGGGAGTCCATTGTACGATTCAGAAATCAAAACTGTTTTTCTGAATGTTTCGCTCACTCGTACCGGGAACCCTCGATCCGACATCCTATTCATCTTCCTAAGATCTTCACGAAAGGTACCCGAGCTTTCGGAACCAAAGATCGAATTTTAATCAGATTGATAAAATATATACACTCTTAAAAAAGAGTAGTGGATAGTCGGAAATATCTACTTAAAAGTCGTAGATGTTATCACCACCAAAGATCTTGAAGGATGATAGGTGGACGATTTTGGATTAGTAGTGCAATACCGCCACGATTGATCAAACATCCATTCACTCGACAAGGCATATTGCGTATAGGCCTACTGGTAGCGATGTGAGGGAGTCTCCTATACTCCTCTTGCAGCGCCTGGCCATGTTCAGCCAACGTTGTCGACGGTCTAATATGTTGACGTACACGTATCCCCATATAGTCCCGGACGTGTTCAATGGCTGAGAGGTCTGGGTTCATTGCTGGCCATGGCATTCTATGGAGGCTGTGCTGGTGGGGGTGAGCTTTGACGTTTCGGGCACCGTCAACACAGAATGTTGACCCAGATGCCCTACAAAAAAGACAACAAAGGTTGTCAGTATGTCGCCCCGAGAGTAATGTCCAGTTACCCATCCTTGCACAATATGGAGTGTGGATATGGATCGCTCAGTCGTAGTGATGCCACCCCACACCATAACCAATCCACCGCCAAATGTCATTATGACGTTTATGTCGACGCCGCCTGACGCGACCACTCCGATCAATCGGGACTCATCTGAAATAATCGCTGGTCATATTTATCCTAGTGTTAGGTTGTGACGTATGTTGGCAATGGGGGGCACGGGTGGGCCAGCCGTCTAAGGCGCCGCGATTCGCTGTGCAGAGATGCGTCCTATGATTGTTGGTTCGAATCCCGGTTCGCCCCGATTGTGTTTCTAGGTTTGTCAGCACGATACCCGTGCTCATGGGTTTCACCGAAGTGGTAAACGTCTGAGACCTGCATCACTTCGGGCTTCCCTCTCACATTAAGCTGACACGCCGCGATATAACTGGAATACCGTTAAAAGCGGCTTTAAAACCAACTCACTCACTGTTGGCAATATGACGATTTGTAATGAGTGGCACAACACGTGGCCATCGAGCATGGGGATGAGCTGCGTGTACTCCAGCAGCCGGATGACAGCTTGCAGCAATTTGAGCCGCCGTTTGAGCTCCATTTCGCAGGGCTGGTTTCGGATCAATCAATCCAATACAATTGTCGCTGGCCTGGCAAGCCCTGAACGGGGACAGTCGTCGACATGTTAGGTTTCAAGGATACAAATCAGGAGGCACACCCGACTCACGCGTGACGCGGTACTGCGTGAGGCACGTGCAAACAACAGGATGTGTTTTTGGTGTTAGGTTTTACAGACATAAACGTTCTTGCATAGGATGTTTGTCGTCAATACCTATCTGTGTTCTAATACTTGGTATTAGTATTTATATATCTTGGTCCCCTGTCTTTTCATGATTCCAAGAACATATCTTGGGAATGTGCAAGACAACAAACAACACAGCTCCTTACTGCTGTATGAAGACCTCTTACATGTGAACTTAACTCCATTAAACCGTAATGTAGTGGTCAGAAGCAGGACGTCATCAATATGTAATGTACTGCTCCAAAACTGATCATCATTCATTCTTAGTGTACTGCTGAGGAAGAAAACGTCATTAATTCGTAATTTACTGCCGAGTAACAGAACTTCGTTTGATGATTTCCCTATCCTAACCCTGGAGTGCTTGTACATCTGCCTGTAATCTAACGAACATTCGCTGATCATCGACTGGAGAGTACATCTGTCTGTAATCTAACGAACATTCCCTGATTATCGACTGGAGAGTACAGTGGAGGAACTCTGTGAGTATTTCATTGACATGCCTATGTTGTGGTTATGAAGGTCGGGAAGAGTGAGAAGTGTGTGTGCCTGAACGCCAAAGATGGAGAAAGGGCTGTCCTGATCAAGAACCACGGAGGAGACTGGGCTATAGTGACGGGGAAATGGACGGGACAAAAGAAGGGGCAGGCCGGGATACCTGGTGAGTGTGTACTTCCAGATGCCCAGGCTTGTGTTGAGGTAAAGAGGAGCACGTCTTACGTCAATAAGTTTCCGACATACCGACTACATCATAAGCATGTGTTTATCTATATAATTTCTTTTGTCCTTCTGTTTATGTTTATTTTTACACATTCCTTGACAATCCTAGCTGTGAAGTGAGTGTGACGGTTGTAAACATTTGTGTATCGTCACACATGAAATATGGCATGGAATGAGCACGCACCTGTGTTTAAAACAATTATTTCCAAGTGATAGTATTTTCTCCCGCCAAAACGAATCATTCGTCATTAATGACAAATTACGTTAAAGTTCGTTAGACCATTCCGACTGCATCATAAGCATGTGTTTTTGAATAACGATCTATGAAAGACTATACTAATGGTGATATCCCGTGAAAGGTGAGCGTATCTTGCCCCGCCGGTAGCACCCGTTACAAACACATGCAAAGGCAAGTGAAGCATTCACCTGATCAGACACGGGAACATATGGTACACGTCAAAATAGTGAATTGCATCACACATCGTTTTGGCCACTGATTCGTCTATAAAAACATCTTATGCACAATTACTACTAAGTATACATTCTTTATTAAACACAGGCTTGTTGCATTAATTTTTATGATAATACATTTTTGTATTTTCCCTTACTCAAAATGCAAAGCAAGTATCGTCAAATAGCACGTGTCCTATGTCACAGTTGATATCTTTAAACACACCAGGGGGCATGGGTGGCCCACTCGTCTAAGGCGACGCAATTAGAGTTGCGTCCCTTCGGACGCGCCAGAAACCTATGATTGTGCGTTCGAATCCCGATTCGCCCCGATTATGTTTCTAGGTTTGTTTTCACCATACCCGTGCTCGTGGGGTTTCTTTTGGGGTCTGAGCCCTGCATCACTTCGGACTTTCCTTCCACATTAAGCTGACACGCCGCGATATAACTGTAATACTGTTAAAAGCGGCGTTAAACCCAACTCGCTCACTCACTTAAACACACCAGCTTTAATCCGACTTTCCGGGCCATATGTGCTCGCCCAGGCAACTCCCTGACATTGTCCTTGTGTCTGTTGGGTGTCATACCACTTGGGTTTGTTACTGCCAACTATGGGAGGATTACTGTTTGAGGTAATTTGGATATCTGGCTCTCGGAGAAGTCGATGGTAATACCATATTCTACAACTTAAACTTTTCTTGACGGAACATTGAATATAATTAGGTTTATGTGTTAACACATATCAATAAGGTTAACACCAGAAGCATTGGTCCTGGTCGTATGCCGTGTACATCTGTGATCTGGTTTGATGTTATTTATAAATTCACACTTGATCATCAAATTCAAGTAACAAAATCACATATTCTTTCTTCTAGCAATAAATTAACGCTACAAAACAGTTTCCATAATCACAAAAAATCTGTGCAAAAAGCAGAGTCGACTGGATGATTCCGACCATATCATGAGGTTGTGTTTGTGAATAAAAAGGCGTATCCTGCCCCACCGGTGGAACCCATCACACACACACACATGCAATGGCAAGTCAACTATTCACTTGAAAAAACAGACGGGGACACATGGTACAAGTCAAAATTTGGAATACACAGAGACATCATTCTATAAGTCTACCATAAAACGTTAAGAAGGCTTTGCTGTGGCCTTTAATGTAACCTTGATCAAACAACTTTGAGCAAGATTCGCATGTCGCTCTTTAAAATTCTTGGCATAAAGAGCATTCTCGATGGTAACATCTGCATGATCATACGATACAATTACATAAACACCTTTTTATCATATGCATCAACAGCGTCTGTAGAGGTAACAATATTATCGTCATCATATATCTATGGTCTAAGGCACTGTAAGTTGCTTCTCTTTGCGTGCAAGAAACCTTTCTTTGGGGGTTAGAGTCCCTGTTTGCCCCAATTATGTTTCTAGGTTTGTCAGCATCATACCAATGTTCGTGGCTTTCCTCCCACAATAAGCTGGAAGACTGTTCAAAATGGCATTAAATCCAACTCACTTACTCATTCAAACTTACTCGGTAGGAAACTTTTAATTGTTGTTTACTGTCACACTCAGCAATAATCCAACAATATGACAGCGTCGTGTAAATACTCAAATCTGGAACAGGACAACCCAGTGATTGATATTTTGAGCAACGTATTATGTCATCGAAAACACTAACTTTGTGGTCCCAATCCATGGGGCTTCACTCAAGATATACACATGACAACAGCACTTCACCTACTTGGCTATAATACCCTCCCCGTTTGCAACGTGATGGCAATACACTATTTGGATGATGAATAACAAAGGTTAAGGTCATTTTATGAACTTTTAGTGGAAAATAGCCCACATAGCACAGCAGATTAGGTCCGTATGCAGGAAACCTGAATTCTCAGAAATACCGGGAGGAAGTTTTGAGACCTGTTGTGCAACCATTCATTCTGCAACAGACCGCATACAGCAAGACTCCCATAGAATATTTCAACAGCAATAACATTCAGGTTTTACCCTGGCCTGCATGTTCTCCTGATGTGAACCCCGTCGAACATTCACGAGATCACCTTGACTGATATATCAGAAGACTACCAGTGACACCAGTCAACCATCAAGAACTCGAACAATGTCTCCGAATGGCAGCGGAATACCCCCAATGTCATCCGTTTGTTTACGTCATTGGTGCGTCGTCGTTTTCAGGCGTGCATGTCTGCACAAGGTGGACATACTCGGTTTTAAGTGGGTTTTGAAGCCTTTCAGAGATTTTAAAGTCATGTTGAACAAGTGTTGTGACTGTGATATTGTGACGATGTCACTATGTGTCTTTGTGTTACAGTCGTTTGATAACTTGAACAGTTTTACATATAAATATTATACCCGAACTCTAATGAAGTATATACATATTGAATTTCTAAATGCTTTTGTTTTTCTTGCAAACTCTTGGTATGCATTCTCTTGGACATTAGTTTATCAGTGTAACTGTACATAATCTGTAACTGTAACTTGGATTCACTGCTGACTGGACTAGTACATGCTCAGCACCTGTATGTTACAGGGCATTTAACTTTAAATATGATACAAAGTAGATTACGAATCAGACATTCCATTTTGGCGCAATGAACTTGCATTGCCTTTGCATGCTTTTGTGACGGGTGCAGGATACGCTAACCCTTTCGCGAACATAAACTCATGCTTATGATGTAATTGAAATCGTAAACTGGACCTTTCTTGTGATTATGGAAAGGGTTTTGTCACCTTTATTTACTATCAGCTGCATTTGCTTCAGATAAATATTTACCCAATGAAATGAACTGCTCCCCCTGGCTGTTCATTGGTGTGAATCCTGCCATCATGTGGCCATGCAGCATGGGTCTTCCCTTTTGATATCAAGTCACGAGCCATCTTAAGTTTGTTGTTTGTTTGTTTGTTTGTTTGTTTGTTTGTTTGTTTGTTGTTTAACTCCGCACTCAGCAATATTCCAGCTATATGACGGCGGTCGCCTCGTACGACAAGCATAGTCACCTATTTCGGCAAGCTTGGGTTCCTGAAGACCGATTCCACCCCGGATCTTCACGGGTCCCATCTTACGGACCTATACTAGCAGGTCCTCGTTGAGAAAGACAGATTGTTTCTTATGTTTCAGTGTCATTTCTCAAGACGTTCTTTGTGTCCCAGTAAGCAACAAAATTCTCCTTGATTTTGTTCCCCGAAATCTTCTTTCCCACCCGATAACATGTGTCGATATCACTGATGCTGATGTTGGGGTGGACTTCTTTCAAAATGTCCATCTTCGACATCTTCACCACGAGCCTCACGGCTGAATGTCGATGCTGTATTGTTACTGGTTATCAGTTCACTTGATCAGCTGCTGCCACATCCTGAGTATCTCCTGTCGTAGTAGTGGGACAATGTCCTTCACAATGTAACTGGCTATTTCGTTGGCAACAAGCATCAAATATTGTCGCAACATATTCTGAAGCTATGGTAGCATTAGAACTTTAGCCAACTTGGTAGTTATCAGACCTGACAGTTCCTCAAACAGTGCTCATGGATAAGAGACATATTAAATCAAGGAAACTAGATCTGTGTTTCCAAGACTTGCGCTGGGTTCAGGCGACCATCTTGGGATCTCGCGTGGTGTTCAGGGTTGTTTGTCAGCGCCTCTGTGGGGTTCTCTGTTTACAGTTGGCATTTGCCTTCACAAAAGAGGTCCAAGAATTATACAAAATTTTCCTCAGTTATTTTGGTTGTGTAATGATATCAAATCATCGTGCATTTACTTGTAAAGATGTATATACACTAGAAAGCTTGCTTACATGCACGTGCTTCCTGTCACCGTTTCAGATCTTCAGAACATATTGATGAAATTAGAGAACGTTTTGCTTATATTAAATACAGGGGTAGAGTAGCACAAAAGATAAACGTATTGACAGTGTTGTACATGGATGGACTGTGCTTAGTGTGTCTCCCTACAATCTACACATTCCTCTTCAGGCACATCTTCCAGGAAAGCAGTACCTGGTGTGAAGGGCTCCCCAGGAACACTTGCAGTGAAGATGTTTTCTCTCAAAGAATCAACATGCTTCAGACAGACCCTCAGCTACCACGGCGGTATTTACAAGTTTAAACTGAGCGACATCAGCGTGGACCAAACCCGTGGCACCGTGTTAGTGGACCCCAGCACCAAGAAAATAGCTGAGAACCTTGCTCTGGCATTCAGTGTGTCCTTGCTGCACGTTCTGTGTCAGCCACGGCCGGCAAACTGGAAGACTGGGCGTACCACTAAACCAACCAGTGCCAGGGGAGATAAATCAGTCGGGGTAAGTCAAGTGGCGTACCACTAAACACAGAAGTACCAGGGGAAGTCAGACAGTATGGGTAAGTCAGTGGGCGTACCGCTAAATACAGAAGTACCAGGGGACGTAAGTCAGTGTCAATGACAAATATATTCAAAACAGAAAGTACCAGGGAAAGTAAGTCAATCGATGTAAGCCAGTGGGCGTACCACTAAACACAGAAGTACCAGGGGCAGTAACCCAGTATGGGTAAGTCAGTGGGCGTACCACTAAACACAGAAGTAGCAGGGGCAGTAAGCCAGTATGAGTAAGTCAGTGGGCGTACCACTAAACACAAAAGTACCAGGGGGTGTAAGTCAGTATGGGTAAGTCAGTGAGCGTACCGCTAAATATAGAAGTTACAGGGGAAGTAAGCCAGTATGGGTAAGTCAGTGAGCGTACCGCTAAATATAGAAGTTACAGGGGAAGTAAGCCAGTATGGGTAAGTCAGTGAGCGTACCGCTAAATATAGAAGTTACAGGGGAAGTAAGCCAGTATGGGTAAGTCAGTGAGCGTACCACTAAATACAGAAGTTACAGGGGAAGTAAGCCAGTATGGGTAAGTCAGTGGGCGTACCGCTAAACGCAGAAGTAGCAGGGAAAGTAAGCCAGTATGGGTAAGCAAGTGGGCGTACCACTAAACACAAAAGTACCAGGGGCAGTAAGCCAGTATAGGTAAGCCAGTGAGCGTACCGCTAAACACAGAAGTACCAGGGGAAGTAAGTTAGTAAGAGTAAGCCAGTGAGCGTACCGCTAAACACAGAAGTACCAGGGGGTGTAAGCCAGTATGGGTAAGCCAGTGGGCGTACCACTAAACACAGAAGTACCAGGGGAAGTAAGCCAGTATTCGTATCACGTATCTACCACCAGTACTTCACTGGTTCCACTGTTGGTTGGCGCAGCAAGCTTACTGCTTTTGGTCAACAGGTGGTGGCCAAAATGTGGTACAAACATGTTCATTATCAGGATGTGTATGCAAATGTGTGGCGTCCTAAAATAGTTACGTAAATAATCATGATACATGTCTACACCTCAAATGTTTGTTTTGCGCGATAAACATATACCTGCTCACATTTGATTTTGATGGAGTGATCTTACTTCACAACCCATCTTCAAGTCATCCCCTATTTGGGTTACATTCGATACTGAGGACCAGCAAATACTATGCTATGTGTCGTCCAATCGCAGCCTACAGGGTCCAATCTATCGACTCGTTTAGATGGACAGGAAGCCAGTCAACCACCTGTACCAGGGGAAGTAAGTCAGTAAGGGTAATTCAATAGGCATACCACTAAACGCGGATGTACCAGGGAAGAAGTGTGTGGTTGCGGATATTCAAAGGCATAATTACAAGGAATGATAATGAATAAATAGAATATTCATAGTGAACTTCGTGAGGTTATGGGAAGATCATGCCAATGATCAACCTACTTTTTTTCCATTCTCAGATCTGCCCGATGTGTAATTTGTCAATAACAAATGACAAATATATTAAAAACATCACTAATCTTCATATTATTCAATACTACTTTGTCTAACTGTACATGCTGCATGTAGCACATCATCTGGGCGTTATTCTATGCTAGTTCAGTTGTAATTATCTACGTTTTGCTTTGTAATATGTTGCTCTGGAACACTTTCTAATACGTCACCTACATCTTGCATTTCAGTCTATTCCGTCTGAAGACTATGCATTATTTCAAAGTAAACATAATTTGTGTATAACAACTTCTTTAATTTATGTAAAGGCAACGTTTCGCCTTTACGGTAATTAAAGAAGTTGCTATCCATAAATTGAGTTATGCATAGCAACCTATGCATTAATTCATTTACATATTGCATTTCAGTACAATTCTTCTGAAGACTTTGCAATAATTCATCTTCATCTTGCATTTCAGTATATTCCGACTTAAGACTATGCTGCATTTCGGTATAATTCTTCTTAAGATGTTTCAAAAGTGCATATACTGGTACATATTACATTTCAGTATGTACATTCTGAGGACTTTTCTATGGTTCATCTACACCTTGCATTTCAGTATGTACCTTCTGAGGACTTTCCTACAGTCCATCTATACCTTGCATTTCAGTATGTACCGTCTGAGGACTTTCCTATAGTTCATCTACACCTTGCATTTCAGTATGTACCTTCTGAGGACTTCCCAATAGTCATGGCCACAGGATACCTCGAGGAAACACCCTCCAACTTCTACATCCGACAGCAGTACGGTCCCACGGTTTGCAGCGGGTGTGGCGGATGCATGGGGTACACAGGGGGAGATGATATGGGCGATATGGGGGGGATGCCGGATGCAACTGATGGCGGAGACGTGGGGGCTGGTATGTGTGGCGGTGATGGCGGTGATGCTGGAGGTTGTGGAGGTTGTGGGGGTTGTGGTGGTTGTGGTGGGTGCGGTGGGTGTGGTGGGTGCGGTGGTTGTGGTGGGTGTGGCGGGTAATTTTGGATCTTGGGGGTTTCTGGGAAAAGAAGGTTTCTAGTGTTTGGGATTGTATTGGCGACACAGACAATAGTTTCATTGTCATCGCGTACACGATTTGAGGGAGTTGACAAGCTGTTCATGTTTGCGTACATGTATCGCGTTTAAAAGGACATAAATATATATATATATACATGTTGATTGTAGAATTATATGACCTTCAACTATTCGATTTATAGTTTACGATATATCTAACTGTGTTGTTTGAGAAGGAGATACAAACTATTTAGCCGTGTAGACACATCAATCTGTCATCTTTCAACTTTGTATAAACTGCAATAACCCACATGCATATAACCTTGTTACTTCAAATTTCTCTACATCACGTTCTTGATAACGGCGTTATCATCCCATTTATTGTAATAATGAAGCTATATATGCTATGTATACTATGTAACTGTGTGTTGTAAGGAGGACATACCAACTATGTAATCATGTGTAACATGGAGGAGATTTAAACTATGTTACCAGGTGTTACATGGAGGAGATACAAATTATGTAACTGTGTGTTAGATTGAGGAGATACAAACTATGTAACCTCGTGTTACATGGAGGAGATACAAACTATGTAACCATGTGTTTCATGGAGGAGATACAAACTATGTAACCGTGTGTTACCTGGAGGAGATACAACTATGTAACCATGTGTTACATGAAGGAGATGCAAACTATGTAACCGTGTGTTACATGGAGGAGATACAACTGTGTAACCATGTGTTACATGAAGGAGATACAACTATGTAACCATGTGTTACATAGAGGAGATACAAACTATGTAACCGTGTGTTACATGAAGGAGATACAAACTATGTAACCATGTGTTACATGAAGGAGATACAACTATGTAACCATGTGTTACATGGAGGAGATACAAACTATGTAACCGTGTGTTACATGGAGGAGATACAACTATGTAACCATGTGTTACATGAAGGAGATACAACTATGTAACCATATGTTACATAGAGGAGATACAAACTATGTAACCGTGTGTTACATGGAGGAGATACAACTATTTAACTGTGTGTTACATGGGGGAGATACAAACTAAGTAACCATGTGTTACATAGAGGAGACACAACTATGTAACTGTGTGTTACATGGAGGAGATACAACTATGTAACCACGTGATACATGGAGGAGATACAACTATGTAACCATGTGTTACATAGAGGAGATACAAACTATGTAATCGTGTGTTACATGGAGGAGATACAACTATGTAACTGTGTGTTACATGGAGGAGATACAAACTATGTAACCGTGTGATACATGGAGGAGATACAACTATGTAACTGTGTGTTACATGGTGGAGATACAAACTAAGTAACTGTGTGTTACATGGAGGAGATACAAACTATGTAACCATGTGTTACATGGAGGAGATACAAACTATGTAACCGTGTGTTACATGGAGGAGATACAATCTATGTAACTGTGTGTAACATGGAGGATATACAACTATGTAACCATGTGTTACATGGAGGAGATACAACTATGTAACCATGTGTTACATGGAGGAGATACAAACTATGTAACTGTGTGCTACATGGGAGAGAAACAAACAAATGCACGACAAACCCCAGTCTTTGTACAAATATTTTTTTCAGATTGGTTTTACTGGTATATTTTGAATAATAATTCTTTCTTTTTCAAATTTATAGACATGTATATTGAGAGATGTATCGTCATGACATTTATTTCTTAATAGTACTGTACTTATTGATGTCACTTACTGTGTATTCTATAGTGTCTTCAAAACGCATTTTTACAGCTGTAATATCGATGAAGGTGATACTATGATAAAGGGACCACCATCTGTACCCAAACGTCGCATGGCAAGATTATAGGGTTGAAATCCAAAACTTCTACCAAGAATTTGACGAATGCGTGATTCTGATTGGTTAAAAAGAGGTTTCATTTTTGCAACAGAAGCTTCTTTTAAGCATTTTGAGTTGTTTTCACACAAAAAAAAGCGTGTATGAATACATCAATATCCTACATATCGATCCATTAATCGAGAGCCGCCAATCTCCCACAAGAACTGTATACGTATATTATTCCTCTATTAGATGTTGGGTCTCCAATACAGGCCAGGTCTCTAATACACTCCGGGTCAACGGCTCTCACGAAATTAATAGACTGCCGAACGTCTAATAGAGGAAATACGGTACGTTTGATATGGGATGTTTTCGGCGATTTTGACGTTCTGGGTCGTAACTCTCATTGCTTCGATGAGATTACAAGACTTCACGAACGTTTATCTTTTTCATACAAATGATAATATACGTTTAACGAAACTTTTAGAATAATGTAGTCATTGAAACACACAGTGTTTCTTTATGACAACATGTTTACAAACATGTTTGTGATAAATATTTACCAGTACTGTCATCTCCGTCAACCAGTAACATTAGGATTTGTTAGTAGGGGATTTGAACCACCATCGAAAACACTCCTCTCTTCGAAAGGCCACACAAACTCACAAATGTTCCGACATCACTGAAGTCACAGAAAAAGCCTTGATCACAACAGCTTTTTAAACTTGATGCGCGTCACACCAAAACAAGCACAATTAAGCAAAACATACACGAACCACTGTCAGGGCCGACACTGTCAGATCCACGAGACAGGGGATGTTTTTGTACCGTGAGAAACTAAGAGGTTTGAACATGTATTTTGTAGTAAAATCCCTTTGTGTTAAAATGCCGATTGGTCTGCAGTCTATAAACAACAGTTCAGTCACCCTCCATGCAGCGATATTGGCCGTCCCGTTGTTCCAGCAGGCTTATCACCAGTACATCTACAGGGTCATGTTGTACCAGCAGGCCTATCCCCAGTACATCTACAGGGTCATGTTGTTCCAGCAGGCCTATCCCCAGTACATCTACAGGGTCATGTTGTTCCAGCAGGCCTATCCCCAGTACACCTACAGGGTAATGTTGTTCCAGCAGGCCTATCCCCAGTACACCTACAGGGTAATGTTGTTCCAGCAGGCCTATCCCCAGTACATCTACAGGGTCATGTTGTTCCAGCAGGCTTATCCCCAGTACATCTACAGGGTCATGTTGTACCAGCAGGCTTATCCCCAGTACATCTACAGGGTCATGTTGTTCCAGCAGGCCTATCCCCAGTACATCTACAGGGTCATGTTGTTCCAGCAGGCTTATCCCCAGTACATCTACAGGGTAATGTTGGTCCAGCAGGCTTATCCCCAGTACATCTACAGGGTCATGTTGTTCCAGCAGGCCTATCCCCAGTACATCTACAGGGTCATGTTGTACCAGCAGGCTTATCCCCAGTACATCTACAGGGTAATGTTGTTCCAGCAGGCTTATCCCCAGTACATCTACAGGGTAATGTTGTTCCAGCAGGCTTATCCCCAGTACATCTACAGGGTCATGTTGGTCCAGCAGGCCTATCCCCAGTACATCTACAGGGTCATGTTGTTCCAGCAGGCTTATCCCCAGTACATCTACAGGGTAATGTTGTACCAGCAGGCTTATCCCCAGTACATCTACAGGGTAATGTTGAACCAGCAGGCATATTCCCAGTACATCTACAGGGTAATTTTGTACCAGCAAGTATATCCCCCGTACATCTACAGGGTAATGTTGTACCAGAAGGCTTATCCCCAGTACATCTACAGGGTAATGTTGTACCAGCAGGCTTATCCCCAGTATATCTACAGGGTAATGTTGTTCCAGCCGGCATATCCCCAGTACATATACAGGGTCATGTTAAACCACATCATATATCGGGGGTTGAGATCTTGCTTGCGTAACCTGTCAGAGGCATTTGCAGCCATTGACAGTAGTGAGTAAACCTGATGTAGGTCAAGTTCTGCCACATACCAGTTCGGGTTGGAAATTCATTTATTTTTGAATTTTTGTTATTTACTGGGGGTATTTGCTGAATAACTAATAAGACTTCCACATGTAAAATAAATAGTATAATGTTAGTAAATAAAGTTTGTTGGAGAAATAAATTCGTTCAGCATTTTTTTTCTTCAAATTTCTACAACATGCCCACCCTACAATGGTTGATGGCATATTCGATTGCCAAGAAATGTCGCGCTGGTTTCCAAGAATTTACTTCCTGAGTCCAAACAGTGAACAACCTCAATCTTCAGGCCTCTAACGCTCAATCTTCACCCCAGCCCCCCGTCACTACCCCTCCCTGACATTATTGACGTATTGGGGGAGGAATACTAAGAGCAAGCTACTGGGATGTCAGCTGACAAGTGTATCCTTATTCAATGTGCAATGCTCACGCACCAGTCGGTTCTAGCTCTTCAAAAATGCATAAAAATGCCATGAAAATATCTAATAATTGAACTAAAACAAACATATCACATAGTATCCAAATACTATTAATACTGTTGGGGTCTAGAGATCTTGGCAACTAATGAAGTCAGCTGTTCTAAGGACTTCCCCCTGAAACCCGTGAATATCCGATTTAGAATAGGTCTTCATCAAGGCATGCTTGCCGAAAAAGGCGACCAAGTTTGTGGTAAGAGGCAACCAACGGGATCGGGTGGTCAAGCTCGCTGTGTCCCAATTGCGTGGATCGATGCTCATGATGTCAATCACTGGATCGTCTGATCCAGACTCGATTATTTACAGACCGCCGTCATATAGCTGGACTATTGCTGAGGGCAGTTATGTGGATTATGACTGAACGGATCCGTATACAAAGGTTATTTTACATGTTCTTAATTTCATTGACTTACTGCTTTTTATGCGGCCTTATTGTTTTCACACATCTGATTAGATGATATTTAGGCGTTGATTTATAGTTCAAATATACCTTCATTATTTAACGAATGTATGCGTATATGTATATGTATATATAACAATCAATCCATTATCTTAAGGCATCAAATTCATAAAACTAAATACACAGACATATCTACGAGATACATAAATATGAACCAACCACAAATAGAAATACGGAGCACAACACTTGGGTTCCCACAAAACACAGAACTTGCTATGGTGGCTGATTAGTTCCATTGACATATCACCCTGAGATATCCAAGCGATATTGTTACAAAACGATTGCGTGACGCTATATAGCGATATTACGATACAGCCAAAAACGAAATGGCCATAAAGCTCAACGATATGGCGATAGCACCATTCGACATTGCGATAACATGACACGACATGGCGATAGCACGAAAGGACATGGCGATAGCATGACACGACATTGCGACAACACGGCACGACAAGAAGATACGAGAATATAGCGATATCCTCTTTCGAAACGGCGATATCTCGATATAACGATATAACGATATGGCGATAAAGCGATATTCTCAGCACGTCGAAACCGGATTCATACCTGATTTCCAACCTTAATGAATTAGGGGCTGGCCACGTGACCCCCTTAGATAAATGGTAATCTTTTCGGAAATGTACATTCAACAGTATCACTAAAATAAATAAAAACCACCAAAATTATTACTTTAAAGCCATTTGAAATCCAACTGTTCGGCGATTCGTAACTATCGTTTTTGACATATACTGCATGACCAGAAACCCCTCACAGTATGGTAGCTGCGGACAGAGCAGACCCTGGGCAGTTATCACGATGCAGACAAATCAAGGCAGAGGGGGAAACAAAGACTCTTTAAAAAGTCCAGGCGCATACATTAATATTGGCCGAACTGTGCGCAGTTCCACATGCATGCTGAGATCATCAGGGGATTACGTCTATTTTAAGAGATTCTCGGTACTTCCGATACGACCTTATCTCCAAGCATATGTGCTGTAACCCCGGGCTGGCCTCAGCATATCTTCATTTGTTGTGTCTGCCCATGGGTGCGTGTGATTGTCTGTGATTGCCTGTGCGTGGTGTGTGAGTGCGTATGTGATTGTCTGTGCGTGGTGTGTGATTGTCTGTGCGTGGTGTGTGATAGTCTGTGCGTGGTGTGCGAGTGTGTATGTGATTGTCTGTGTGTGGAGTGTGATTGTCTGTGTGTGGTGTGTGATTGTCTGTGCGTGGTGTGCGAGTGTGTATGTGATTGTATGTGTGTGGTGTGTGATTGTCTGTGTGTGGTGTGTGATTGTCTGTGTGTGGTGTGCGAGTGTGTATGTGATTGTCTGTGTGTGGTGTGTGATTCTCTGTGTGTGGTGTTTGAGTGGTTTGTAATTGTCTGTGCGTGGTGTGTGATTGTCTGTGTGTGGTGTTGAGTCGTTGTGTAATTGTCTGTGCTTGGTGTGTGATTGTCTGTGCGTGGCGTGTGATTGTCTGTGCGTGGTGTGTGATTGTCTGTGCGTGGTGTGCAAGTGTGAATGAGATTGTCTGTGAATGGTGTGTGATTGTCTGTGTGTGGTGTGTGATTGTCTGTGTGTGGTGTGTGATTGTCTGTGTGTGGTGTGTGATTGTCTGTGTGTAGTGTTTAAGTGGTTGTGTAACTGTCTGTGTGTGGTGTGTGATTGTCTGTGCGTGGTGTGTGATTGTCTGTGTGTGGTATGTGATTGTCTGTGCGTGGTGTATGATTGTCTGTGCGTGGTGTGTGATAATCTGTGCGTGGTGTGTGAGTGTGTCTGTGATTGTCTGTGCGTGGTGTGTGAGTGTGTGTGTGATTGTCTGTGCGTGGTGTGTGATTGTCTCTGCAAGTCGTATGAACTGTTGTTGTATACAAGTTGTATGAACTGTTGTTGTGTACAAGTTGTATGAACTGTTGTTGTATACAAGTTGTATGAACTGTTGTTGTGTACAAGTTGTATGAACTGTTGTTGTATACAAGTTGTATGAACTGTTGTTGTGTACAAGTTGTATGAACTGTTGTTGTATACAAGTTGTATGAACTGTTGTTGTATACAAGTTGTATGAACTGTTGTTGTTTACAAGTTGTATGAACTGTTGTTGTATACAAGTCGTATGAACTGTTGTTGTATACAAGTTGTATGAACTGTTGTTGTATACAAGTTGTATGAACTGTTGTTGTTTACAAGTTGTATGAACTGTTGTTGTTTACAAGTTGTATGAACTGTTGTTGCATACAAGTTGTATGAACTGTTGTTGTATACAAGTTGTATGAACTTTTGTTGTATACAAGTTGTATGAACTGTTGTTGTTTACAAGTTGTATGAACTGTTGTTGTATACAAGTTGTATGAACTGTTGTTGAATACAAGTTGTATGAACTGTTGTTGTATACAAGTTGTATGAACTGTTGTTGTTTACAAGTTGTATGAACTGTTGTTGTATACAAGTCGTATGAACTGTTGTTGCATACAAGTTGTATGAACTGTTGTTGTATACAAGTTGTATGAACTTTTGTTGTATACAAGTTGTATGAACTGTTGTTGTTTACAAGTTGTATGAACTGTTGTTGTATACAAGTTGTATGATCTGTTGTTATATACAAGTTGTATGAACTGTTGTTGTATACAAGTTGTATGAACTGTTATTGTTTACAAGTTGTATGAACTTTTGTTGTATACAAGTTGTATGAACTGTTGTTGTTTACAAGTTGTATGAACTTTTGTTGTATACAAGTTGTATGAACTGTTGTTGTTTGCAAGTTGTATGAACTGTTGTTGTATACAAGTTGTATGATCTGTTGTTATATACAAGTTGTATGAACTGTTGTTGTATACAAGTTGTATGAACTGTTATTGTTTACAAGTTGTATGAACTTTTGTTGTATACAAGTTGTATGAACTGTTGTTGTTTACAAGTTGTATGAACTGTTGTTGTTTACAAGTTGTATTAACTGTGTGTGGTTTGAGACATTGATATCGATGTTGGCAGGTTACATCTTACACAGTTCTGTGCTGTGTCACTCATACCACATGCCATATTGCACAGATCGTCTATCAGGCTGTGTGCAAGAATCAGATAGATAATGGTTGTGCCTTTCTTTTGATATTAAGTGAGTGAGTATGGTTTTACGCCGCTTTTAACACTATTCCAGCATTCTGACGGCGGGGGACACCAGAAATGGGCTTCACGCATTGTACCCCTGTCGGGAATCGAACCCGAGTCTTCGGGATGACGAACGAACACTTTTAGCATTAGGATACCCGACCACCCTCTTTTGATATAAAAGACCGATACCAGGAAATGCCTTTGTGAGAGTGCAGGGAGGTAGTTGAAGCGGGAGTTTGTCACGCTACAAGTCGGACTTCTGTACCACACCCTCCATACACGCGACATTGATCCATAGCATGACGCTCAAACCAAGATAACTGTGTAATGATTGTAGTTTAATGTGTGTGTAGATATTGAATTTATTTAGTTTATGATATTTAGTGTATGATAATTATCGAACCAGGTTTGACTGATCTCACGTTTGGTATTTACGTATGATTAAAAACTCTCTTCCCTAAAGGGAAACGTGGTGAACAGACACCTATACCTACAAAGACATTTAACAATTGATAAAAGTAGACTGTACATGTATGCAAAGTAGACAAGTGGTGCAGATACTGATATCATAATGCAATTACAAGTCGCACATAAATACACACATGTAGATACTGATATCATAATGCAAGTCACAAGTCGCACATAAATACACACATGTAGATACTGATATCATAATGCAAGTAACAAGTCGCACATAAATACACACATGTAGATACTGATATCATAATGCAAGTCACAAGTCGCACATAAATACGCACATGTAGATACTGATATCATAATGCAAGTAACAAGTCGCACATAAATACACACATGTAGATACTGATATCATAATGCAAGTAACAAGTCGCACATAAATACACACATGCAGATACTGATATCATAATGCAAGTAACAAGTCGCACATAAATACACACATGCAGATACTGATATCATAATGCAATTACAAGTCGCACATAAATACACACATGCAGATACCGGTGCACCACAGGCTGTGTGAATGCTAATCTGTAAATTGGTCTGTGGTTGCTTACATTGAGGGCGTCGTCATCTACATGTTGCAGGATAAAATTAGATCCGGTTTGTCCCGTGATATAATGACGTGATCAATGAGAGAAGTGTGGGTTCCGTCGCAGAAAACAGAAATTGGATGCTGTTTTGCATATCTGTGAAAGAGTGATATCCTGTTGACTGTTCTTTGTAAGGAAACACAACAGGAAGCGATCGCTGCTTTCTTAACACAATTTGCTCAACAGTCTCTCATGTTAACTACGGACCCGCCTATACTATGCTCATCGTAAATAGTATGCAGTTTATCAACATAATCTGTGACAACATTCAAGTCCGAATAGTGTATCGTCTATGACGTTAATAATGTAAACAAAGTTATCCAATCTTCGTTGCCAAAGTATGGCAACGCCGCCATCGACCACTTTCCTACATGGTATCTTGAGGTCATCGTCACAAATACCATACGCAAAATATGTTGTGTCGACGGAACCCAGGAAGTCCAGATCCTTATCAAGTTCCAACGCTCACATAAGCCACACATATCAATATTGTGTTCACTTAACACAGATATCGGATAGGACACACCAGTCACAATACCTATACAAATCGATGTAAGAACATTCAGTGTTGTATTCGCCATGGTTTATATTTACAGTTTGCTGGTCGAATCTCTTCAAGGAACTCAACCGGGAACGACAGTATATAAACTTCGGCCAAGATTGATCTTGCATAACCTCTTAACCACTTTCTGCCACAATATTCACACTTGTAGGTTTTTATCCTTCCTGTAATTGAAGAATAACTTACTTATTGAAGACCTCACACCACGTTCCTGAGTCTCTGATCATAGAATCTTTGACGTTTGGTGCGATACCACTGACAGAGAAACTCTTTACTTTTGTCCGTTTCAACAATACCATGAAATGAGTTCTGTGGCAATATTTGCCTGAGACCAGTAGCTTCAGTGATCATGTCAGCGTTTGTTGTTTGTGGAGTATCACACTCATTAGAGTCCTTTGGCTGGCTTCCTTTTGTAGGTAGGGATGAGTTACTTATGAACAAGAGTGACCAAGAATTCCTCTGGGACAAAGGCCCAATGTTACTTATAGAAACATCAGCAGAGTAGCTCCCAGACGGTGTCAGTTCGGTTACAGGACTCATTGATGATACTGTGAAACCTGTTTTCAATATCCTGTGCATAGAGAAGAGAATTAGCATTTAGGATCAGCAACAGACCCAGACGGCAAACCATTAGTAACTGTATGGGTGTTCTTATTGGAATCAAATTCAACTGGGATGACTTACATGAGAGAGATTAACATGAGTAGGTTAAATAATGACAACAGAAAGATATTAATGTAACATCATGATGGACAGAGGTCACGTGATGACGAAGCCAATAAGACCGGAAGCCAGTTCACCTGGTTGAGGTATACATAGGTGGGGTGATTAACGCTTATAATGAGTTCATAGAAGGCGGGGGGCGGTCGGGTAGCCTAGTGGTTAAAGCGTTCGTTTGTCACGCCGAAGACCCGGGTTCGATTCTCGACATGGGTACAATGTGTGAGGCCCATTTCTGGTGTCCTCCGCCGTGATATTGCTGGAATATTGCTAAAAGCGGAGTAAAACCATACTCACTCACTCACTCACTCACTCACTCATAGAAGGCAGATGTGATGAAATAGCTTTAATCTCTGACTGATGGTTTGTGCTGCCGTTGGATATGTGTGCATGTTTAGTTTCAGAGTATAGAGACTGGTGACTGGTACCACGAGTATACAATTAGTGTTCCCGCTGCGTCTAAATCTAACCTTTCCCATACTCCTGCTTGTTCTTGAGTACAGTAATCCCATACCTCGTCACAATAAGCGAGTAATGGTGAAATAAATGATAAATATATATTCTCTAACGTTTGTTTGGGACAGGCAGTATTTGAAAGTTCTCAAGCAGCTAATCATATGACTTACTCCATGTACAACACTATCTACATGATTGAACCAGCAGCCATCTTGAACCAGCAGCCACTATCTACATGATTGAACCAGCAGCCATCTTGAACCGGCAGCCATCTTGAACCAGCAGCCACTATCTACATGATTGAACCAGCAGCCATCTTGAACCAGCAGCCATCTTGAACCAGCAGCCGTAGAACTAAGTGTTGTCGTGATCAGCCTCTCTCATGTGAGAACCTTTCATTTTAAAATCAGATTTGTCTGGATTAAACGTTACATGCCATTTATGCGCCCATACGGAGATCCTTTCTTGGTCAGCGTTGAAAGTACTTGCTGCTATTAGGATCATCCACCATTATATACAGTGACGTATTGTCTGGAAAGAGCCGTGTGTTACTGTCGAGTGTCTTAATTGTCAACCAGGTCATTTGTAGAAACAAATCCAAACTAATCACGGTCCTAGGACAGACCCATGTGGAATACCTTCAATGGTAGAATTTAGCTGACATTTTTACCGTTTAAAAACACATTTTCGGATTCTGTTTGAAAGATAACTTTCAAAGCACTTTTACCATTTTCATCGAATTCCACATGAAGATAATTTTTAAATAATCTTTTGTGTCAACCTTCATCAAAGGCTTTGCTAATGTCACAAAACACTGTCCTTTACTCTTCCCGATGTCCAGTGCGATGGGTCTGTAGTTTTTGCTTTCCTTTACATTTCGTGTTTTGGAGGACTGGTGATACCTATTGCTCCTTTCCGTTACGATAGAAAGGCAGAATATGGAGTGAGTGAGTATGGATTTACGCCCCTTTTAGCAATATTCCAGCAATATCACGGCGGGGAACACCAGAAATGGGCTTCACACACGTGGGGAATAGAACCCGGGTTTACGGCGTGACGAGCTTTAACCACTAGGCTATCCGAGGCCCCCAGAATATAAAGTGTCATGTTAAGATAATAGGAGGGACATACTTTTTTTCAGAATCGTTGATAAGTTTGTTATTGATGCGGTCAGGTCCAGATGACTTGGTGGTATCAACTGAAAAGTTTCCTCTGAATATGGTCCAACGTATTAGAGCAATCGGTACTTACAGCTGGCAATGTTTATGGCGGGAATTCGACTGTCGATTGTTCAGAGAAATAGCCGCATCTTTAAATATAATAGCTGGAAAGATAGTATTTGGATTATTGTTTTCAAAGTGCTTTGACAAACTCCACCAAGTTTTAGAACCATCTATATTTTTGCAGTAGTTTTGGTTTGCAATTCTAAGAGAGGTGACAACTTGATTTCGTAATTGTCTAAGACACACGATTCCAGACCAAGAAATAGTTTGTCTTCTTTGCAATTTGATGTTTGCTGTTGTTCTCATTGTTCACTCACGGATTTTCCTGACTTCTCACGGCAATAATGTGATTGGGGACATAAGCGTCGTAGCTTGTACCAAGTATCGACGAGCATTCTTTAACTGCATCAACTGCGCAACTAATGATTAACTTGCTCCAGTCATTACATTTGAGATCTGCTGATCGCCCATCAACATCAATGAGTTTTTAAATATATGTCTTCTAAATGCAAAACATTTAGGGTTAGGTATGTTAATTCCTACGTACACTGGACAATGGTCATTACAAACATTGTTAAGCCAACCGGAGGTCGTTACGATACCATAACGTGATAAAAAGGTCAGATCAAATAGCTTACTATTATGAATATTCGTATTCATATTTTTTATTTACTCTACGAAAATCGGTGTTAATATCTCCTGTTATAACTGTATGAAAGCTAGGCCTATGGCAGTACCTATCACTGTGTCAATGTGTTCCCAGCATCACTTGCTTTACAAAGTAATCATATTAATACGCTACGTGTTTTGGATATGACCTTGGTCCATATAGCCTCCAGTCGAAAATAGTCAATTAGTCCATGCGTTTAACGTACACATTATTCCTGACCTACATTGCGACGCAGCACCTCTGGTAGTGCGGTGAAGCCGAAACGGCAGATGATAACCGGGAAGAGGGATGGGAGAATCCGGGATGCCTGGATGTAATTCCTGTGTGTTTGCCCTTTCCTCGGAAAAAAGGTCCACTAATGTCAACTGATTAAAACTTAGTAACTCAACGCTACTTGGGTGCCACAATCGGTGCAACTGGTTGCATCTACAGCCTGAAGTGGCAGGTAGACAGACGTAAAGGTGCATACTGACGGGGATATTGGCGGATACGTTCCTCGCACAAGGTATATTTGCATTTTGTTTTTCATTTTTTCATTCATTTGCTGTAGCATTGAACAGAATCATTCTTGTTCCTTTACGTTGTCGATGGGAAATTCTTGGATGTGAGAAAGACAACACCTGGTGGTTGTTTTCACAAGTCTTTTCGTCAGTAGGCGTGTATATGGTACAGTACACCTGTAAATTGTGATTCACGTTGGCAATTTATGAAACGTCTAAAAATTTCAGTCATTTTACAAATTGACCGAGAAATATTTCCATTTTTCTAACAGATTGAATAAAAATTATTCAGAAGTTCAAAAGGGCTTACAAACATCACAATAGACTAATTATGCTCGGATTAGAAACCCAAAATTCAGAAATTTACATTCAAATCGTTTTCTTTATTTCTTATCACTTTTAGTCAAATAAAAAATAAAAATGTTTGGATTATTATCATAATGACATAGAGTTTCCAGTCAATTTGTAAAATACCTAAAATATTTAGGCGTTAAAGTGAAAATTTCAGTCGTTTTACACTGGGGCGGTCGGGTAGCCTTGTGGTTAAAGCGTTGGCTCGTCACGCCGAAGACCCGGGTTCGATTCCCGACATGGGTACAATGTGTGAAGCCCATTTCTGGTGTTCCCCGCCGTGATATCAGTGGAATAGTGCTAAAAGCGGAGTAAAACCATACCCACTCACTCACTCACTACACTTTGACTGTAACATATACACACAGTATGATAGGCAATGCTCGGGTGAAATCGTCAGTTTGTGTCACAAGTCAAGCAGTGGAAATGAAAACCGCTGAATTCCAAAAGTAAGTGACGTATCAAACCTTTGTAATCATTACCGATGCGAGACCCAAAGATGCCTACATTTCTATTCCAAGACGATATTTCAAACTATGTTTCAATTTGGCAATGTGACGATACGCCATTGTACCAATAAAAGTGACAAATGCGCTTACGGTTGGCGCAGCATACATCGCTTAGCAGTCGAGATTTCTGGAATATCATCCGGTATCCACGGGGGAAAAAAAATAACAAAGTCAACATCCCATCCCGGAGAGTTGTCAGAGATCAGATCTAGAGTCCCTTAAACGTCACATGTCCCATTAGTCAATTCTATTTCATAAGCACATTAGCATTGATTTTAATTTCTAAAGATAGTTTGAATTAAAGGAATGATAGTCCATGTTATCTTACAAAGCCGTTATAAATGAATATATAGCAAAACGTATTTGGATGCGGAGAGCCTAGTAGTGGTGATCTATCATGTCGGGCCGAGGACTCAGTTGTACGCTCCATTATTCGTGACCAACTCGTGTTATTCCGGGACAAGCCGAATGCAGGTTACGGAAAGGGGCGAGTGGTGACGAATGACGCTCTATGTGAATACAAACTGAACATGTGACCCTGTGTCGCCCGTTGTGATGTGAGAGGAATATGTCCTTAACAGTTATGTATTCATTCCCACCAACTGAATCATAAAACAGATAAAGCTATATGAAAAGTAGTTCCAGCTGAGGAGTATTAACAATGGAAGGTTCATATTTACAAACATGGCTGCTCATGAACAATTTACAACTGACCGCAACACGGTGTATGATAAGCATACAGTCTGTTGTGTTGGTTATCACCCCATTACCTGATGGTATTCTAATACGTTTAATTACAATCTTCCCAGAATATAAGATTTTGGATTTATTCAAATAGTATGTATGTGACAACTACTACACAAAGATGGCGTTACAAACTGACGTCGGTTTGTTTTAGATGATAAGCTAAGACACTATAAATCTTGACGAATGAAAGCGTAGGTTTAGAATAAAATAATAATAGAAACAAAATCCGTTATAAATCAGATTTCTCTCCGAAAGCCAATACGAAATAAGTGTTCATTGTAGTTGGTGCATTACGCGCTCAAATGTAATCTTGTAACCACCCCCGACATATAGAAATAAATGTAATCAACTTTGAAGGAAATATCTCAATTAAACCATTCAGAGGCCTCCGTTCCGTTGCCATGGTAACTAAGGTTCAAAGAACCTATGGCACTGCGATCGGGGTTCCATAACACACATACATATTGATCGAAATTGGACAAAATCTACATTTCAACCAATCAGAGGCCTCCGTCCCGTCGTTGTCCGTTATTAAGATAGTAACAGAAGTGAGGTTACCTCGTAGAGTATCGTAACATCCATCTTTATACCACAAAAACTTTGATAGAAATCGGTTAAAAGGATCAGGAGTCATAACTCCTTATATGAAACCTGCAAACAGCAACCAGGTGGTCGTTGTAGAGAGGGGGCCGAACACTGATTAGTCATCTGCATCCAGTCAATGTAACGCGCCATTAACCTGGGAAGTTCCATCACTGTCGAGAGGTATTATTTCATGGGGATAACCCTAAACGTAAAAATAATATTATCTGTCACAACAAATTACACTAAGGGGTTATCGGCAACCCTTTGTGTAAACATGTTTACATTTAGGGTTATCCTGCTACCCTTCATAAAATAATGTTTACAATAAGGATTAATACGTTCTGTAACAAAGCCGGAGACATGAGGTCGGCTGTAGTCAAGGTATTCCAGTTATGTCCAGCTGTACAATCTCAAGTCTTTGGTGTCCATACCACATATATATATATATACAACGCCACAGAATAACCACGCTCGATTATCTCGAGAATGATATGAAAGGAATGGAGATCAGTGATGACACCAGGTGTTCGCGAACAGGTAAGCACACAATGTGCACAAAGAAGTAAGTGATTGTTGCCGCAGCATGGTACATCACGTGACAGACCTAGGTCACCATGTAATAGACGAAGGAGGACATCCCTCGAACATACACCAGTGACTACTAACGGAGATACGGTGGAGATTGTAAGAGATTACAAACATCTTGGGTCTATCATCTAAAACGAAATGCGGACGCTGTTTACAATAAGTGCCAATCACTATTTAAGAAAACTGAAAACTTTAAATGTTCTCTATTGTGTTATGTCGGTGTGATATACACGTTGCATTAAGTCCGTTTTGATGTCCTGTATTCAGTGACTCCTGTCAGCACAGAACACAACCAAACTCAGGAAAATCATTAACTTGGGAGACAAATACTTACCCAGTCTCTAGCTTCGCTGGTAGAATGTTAGAATTGTTATACGGTTTTACCATCCGAGCGTCGTATACTTGTAACAATTATAAATCCAAAAGATCTAAGTTGTCTTTTATTCCTGTATGCATTTCCTTTGTAAATAATCGTTGAGGAAAGTGGTTTCTGTTATACATCATCAGTGTTTAATACGTTCCCCTCTTGTATATGTGCTGCTTAACCTAGTTGTATCTGTCATCCTGTCTTTCTAACATGGTGTTGTTCTCGTGTACAATGTCGTTGTTCCGGTGTGTGAGTCACGCTGGTGTGAGGAGGCCCCGTCACGGGTAATACAGCACACCATTTCCGTGTCGTATCTTACATACATTTTGTTACCTACAGCGAAGTCAGGACGGGTTATTCTTAACTTAGAACTCCTCCCTAACTATAGAAACACACGTAAAGTTTCTCTGTAAGACCTGTCATTATCATTTGAGAAATATTGAATCAATCCGTCCTCTTCTCACTACTCATGCTACAGCCACCCTGACAAAGATCACTCACCCTGTCTCGCTTTGACTTTTGCAATAGCCTACTTTGGGGAATATCAGGGAATCAGCTGAACCGATATCAGGGAATCAGCTGAACCGATATCAGGGAATCAGCTGAACCGACTGCTTGAGAAATGTTTCTCAAATACAAATCTACCACAAATCTCCGATCAAATGACCAACTTCTGTCTGTACCAAAATACAGACTTAAGTCCTTCGGTGCTCGATCCCTCTCTTATGCTGGTGCCTCTCTATGGAACTCCCTTCCCTTCAGCTTCAATAGTGCACCTAGTGTCACGGTGTTTAAGTCGGGACTCAAAACATACCTGTTTGAAGGCTACACATACATGTGTACATGTTTACTATCTGACTGCCCCCTCTCTGCTGTGTATATGTACATATGCTGACTTTGTGCATTGAGCATGTCACTGTGATGTGGATTTTGTGCTATATAAATAGACTTACTATTAATTTTCGTAACTTTACATTTAAAAGATCAGGTTCTACTTCTATAGCTGTTTAAAATATAGTGTAGAATTTAGATTTACGAGAACTGGAAAAGGGAACATGCCATTTGTGGAAGCACATATCTTTTAAGGTCTGTGTCAAAGAACTGTTTAAGTTCTGTGGCATGTCTACACGTTGCTGTAACCAGTAATAACCACATCAGCATTCACTTGGAAACTGGTCTTTTACAGTCAGTTAACTCCCTTGCCTCGGGAAGATGTCGTTTATTACGTTTTCAACTATTGATGCATAACTAATGTTCACATGGCTGTCGTAGAGAAGCATGAGGTTATAACATCTAGAGAAGCATCATATGATAAGTTCTACTAGAGTATCGCATTAAGTAACTTGACCAAGATTTTCCAAACCTTTAAATAACTATGGAGATACATGGGAACCATTCCATGCTCATCATGTTCCCTTGCGTGTTGTCTGATAGCGTTTACGACCCAAAACTATTATATGCATATAACATCCAAATACAATAGAATCGTAGATTTTTTTTGTATCAAATATTTATTGGTGAACACGAAATGTAATATTGTCAAAAACTGTAAGATTTTTTAATATGCCTACTATATTTGTTTGGACTTGCAATGCAATTTCACGTGTATTAATTCACCAAGCTTATCTTCATGTGAAATACGCACCTACGTACTTATAAAATGAAACTACTTCAGATTTTCCTTCATAATGCTTGTTCCTTTCATTGATAAGTTACCAACGTGTTTAAAAACTTCAAATTTGTCCATGTTTACAGTATGAGTACAGCGTTGAGTACAGAGATCTGTGCTGCACTGAACTGAACGGAGTGTCCATGGAGATTACGGCGGCAGCGTAATGATGTGGGCGGTACTCTCCCAGACTGGTAGAACAAGCCTAGAGGCAGGAACCGTGACAGCTCAAAATTATGCTGATGCAATCCTACGGCCTACAGAGTTCCCATGATTCTGACATTGTCATTGTCTGTGTAGTGTCGTCATACTGGACACGTGACCACGGTTGTCCTGTGTCACTATTGCATTATGTCATCGCTCATCAAGCGTCTGGGTGTGCAATACATGTGGTTTTTCACCAGCTGGATTTGACACTTTACAATTTAACCAAACTGTTGTTAACTAACGTACGATTTCACATCACGAATATGAAACGTTTCAAGCACATGACTGCTCGTTCTATTAACCCAATCTGTAGGATTCGGTGATAAGTCCACGTTTCTAAACTACGGTTATAACGAACTCAAAGGGACTACAGTAAACTACGGTTATAACGAACTCAAAGGGACTACTAATTTTAGTTCGTTATAACCGTTATTCGTTATAAGCATATATACAGCATAACTACAGCATATAGTCGGGACTAAAAAGTTAGTTCGTTATATCCGTTAGTTCGTTATAAGCGTGTTCGTTATAACCGTAGTTTACTGTACTAATTTTAGTTCGTTATAACAGTAGTTCGTTAAAAGTACATATACAGCATGACTACAGCAAGTAGTCGGGACCAAAAAGTAGGTTCGTTATATCCGTCAGTTCATTATAAGCGTGTTCGTTATAACCATAGTTGACTGTAGTTCATTGGATCAGTCGTCTTACCAATGAATGATATAAACACGTCTAGGATGGAAGGATTTGTCCTGGAATTTGAACAACTGAGCTACAGTTAGATACAGCGTGTATTCGTGCTTGCTAGTTCAGTCTGTGGGCTTATCTCACTGAGATGTTCGGTATGAATCTACGAACCCGATTTCCTTAATTTCACAAATAACGACTGAGGATTATCGCGATATCGCTATTTCACCCTATCGCGTTACGATATCGTAATGTCGTTGCGTGTTATCGCCATTTCGTTTTTGGCTGTCTCCCAATACCGCTATATCGTGTCATCATATCTCACTGTCGTGTCGTGTGATCACTTTGTCGCCATATCGCGTGGATATCATTGGTAGCACTCGCACTCGCTGGCTATTGCTGGAATATTGCTAAAAGCGGCGTAAAACCATACTCACTCGCTCGTGATATTGCTGGAATATTGCTAAAAGCGGCGTAAAACCATACTCACTCGCTCGTGATATTGCTGGAATATTGCTAAAAGCGGCGTAAAACCATACTCACTCACTCGTGATATTGCTGGAATATTGCTAAAAGCGGCGTAAAACCATATTCATTCGCTCGTGATATTGCTGGAATATTGCTAAAAGCTGCGTAAAACCATACTCACTCGCTCGTGATATTGCTGGAATATTGCTAAAAGGGGTGTAAAACCATACTCACTCGCTCGTGATATTGCTGGAATATTGCTAAAAGCTGCGTAAAACCATACTCACTCGTTCGAGATATTGCTGGAATATTGCTAAAAGCGGCGTTAAACCATACTCACTCGCTCGTGATAATGCTGGAATATTGCTAAAAGCGGCGTAAAACCATACTCACTCGCTCGTGATATTGCTGGAATATTGCTAAAAGCGGCGTAAAACCATACTCACTCGCTCGTGATAATGCTGGAATATTGCTAAAAGCGGCGTAAAACCATACTCACTCGCTCGTGATATTGCTGGAATATTGCTAAAAGCGGCGTAAAACCATACTCACTCGCTCGTGATAATGCTGGAATATTGCTAAAAGCGGCGTAAAACCATACTCACTCGCTCGTGATATTGCTGGAATATTGCTAAAAGCGGCATAAAACCATACTCACTCGCTCGTGATATGGCTGGAATATTGCTAAAAGCGGCGTAAATCCATACTCACTCGCTCGTGATAATGCTGGAATATTGCTAAAAGCGGCGTAAAACCATACTCACTCGCTCGTGATAATGCTGGAATATTGCTAAAAGCGGCGTAAAACCATACTCACTCGTTCGGGATATTGCTAGAAGATTGCTGAAAGCAGCGTAAAACCATACTCACCCGCTCGTGATATTGCTCGAATATTGCTGAAAGCGGCGTAAAACCATACTCACCCGCTCGTGATATTGCTCGAATATTGCTAAAAGCGGCATAAAACCATACTCACTCGCTCGTGATATGGCTGGAATATTGCTAAAAGCAGCGTAAAACCATACTCACTCGCTCGTGATATGGCTGGAATATTGCTAAAAGCGGCGTAAAACCATACTCACTCGCTCGTGATAATGCTGGAATATTGCTAAAAGAGGCGTAAAACCATACTCACTCGCTCGTGATATTGCTGGAATATTGCTAAAAGCGGCGTAAAACCATACTCACTCGCTCGTGATATTGCTGGAATATTGCTAAAAGCTGCGTAAAACCATACTCACTCGTTCGAGATATTGCTGGAATATTGCTAAAAGCGGCGTAAAACCATACTCACTCGCTCGTGATAATGCTGGAATATTGCTAAAAGCGGCGTAAAACCATACTCACTCGTTCGTGATATTGCTAGAAGATTGCTGAAAGTGGCGTAAAACCATACTCACTCGCTCGTGATATTGCTGGAATATTGCTAAAAGCGGCGTAAAACCATATCACTCGCTCGTGATATGGCTGGAATATTGCTAAAAGCGGCGTAAAATCATACTCACTCGCTCGTGATATTGCTGGAATATTGCTAAAAAGGGCGTAAAACTATACTCACTCGCTCGTGATATTGCTGGAATATTGCTAAAAGCAGTGTAAAACCATACTCACTCGCCCGTGAAATTGCATGAATATGCTAAAAGCGGCGTAAAACCTCACTCACTCAGTTCTCCGATTTCAGTTTAGTTGCCATTGTGACTTGTATACAAGCATACAGCATCGACGAAACATACGCACAGGTTTCACTATTGGTCAAATAAAGTCAACACAATATCGAAGTGTTTATTACAAAATCTTAGTAAAGACAACATACGCACAGGTTTCACTATTGGTCAAATTAAGTCAACAAAATATCGAATTGTTTATTACAAAATCTTAGTAAAGACAACATACGCACAGGTTTCACTATTGGTCAAATTAAGTCAACACAATATCGAAGTGTTTATTACAAAATCTTAGTAAAGACAACATACGCACAGGTTTCACTATTGGTCAAATTAAGTCAACACAATATCGAAGTGTTTATTACAAAATCTTAGTAAGGACAACATACGCACAGGTTTCACTATTGGTCAATTGTCAGTCAGCACAGTATTGGGAGTGAGTGAGTTGGATTTGACGCCGCTTTTAACAGTATTCCAGTTATATCACGACGTGTCAGCTTAATGTGGGAGGAAAACCCGAAGTGATGCAGGTCTCAGACGTTTACCACTTCGGAGAAACCCACGAGCACGGGTATGGTGCTGACAAGTCTAGAATCATAATCGGGGCGAACCGGGATTCGAACCCACAACCATAGGTTGCTGGCGTGCCCAAGGGACGCAACTCTGCACAGCGAATCACGGCGCTTTAGACGACTGTATTGAAGTATCCGAAGTATTCCTATAATTATATATAACAAAATCTTAGTAAAGACATCAACAGCTAGATTTTACTGTTGTTTAATGTTTAGTGGAAAACCTTTGTATTAATAAATAAAAGGTGCAAACAAATAGAAACTAATACTATTCATGCTTATAAAAATGTTCGTGTCGCCCTTTGACTTGTTAGTCTGGTGGCCATTGTTGTTTCGCCCCTATTGACCTGTCCCCCGCCATCTTGACACGGGGTGGATGATTGTGAAGACAATATGTAGATCTACAAGGACCGCACAGAGGAAGGGCATTTGCATATCTAAAGATGTTTTAATACTCTTAACCGGGATAAAACACAAAACAATTCAATTAGATGTCATCGCGAGTGCATTCATACCTGACATTCCAAAGGTTCTCCAAACAGATATATACATGAATCTGCCTGGCCTTATCAAATTTTATCCATAGAAACACTAGAAAATATTTGGTATTTTTACGTAGTGGTAGCCTCCCCATTAACATTGATAATATAAGGTGCAGTCATCCCCCTGTACTCCTCCTGGATAGAACTTGCCCTTTTTGTTTTAACTGTTTACGTGTGTCTGCATGTGTCTGTGTGTGTGTCTGTGTGTGTGTGTCTGTGCGTATGTGTGTTCAACGATTTTCCAAACTTACATTGTACGTGTAGGTATGTGTCGAAATTTATCTGAGCCTGATCATAACGTTATACATATGATTATACATTTAGTGTCTCGTTGACCATACCTGGTCGGATGTTATATTTTATTGTTTGTGTACGTCTTTTCGTATGAAGCGTATATATGTAACATGTGACACTGTAACAAACATCTCTCTCTCTCTCTCTCTCTCTCTCTCTCTCTCTCTCTCTCTCTCTCTGTCTGTCTGTCTGTCTGTCTGTCTGTCTCTGTCTCTGTCTGTCCCTCTCTCTCTCTCTCTCATATACACTAGGTCACGAGTGTACTGATAATATATCCATTGTGGTTTGACACAGTCCCATAAATCTGGTCTTGCTCAAATTGACAGTTAATTTCATCACTTGCAGGTTGCACAAAATCCCACAACGTCGCTGACATTAGCATAGATAAACGCTCAGATCAATATTTGGATCATTTAACGAAGTATGTCCCACGAGGGTTGTTATGTCACAGCAGTGTGCGACCAACGACATCAGAGTGACCTCCCTTTGGTATTGCGTACCACATGGGCGTGACCTCGCTGCCTTTCGACAAATAAACAAAGCCGGGCACAGTGATGGTGTGTCACCGCCGGGTCAAGTTCAAGATCGGCGGGGTTCGCTAGGCATCCACTTGCCCCGTCGCTGTTCCGGATACTCGGTGGCATGCAGAGAAGGTAGGTAAAACTGGCTTCAGGTTGACTAGATGCTGGTGGTGACAAACGTTCGGCCATGTCTCGCTCGAAATGAGAACGTGTCTTTCAGCACGGACGCTTGTCACAAGTTTGTGTTTTTATCACAGCAGAAGTTTTAATGACGGCTTTGCCCTGTGAAGTCTGTGTGTCAGGTATTGTTTGAATGACAATCCACTCAGTGAAGCGGTAACAGGTTCGGTGTGTACCGCTAATGAGTGCTATATTTAGCTGCAGTGACTATAGCAGTCTTTGTGGAATATGTCAGTGTAAACGGTGTTCTAGATCTGTACACTAGCTGGTACTACTAATTTGTTTAGCGGCAGACCTACGCGGCCGCGGCCGTAGATCCAGTTTCATCGTTGTTGAAGCTAATTTATGGCGGTAACAGATGTTGCTGTTATTAAATAGACGAGCTGATTATTAAGAGAAAAACATTCTAGGAATGTTCACCTATTGTAAGCAGAAAGGTGATAGCCCCTTGAGGCAGTCTGACTTTCCTTGTTGGAAATAGAGTTGAATAGCTTTCACAGACGTGTTAAGATTAAAAATAATTCGTTTGTTTTTAACATGTACAGTTCATGTGATGCAATGGTTTTATTTAGACTGCCTACAATGGTTATTGTGCAGCTGGTGCAGCTATTGCATGCTAGTTCAGCTTTTAAAGGATGGAAACACTTTGTATTTATATTTTCTATTGTAAATTTTTGTAAGCATTGTGACCAATGTGAGGGACTTCTCCTTGTCACTCTGGACAGAACGGTTGAAACTAGGTTTGGGTTAATGAGTTGATAGCTATGTTTACTTATTTTCATCAATGCTTGATAAGTGTTCAGCGCGACAAGCAGTGTCCAACAAGGACATAGTGACAAGCAATGTCCATCAAGGATATAGCAACAAGCAATGCCTATCAAGGACTGAGTGACAAGCAATGTCCATCAAGGACTGAGTGACAAGCAGTGTCCATCAAGGACTGAGTGACAAGTAATGTCCATCAAGGACGTAGTGACAAGCAATATCCATCAAGGACGTAGTGACAAGCAATATCCATCAAGGACGTAGTGACAAGCAATATCCATCAAGGACGTAGTGATAAGCAGTGTCCATCAAGGACTTATAGTGACAAACAATGCCCATCAAGGACGTAGTGACAATGTACAGCAAGGACATAGTGACAAGCAATGTCCATCAAGGAAGTAGTGACACTGCCCGTCAAGGACGTAGTGACAATGTCTAGCAAGGACATAGTGACAAACAATGCCCATCAAGGACGTAGTGACAATGTACAGCAAGGACATAGTGACAAGCAATGTCCATCAAGGAAGTAGTGACACTGCCCGTCAAGGACGTAGTGACAATGTCTAGCAAGGACATAGTGACAAACAATGCCCATCAAGGACGTAGTGACAATGTCCAGCAAGGACATAGTGACAAACAATGCCCGTCAAGGACATAGTTACAATGTCCAGCAAGGACATAGTGACAAACAATGCCCATCAAGGACATAGTGACAAACAATGCCCATCAAGGACATAGTGACAAACAATGCTCATCAAGGACATAGTGACAATGTCCAGCCAGGACATAGTGACAAACAATGCCCGTCTAGGACATAGTGACAAACAATGCCCGTCAAGCACATAGTGACAAACAATGCCCGTCAAGGACATAGTGACAAACAATGCTCGTCAAGGACATAGTGACAAACAATGCCCGTCAAGGACATAGTGACAAAAATGCCCGTCAAGGACATAGTGACAAACAATGCCCGTCAAGGACATAGTGACAAACAATGCTCGTCAAGGACATAGTGACAATGTCCAGCCAGGACATAGTGACAAACAATGCTCGTCAAGGACATAGTGACAAACAATGCCCGTCAAGGACATAGTGACAAAAATGCCCGTCAAGGACATAGTGACAAACAATGCCCGTCAAGGACATAGTGACAAACAATGCTCGTCAAGGACATAGTGACAAACAATGCTCGTCAAGGACATAGTGACAAACAATGCTCATCAAGGACATAGTGACAAACAATGCCCATGAAGGACATATAGTGACAAGCAATGTCCATCAAGGACATATAGGGACAAGCAGTGTCCATCAATGACTTAGTGACAAGTAATGTCCATCAAGGATGTAGTGACAAGCAATGTCCATCAAGGATGTAGTGACAAGCAATGTCCATCAAGGACTGAGTGACAAGCAATGTCCATCAAGGACGTAGTGACAAGCAATGTCCATCAGGGACTGAGTGACAAGCAATGTCCATCAAGGACGTAGTGACAAGCAATGTCCATCAGGGACTGAGTGACAAGCAATGTCTGTCAAGGACATATAATGACAAGCAATGTCCATCAAGGACGTATAATGACAAGTAATGTCCATCAAGGACATAGTGACAAGCAATGTCCATCAATACGTATAGAGACAAGCAATGTCCATCAATGGCATAATGACAAGCAATGAATGTCAAGGATATGTAGTGACAAGTGTCCAAGGACATATGACAATGTGAGTATATTTAGAGATTATCATACGAGCATATGTGTCATACTGATTTTATGAAATAGCGTGTGAATTCTTGTATTTCCTGAGTGAGAGGGTTTGAGTCTAGCATCACATCGACACAATGTGTCTGTGTACGTGACTGGAATCACGTCAGAGAAATGTGTCTCGATGAGTCAGCATAAGCAGCGAACTAGGTGGTCTTGAATGTAAGGTTTCACAACATCAGAAGATTCAGACCTTTTTATCCCTTTACATAATATGTCTGTTATGGAGAATGACATGTTTTGCACACCCTCATCCACAAAACAAACAGACAAGGACTAAAGGCACATCATGTGTGAGAAATGTGTCGACTGCAGTCCATGGGCTGGAGATGTGTTCAGGGTCCACCACTTCCAGGTCACGGGGTCGAGAGGGGCCTGCCCTCCTCCACGCTGAGCGTCAGCTGTCAGCACTACGGAGCATCGAGAAGAAGATTGCAGCCAACTGATCGTACTTTCAGTGCTGTCAACTCCAGTTATTTGTATCACTCTTTGAAAGAAATGTATCATGCAATTATCTAGGGGATGCAATACGCACATTGTCATTTTATCCATCTAGAGTATTAGAAAATTGGCAATAACATATATTGATACATTCTGAGTTTTGAATGTTTAATATGCACAAGATTTCAAAAGACTGATTGTCATTTGTAAATCACTCAGATATATAATTTATGAGGTAATATGACACATTCATACGGATTTGCTATTGGGAAATTAATACAATATTTTCAAATGTTGTAAATCACTTGGGTTCCCTATTGTGATATTGTTGGAATATTGCTTAAAACAGCCTTAAGCCGTATTCACTCACATTCAAATCAGCAGAACTAACTACACTGAGGCCAAAGGTATTTTACATGTTTAATATGGTGGATGTTGAAGATGATCTTTTGTCATTTCAGAACAAGATGACAGAGAAGCCTCCTTCCACACGTGAGCCATCTCTGTCAAGCTCTGGTCCTCCTCTGTCAAGCTCTGGTCCTCCTCTGTCAAGCTCTGGTCCTCCTCTGTCCAGTTCTGTGCCATGGGCAGGCTCTTCGTCTGCCCTATCCATGACATCATCCTCTGCATACCTGAATGCCTCAGCCCCCAGACTGGAAGATGTGTTGCCCCCCTACCCAGGGGAGTCCCCCTCTCCTCCAGGGCTTGAGTCAGCCTTCGTTCATGCCTCAGCACCGGATCTGACAGTTCTGGAATCACAAGAACCCCTCCAGCAAAGTGCAACCCCCCTTCCAATGAGGCATGGACCTGGTCTCTACCCAGAGTGTATTCCTGCCCCCGTCCAGCCCCACGTGCCAACCACCAGTCCACCACCTGTGTCAAACTACCCTCACCCACCTTCAGAGGCAGTGTCCCCATCCCAGGGACAGGTGCCCCCACAGCAAGGACATGTGCTTCCACCGTCCCCAACCCACAAAACTGTGCCGTCATCCAACGTCCACCTCCTTCCACCTGGGTCAGCCTTTGCTAATGCCACGGCCCCCGTCCGCTCCGGGTCATCTTCCCCAGCTCCAATCCCTGACTTTACTGCCAACAGTGTGACACTGGATCCTGCTCTTAATTTACTCATGGCTGCAAAGTATCAAATTGACTTTCTCAATGCTGTTGCAAAGAAAACAGATCTTAATCAATCAGGTCCTGTTTTAGATTATGCAATTCAAAGATATGAGAAGTATTGGCTGCCTTTGTGTGCCAAGCATTCAGACAAAATTCTCTCTGCACCTATAGACATTGAGTGGGTGTGGCACTGTCACTTACTCTGCCCATTGAAGTATAAGCTGGACTGTCTCCAAGCAGTCGGGATGGTTATTGACCATCATCTGTTGTCCCGGAGTGACCGAGAAGATGCTGTGGACCTGGCCCAGACTGTGTGGGAGGATGAATACCCACACATCCCTTTTCATGTTTGTCGAGCAGACCATGTTAATGTTGAGCCACATTTTAAGTCCCAGTTTACATACGACATTGCTGCAGCTGCCCTCCGACAGACAGTGTTTTATTATCAGGTGTCCCTGCCTCACTACCAGGATGAGAAGTTCCTCAAGAGCTGTGTGACGAGATACAAGCAGTTTCTGTATGCGAAAAAACATCACGCGAGAATGTTCCTGGTCCCCTGCTACGACATGGACCTGATATGGCACACACATCAACTTCATCCAGTTATCTATGCCAGAGATACGCTCAATCTGATTGGTCAAATCTTTGACCATGACGACTCTGTGAATGACAGGAGCCCAGGATCAAAACTTAACAAATGTGATGCTCGGACAAGAGTGATTTGGAAAAGAATTTTCCACCAGAACTTTGCCTTAACCGGAGCCATGTTCCGTGGAGAACCACCTCACAAGAAACTGCACAGTCTATCTAAGGATGATGTCAACATGATTGCTACAAAGAAGACTGACATTCTCTTGGAGAAGGTTGCCATGGATGGTTACATGTCAGACGGGAAAAAACTAAAACTTCATCTTTGGTATCGAACAGGTTATCAAAATTTTGGCTTCGGTCTAAGTGTTGAGGACACTATAACTGTTCTGCGTGGTTTTAGGACGAAGTTCGAAAGAGGATACAAGGTGATGAAGAATTTTTCTTTTGACACAAAATTTAATCATAAAATCTGTGCAGATCTGTGTCAGAAGGAAGGGGCATTCTGCTTCAGTGGGAAGAAGGACCTTGGGAGGGGTTGGTTTGATCTGAAGAAAGTGGTTCAGGATCTAGATTCAAAGGGTCTTACGACAGATCTGAAGATCAACATTGGAAGCGAAGCAACAGCCCAGTGTAGTTTGAGTATCCCGACACCGACGCGGGGAGTGTCCGTGTTCAAATTGGACGTTGGGCAGTATGAGACCTGTATCATGCCAGAGAACGTGCAACAAATTTGGGGACCAATACCGTTGTCTCGGTTACCAAGAGGAGTACCAAATACCTGTTCTGTGGCATCTCACAAGTAAGTATTATCATCTTTTTTGACATGTGTTCTTTAGTTATTAAGCCTCTCCAACACCATCAGAAACCTCCTGAAATAGGCATAGGAGCATTTATAGACCTCCTCCACTAGGCATAGGAGCATTTATAGACCTCATCCAATAGACATAGGAGCATTTATAGACCTCCTCCACTAGGCATAGGAGCATTTATAGACCTCATCCAATAGACATAGGAGCATTTATAGACCTCCTCCACTAGGAATAGGAGCATTTATAGACCTCATCCAATAGACATAGGAGCATTTATAGACCTCCTCCAATAGGCATAGAAGCATTTATAGACCTCCAATAGGCATAGGAGCATTTATAGACCTCCTTCTATAAACATGATACAAACTTTTTTAGACCTCCTTCTATAAGCATGATACAAACATTTCTAGACCTCCTTCAAAAGGAATAGGAGCATAGACCTCCCCAAATAAGCATAGGAGCATTTATAGACCTCCTCCAATAGGCATCGGAGCATTCATAGACCTTCTCCAATAGGCATAGGAGCATTTATAGACCTTCTCCAATAGGCATCGGAGCATTTATAGACCTTCTCCAATAGGTATGATACAAGCATTTATAGACCTCCTTCAATAGACATTATACAAGCATTTATAGACCTCCTTCAATAGGCATGATACAAGCATTTATAGACCTCCTCCAATAGGCATGATACAAGCATTTATAGACCTCCTTCAATAGGCATGATACAAGCATTTATAGACCTCCTTCAATAGGCATGATACAAACATTTATAGACCTCCTCCAATAGGCATGATACAAACATTTATAGACCTCCTCCAAAAGGCATGATACAAGCATTTATAGGCCTCCTTCAGTAGGCATGATACAAACATTTATAGACCTCCTCCAATAGGCATGATACAAGCATTTATAGACCTCCTCCAATAGGCATGATACAAGCATTTATAGACTTCCTTCAATAGGCATGATACAAGCATTTATAGACCTCCTCCAATAGGCATGATACAAGCATGTATAGACCTCCTCCAATAGGCATGATACAAACATTTATAGACCGCCTCCAATAGGCATGATACAAACATTTATAGACCTCCTCCAATAGGCATGATACAACCATTTATAAATTGACCTGTCTCAGTGAGCATGTTACAACTTTTTTGAGAGGCATTTAGAAGTTCGAGTTCTAAGTAAGGACAAGATATATGGATGAACAACTTCTTTATTACAGTAAGGAACGGCGTTTCAGAGTAGGTTCTAACACCGTTATCAAGCAAGTGATGTTAAAAGTATATATACACGTAGAGGGCAATGTTTATACAGTTGAGTACATTGGGATATCATTACAATGGAGTGGTGCACACAAGGGGGGATATGAGGTAAACATCTTAACAGGTGATGCCAGTTGTATAAACAAAAGGATTATGACTGATTGGGATCTTTGATGAGTTGATGGTAAGCAGTGGGTATGTAATAGAATGGATCACGGTTGATTGATGGTTAGAGTCTTTTTATGTTGATGGCTTTTTGGAGTTTTCTGATTTTGAAGGCTTTGAGGTTTGTTGTGAGGGCTTGGATTTTGTCCTACTCGATGCTGTGGCGGGGGATGTCAGTGATACAGCAGACATAGATCAACTCTGGAGACTGAGCTTTGGTGTTCTTTAGTCTGGGTTTGGAGGGACCTTGATGTTTGATACAGAGCATCATCAACAAAACCCAGAAATCTCCCCGTCAACAACCTGCACCCTTACTGATCAGCCTCCCCTACTGATCAGCCTCCCCTACTGATCAGCCTCCCTTACTGATCAGCCTCCCCTGCTGATCAGCCTCCCCTACTGATCAGCCTCCCCTACTGATCGGCCTCCCCTACTGATCAGCCTCCCCTACTGATCAGCCTCTCCTACTGATCAGCCTCCCTTACTGATCAGCCTCCCCTACTGATCAGCCTCCCCTACTGATCAGCCTCCCTTACTGATCAGCCTCCCCTACTGATCAGCCTCGCCTACTGACCAGCCTCCTCTACTGATCAGCCTCCTCTGCTGATCAGCGTCAGCCTCCCCTACTGATCAGCGTCCTCTATTGATCGGCCTCTCCTACTGATCTGCCTCCACTACTGATCAGCTTCCCCTACTGATCAGCTTCCCCTACTCATCAGCCTCCCCTACTAATCAGCCTCCCCTACTGATCAGCCTCCCCTACTCATCAGCCTCCCCAACTGATCAGCCTGAGAAGTAACACCATTTAAGCAAAAGGAAACCACCAGCCAGCTAACAGCAAGGACCATCAGGTGCCATGTCCCACTTTCCCTGTAATTGTGGACCAGCTCACAATGGTGAAACATCAAGGCCCCTCAAAACCCAAATGAAAGAACATTCTACTCGACAGTAAGGGTCTAAAACAAGGACTGGTCGACTCGGGGTCAGTCTTCTTTGTCTGAGCGGAGTTATCATGTTGAACTTTGGAAGGGTGTCTCAGTGCACTAGCACTTTCAAATTGGCATTAGTCCAGACTAGTGCAAGCAGCCACACAAACACACATGCATGCACTCAACATTTCACCTCATCTACATACCTGCCTATATCAATGTACCTGGCTGCCTCTATATCTACCTTCCTTAATATCTACTGACCTAGCTTCCTCTATATCTACGAGGGGTGTTCATTAAAGATTTCCCCTGACCCACTTCCAATGGACCTAGTGGAATGAAACTTGGCATGGGTATTAGTCTTTCTCCACATAGGAACCACCAAGAGTTACACACTTCTCCCATCGTTTTATGCAACTATGGAGACCTCGTTTTTAATAATGCAAGCAAAGACCACGTGCATTTTTCGCATTTAATTCATGCTCGCATTAATTTCAAGAATTACAGTATCTACCTACATACCTGCCAATATATCTACCAACCTATATATCTACCTACCTATACATCTACCTACATATACATCTACCTACCTATACATCTACCTACCTATACATCTACCTACCTATATATCTACCTACCTATATATCTACCTACCTATACATCTACCTACCTATACATCTACCTACCTATACATCTACCTACCTATATATCTACCTACCTATACATCTACCTACCTATATATCTACCTACCTATACATCTACCTACCTATATATCTACCTACCTATACATCTACCTACCTATATATCTACCTAACTAGTTGCCTGTACATCTGCCTGCCTATACATCTACCTACCTATATATCTACCTACCTATAGACCCATGAAGATTCCGGGGTAGAATAGGTCTTCAGCAACCCATGCTTGCCGTAAAAGGCAACTATGCTTGTTGTAAAAGGCGACTAACCGGATCGGGTGGTCAGACTCGCTTACTTGGTTGATGCATGTCATCGATGCCAATTGCGTGGATCGATGCTCATGATATTAATCACTGGATTGTCTGGTCCAGACTCGATTATTTACAGACCGCCGTCATATAGCTGGAATATTGCTGAGTGTGGCGTTAACAACAAACCAACCAACCTACCTATATATCTACCTACCTAGCAGCCTATACATCTACCTGCTTATATATCTACCTACCTATATATCTACCTACCTAGCTGCCTATACATCTACCTGCTTATATATCTACCTACCTATGTATCTACCTACCTAGCTGCCTACACATCTACCTGCCTATACATCTACCTGCCTATATATCTACCTACCTAGCTGCCTACACACCTGAACAACTTGAAGTAGAATTAGACTACAATGTATGGGCAGAGAGCATGATAAATATTGGTGGTGCAGTAAAAAAGTGGGATGAAGTCATCCGAAGCTGCTTATAATAAACAATGTATGTATTGTAAACAAATGTACATTTGTAAATAACACATGCTAATTGTCCATCTAATAACACAAATAATCAATACGATACATATGTATATGAACTACTTCTGACATATATGTAATATATATATGTATGTCAGTGTGCACATTTATACTATAGATGTTGTCCTTTCACTGTATACCTTGTACTCTTCGTGAAATGGAGGAAATAAAAAAGATCTATCTATCTACCTACCTAGCTGCCTACCTACGTACCTATCTGCCTATGTGCAAGCCACCCCCCACTCCGCACCCCATCCCCACCCACCAACTTCCCACCCACCAACTCCCCACCCACCAACTTCCTACCTACGTACCTATCTGCCTATGTAAAACCCTACCATTCGTCTGACTCTCCCTGTAACTCCAGGTATGAAGCAAGGTCAGAATGGTCAGTTTTCCCTACTGTTTCAGATTACGCAACCACATGAAGAAGGTTGAGTTCACGTGTCGCATCGTGCACAGTCTCCCATTGCTCATGTCTGCTGTTCAGATCTTCTACCATGACAAGATGGCTGCTGTGGCTCACCTCGTGGGGCCGGACCAGATTCCCAGACCGGAACAAGTAGGCAACTAGATTAGTCAGATGATCTTAGGACACAAGTAGGCAAATAATTTAGTCAGGTGTTCGAAGGACACAGGTAGGCAACTAATTTAGTCAGGTGTTCTAAGAACACAAGTAGGCAACTAATTTAGTCAGGTGTTCTAAGGACACAAGTAGGCAACTAATTTAGTCAGGTGATCTAAGAACACAAGTAGGCAACTAATTTAGTCAGGTGTTCTTGAACACAAGTAGGCAACTAATTTAGTCAGGTGATCTAAGGACACAAGTAGGCAACTAGTTTAGTCAGGTGTTCTAAGGACACAAGTAGGCAACTAATTTAGTCAGGTGTTCTAAGAACACAAGTAGGCAACTAATTTAGTCAGATGTTCTAAGAACACAAGTAGGCAACTAATTTAGTAAGGTGTTCTAAGGACACAAGTAGGCAACTAGTTTAGTCAGGTGATTTAAGGACACAAGTAGGCAACTAATTTAGTCAGGTGTTCTAAGGACACTAGTAGGCAACTAATTTAGTCAGGTGTTCTAAGAACACAAGTAGGCAACTAATTTAGTCAGGTGTTCTAAGGACACTAGTAGGCAACTAATTTAGTCAGGTGTTCTAAGAACACAAGTAGGCAACTAATTTAGTCAGGTGATTTAAGGACACAAGAAGGCATCTAATTTAGTCAGGTTTTCTGACTTCCTCCAGACCTGAAGAAGTAATGTGTTCTGGACACTACCAGTGTTGTTTCAACTGTGTTTGATATATGTTCAGTTTCCACCAAAGGAACAAACAGATTTTGACTTTCTTGTGTAACGTATCATACATGACTACACCATGACATGTATAAGCGAGTCTGCTGAAAGGTAAGACATCAAGACATAATGTTCAAATCTTGATTTGCAGGTGTCGAACACTTCCAGGTGTGTGACTCTTGACCCCCGCAAGGGTGAGAGAGCAGTCCTCATCAAGACTCACAATGGTGACTGGGGTGTTGTCCGTGGACAATGGCTTGGTGTTCGTAGAGGAATACCAGGGGTCAAAGGTCAGTTGTAAATCAGAGAAACAAATATTGACTCTTGGATGTCGATTGATGCTGCTTTTGTTTTCGTTGTGGATCCTAATGGTCAGGTTTAAAGTGTGAATTTAAAGGTTCTCAAAAATGTGTGCTGGTAAGATTTGGCGTTCAGTAGTGTAGAACATATGCTGCCAGTTGTGTAGAACATATACTGCCAGTAGTGTAGAACATATACTGCCAGTAGTGTAGAACATATGCTGCCAGTAGTGTAGAACATATGCTGCCAGTAGTGTAGAACATATGCTGCCAGTAGTGTAGAACATATGCTGCCAGTAGTGTAGAACATATGCTGCCAGTAGTGTAGAATATATGCTGCCAGTAGTGTAGAACATATGCTGCCAGTAGTGTAGAACATATGCTGCCAGTAGTGTAGAATATATGCTGCCAGTAGTGTAGAACATATGCTGCCAGTAGTGTAGCCTTTTCATGAATGCTTGTGTCATACCCAGATATATACACTGTAACAAGACACATGTGGTATACTTAGACACAGACACTTGTATCACATCCAGATATATACACTGTAACAAGACACATGTGATATACACAGACACAGACACTTGTATCACATCCAGATATATACACTGTAACAAGACACACGAGATATACACAGACACTTGTATCACATCCAGATATATACACTGTAACAAGACACACGAGATATACACAGACACAGAAACTTGTATCACATCCAGATATATACACTGTAACAAGACATACAAGATATACACAGACACAGACACTTGTATCACACCCAGCTACAGTGTAGCTAGACACATACAGACATTTCAACCAATCGACGACATTGAGTTACATTTTGGCTGGACGAACAAGTCTATGCATAGTCCAATCAAATCGCATAACGAAGTAGACTTCTAGTTCATAAACAACACAGATTTCTACATCATTTCTATTCATGTTTTCAATCAAGGTGCTCAAGTGACTAGATGCACTTTTGTTTGTGAGACCCGTTATTACAATATAGATCTTGATTATCGATCAGATCATCTTGACTGGGCGCTGCCATTTTGTTTGAAACAAATGCAAGTGATGGAATCTGATTGGTCAGTAGGAAGGACATAGAAGGGACATGACTCATAATAGCCGCTGGTGGTGCTTTGGTCAAGCAAGGGTGTAAACTGGACTTTTATAGTCAGTTATCTCCCTTGCCCCAGGAAGATGGGACACTAGTTGCACTCCCAACTGTGACCAGATCTTGTATCCGGGCGGAATGCTGTCGATTTCCATCTCGAAGGGAACACGTTAGCAGCGGTTTCAGTCGCCATTCAGACATTCATAAACAAACAAGCCATGGCACGTGACTTCAAGGCACCAGTGCTGAAAAAAGTTTGCTGGCTTTCTATAAAACCAGGCCTAACAGCAACATTTGGCCTGTGAAAAAAACAAAAAGTGCAACTACCAAACAGTCAAACCCCCCCCCCCCCCCCCCCCCCAACCCCAAAGCCTTCTAGTTCTCAAACATCTGTTGGGACAGGAGACAGATCGCCGATATCTATTACTGATCTGGAAGATAGTTTTACATCAGTAGAGCTTTTGGAAGAGACGATGGAGGCAGCAGTAACAGGGAAGGGAGGTAACTCTGAACATGCTACATAATGCTTTTCTCTCGCTGCAAAATGACCAGAAAACTGATATTGGAGCCATAAAAGAAAGCATGGACTTTGTCATGGCAGATGCTGAAGAGATGGAGGAAACAGTTAACATATATCAGGACTCAATTGACAAACTACAAGATTCTGGGGACACCATCAGGACTAGATTACTTGCAGTGGAGGAAAAGGTCAACATAGAGAACGATAGTCAAGACAATTGTCTGTGTTGTGGCTCCCCACATGAAGAAACAGAGAACGAACACACGAGAGAATGTGGTTAATGACTGTGTCCAACATGCAGCTCGTGATTGACTGTCTCCAACATGCAGCTCGTGAATGACTGTCTCCAACATGCAGCTCGTGATTGACTGTGTCCAACATGCAGCTCGTGAATGACTGTGTCCAACATGCAGCTCATGAATGTCTGTGTCCAACATGCAGCTCGTGAATGTCTGTGTCCAACATGCAGCTCGTGAATGTCTGTGTCCAACATGCAGCTCATGAATGACTGTATCCAACATGCAGCTCGTGATTGACTGTATCCAACATGCAGCTCGTGAATGTCTGTGTCCAACATGCAGCTCATGAATGACTGTGTCCAACATGCAGCTCGTGAATGCATAATGCTGATCAATGCAGGTAGTTTATTGAATATAACAGGCAGCCTGTTCATGAAGGTGTATTTAGCTGAGACAATTCTCAGAGACTTATGACAAAAATTACGACTACCATAAGCGTTAATCTTGAGGCTGTCTTAAACCTATCGCAATGTTACCTTACTTATGTCACAAGTCTTTGCTATGACAGTGAGCTCTTTTGTGACGGAGGTAAAATAAGCTTTGTATTGCCCAAGGACGTCATCGATTATACAGGGAATTCCCTAGATTGAAATTCATGTTTGCATTTATATTTGTAAATAAAAAATCACTATTGACATTTTGAGGATAAACAATAGGGAGATAATTGGTGATGATTCTTTCAACAGTGGTGCATACTGACATACATATCTAGCAAGTCTTGAAGAATCATAGCAAGAAACATGCATGTGTCCTTTAGGCATGTTTATGTGACAACGATAACCATAGAAACAACATACTCTGTCCTACAACTGTACCACCTCGGTGTGGTTAAGTTAAACCACGGGTCAAGAGTGTGCATTCACGTCAACAAAATGTATTTTTTATATCAAACTCTCATATAAGATTCTTCTCATAGTTGAATTGTTACGGACTGGGTACTGGACAAACGGGAAATTTGAACAGATAAGTTGTGTCTTTGTTTCAGCTGATTACAGACATTAGTGACAACAATGTTGTTTACTTGTACCGTATGTACAGGAAATAAAGACAACGTATCCATAACTTGTATCTACTTTGTCATCTTTCAACTTCTCAGTAATGCCTATCAAACAATTCAAACAGTTGTATCATATGTTTTTTCAGGTGAACAATTGACTTGCCTTTGCATGTGTTTGTGATGGGTTGCACTAGTGGAGCAGGATGTGCTCACTTTTTTCGCGAACACCTGGTATTATCACTATTTGATGGTGATTCATAAACAAATGGTCATTATACAGTCGGAATTGTAAAATCAAGTCATTGGAGATTTTTTTATGAATATCGTAATGGTTTTGTCGCTTTTATTATTGTTCAAAGTAAGGGCTGTTTGCATTTATTTCAGAACGAATTGAATTCATGAGGAATAATGATGATATGTGATTACAACAGTCATACCCAGTATGTCAGATACCCCTGTATGTCAGATACCCCAGTTGTCAGATACCCCAGTATGTCAGATACCCCAGTATGTCAGATACCCCTGTATGTCAGATACCCCAGTATGTCAGATACCCCAGTTGTCAGATACCCCAGTTGTCAGTTACCCCAGTTGTCAGATACCCCTGTATGTCAGATACCCCAGTATGTCAGATACCCCTGTATGTCAGATACCCCAGTTGTCAGATACCCCAGTTGTCAGATACCCCTGTATGTCACATACCCCAGTTGTCACATACCCCAGTATGTCAGATACCCCTGTATGTCAGATACCCCTGTATGTCAGATACCCCTGTTGTCGGATACCCCAGTATGTCAGATACCCCAGTATGTCAGATACCCCAGTTGTCAGATACCCCAGTTGTCAGATACCCCAGTTGTCAGATACCCCTGTATGTCAGATACCCCTGTATGTCAGATACCCCTGTATGTCAGATACCCCTGTATGTCAGATACCCCTGTATGTCAGATACCCCTGTATGTCAGATACCCCTGTATGTCAGATACCCCTGTATGTCACATACCCCAGTTGTCAGATACCCCAGTTGTCAGATACCCCAGTTGTCAGTTACCCCAGTTGTCAGATACCCCTGTATGTCAGATACCCCTGTATGTCACATACCCCTGTATGTCACATACCCCTGTATGTCAGATACCCCTGTATGTCAGATACCCCTGTATGTCAGATACCCCAGTTGTCAGTTACCCCAGTTGTCAGATACCCCTGTATGTCAGATACCCCTGTATGTCACATACCCCTGTATGTCACATACCCCTGTATGTCAGATACCCCAGTTGTCAGGTACCCCTGTATGTCACATACCCCTGTATGTCACATACCCCAGTTGTCAGTTACCCCAGTTGTCAGATACCCCAGTTGTCAGGTACCCAAGTTGTCAGATACCCAAGTTGTCAGATACCCCTGTATGTCACATACCCCTGTATGTCAGATACCCCTGTATGTCAGATACCCCAGTTGTCAGGTACCCAAGTTGTCAGATACCCAAGTTGTCAGACAGTGGAGACGAGATGGCTTGTCAAAACATGTGAGATTTACCTGTTGTGGTAGATATATATATCCCTGTATAATTGAAATCAAATGTATAAGGATGTTTGAAGTTTGATCTGAAATGAAATTGATCTGTCCAAATTCAATAGGATTATATACTGTTATATTTTTACCCATTTAGACTGAACTAATGAACCATCTGACAATTGGCTTGATACCATTACAAGAGTTCATGACCAAGCCAAAAATTACATTCAGAGAGGAAAAATTATGATATGTTTTGCAGCCACAAGCACCCGGAATAGATTTAACTAATGAACCATTTGATTGTGAAAACTTCTATTTGTAAGTTCTCACAGCTTCTTACAAGAAAATAGAGTTTTCACAGCTAACATGTTTTCACTAAATTGTGCATATGTTGTCACATATATCTGTATTTGTCACATATATCTGTAGGTGTCTGACAAATGGGGTTAAGGTGTCTGACAAATGGGGTTAAGGTGTCTGACAAATGGGGTTAAGGTGTCTGACAAATGGGGTTTAGGTGTCTGACAAATGGGGTTTAGGTGTCTGACAAATGGGGTTAAGGTGTCTGACAAATGGGGTTAAGGTGTCTGACAAATGGGGTTAAGGTGTCTGACAAATGGGGTTAAGGTGTCTGACAAATGGGGTATGATTGGAACTCATTTACCAACTGGGTAACAAGCACTGGAATGTGGGACAACTCAAAGGTGACAATTACGTTTTTAAGGTATCTGACAAATGGCTTGAGACCATCACAATAGTTCATGTCCAAGCAAAAAATTACATTCAGTGATGAATAATGATGCTATGTTTTGCAGCCACAAGCACCCGGAAAGGCAAGCGTGGGATTCCTGGCAGCCCTGGGTACCTCGACATCAGCTTCTTCAAGATGGCCACCCGCAAGTGGCAACACGTCTCCCTGGAAAAAGCATTTGAATCATCATCTTTCAAATTCACCATTGAATCTTCTCGTGTTGAACTTGACCGAGGGATGATCGAGATTACTGCAGATGATGACAACATTGTAGAGAACCTTGCCCTCTCCTTCAGTGTGTCTCTGCTCCATGTTCTGTGTCAGCCCCGCCCCCGGGGTTGGGAACCGGGACACACGCTGGACACAGATGACAAGAGAGGAACTAAAGCCATCAGGTCCATCCCATCAGAGAATCTAGCCTTGGTGCTTGCTTGTGGCTTCCTTGCTGCCACTCCATGCAATTTCTTCATCCGGTCCCGTCAGAGAGATCCGGAGAGTGTGAAGGGGTGGACGTCAGGGGAGGGAAAGCCCATGGAGGAGCATTATGGGGAGAGCATGTGGGGCGGGACAGTCCAGGTAGAGGAGGGAGCTCGGGAGGAGCTTGCTGCAGCTGTGTGGGGTGGGGATATGGGTAATGGGGATGTTGAGGACAGGCATGAAGACCATGAGGCTCCAGAGGAGCCAGTCAAGGAGCCCAGCAGTTCTGAATCTGATGCTGAGAGTGAAAAGAGTGAAGAAGACAATGAGGAAGAAAAGGATGATAATACTGATGATAACCATCTCACAGATGAAAGAGAAAATGAGGAGGATCCTGAAATTGAAGACATTGCTGAGTTTGACAGTGGTACTTTGGAGGGTAATGAGTGTCCTGAGGATGCACCTGAGGAGCTTGAGGGGATACTTGATGACAATGAGGAAGATGATGAAGAAGATGATGAAGAAGGTGATGAAGCCCTCAATGGTGAAGGCAATGGCTTGAATGATGACAGTGATCAGCTTGATGATGACAGCAGGCTAGGAGAGGTTGATAATGGGTTTGATGATGATGCTAACTCTGAGACAGGACTGCTTGCTGCTCAAGACCAGGATCTTGGGGATGACCAGGATCTTGGGGATGACCAGGATGATGCCATTGATGATCAAGGTCTAGGAGGATATGAAGATCTTGACAATGATCAGAATGACGACTTTGGTTATGCTGAGTTAGAAAATGAAACATTTGGTGGAGAAAATGATGAAAACTTTGGTGAAAATGAGCAAGGATTTGGAGATTTTGGTCTTTGTGGAAGTAATGATGATGTTGGACATCTAGATGATGGGGGTGACTTTGGCGGCACAGATGATCCTTATGCTTTGGGCATCTTGGACGATGATGCAGGAGACGTGCAGGGATTTGGGATTACAGATACAGAGGGATTCACAGCACATGATGATGAGACAGAGATGCTAGGTCTGGGATATTCAGACGCACAGGAGGATTATGACTTCGGTGGGGTGGGAGATGATGGATTTGGGGATGGGGGAACTTTTGGAGGTGCAGACGACTACTTCTCTATGGGTGTGTATGATGATCCAGGGTGTGATGATTGGACCCTTGGTGGGGGGGATGGTGGAGCTACCGGAGATGCTGATGGCGGAGGGTGTGGAGGTTGTGGAGGAGGTTGGAATGGTGGTGGAGTGGGAGATGGAGGGGGAGATGGAGGTGCATTCAGCGGGGGTGGGGAAGGGGGGTTCAGTGGTGGTGGTGGAGGAGGTTTCAGTGGAGACCTGGGTGGGGGATTCTTCGGAGATGATGGAGGTGGGGGAGGCGGGTTTGCTGATGGGGGAGGTGGCAGTGGAGATGGTGGGGGCGATGGTGGGGGTGATGGTGGGGGAGGAGGTTGTGGTGGGGGATGTGGAGGGGGATGTGGAGGTTGAGCTGACCATGTTTCACAGTTGACAAAACAAATATATTTTTTCAGTTTTCACATTCTGGTCAAATGCTGGGGACCATTGAGAAAAATATCAAAGTCTTCTGGATTTACATATACACCTGTTCTTGAGTCAACTAATTGAAACATTTTATTTCAAGGAAAGAAGACAATTCTTCTCATTCAATGAAGGGTCACCCTGCTATAGTTATTCCTGCTGTTGATATCTGTTGATATGATCAGTGGGGAAGGTGTTTCTCACAGAACAAATCTCTTTACATGTTTTATTTTTTAAAAGGTTTGCAGAGACCTAAACATTTTGCAGATGAATAATTCATTGAAAACTATTATGTTCTTTTACAAGTGTTTGTGATTTTTTACTTACTGGTTAACTTGACATAAATGCTCAATTGAAATGGTTGTGTTTATTTTTAGCTCATCTGACTGAAAGTCAAATCAGTATGTCATGGCCTGTTTGTCTGTCATCCGTCTTCTAACCTCTTCTGCTTTTCCTCAGAAACGTCTGGACAAATGAAGCTCAAATTTCTTATTCTTGTTCCCACCCATGATGACACCCCAATTGTTCCAGAGTTTTGACTTCTATTTTCTTTATGGCAGCATTATTGAAAAACTATTTCTGGACACTTCTCTGTCTGTTTTGTTCAAAGTGAAATGAAATTTGGGACATGTGTAGTTAATACTTTGGTTCAACAGATTTGTTTCTTTTTGGCGACATTTATATTAATGATCTTGATTTGATCTTTGCACTTCCACCACACTGAAAGTTGAAACGTCTTGTGGCTGCTAATCCGCAATTTGTGTTCCAAATGTAATGAAATTTGGACAATTTGTAGTTGGTAGTTGAGTTCAATATGTTTGTTCCATTTTTGCGATATTATGAACTTTGACTTTGCACTTTGACTATGTTCTTAAATTCTCTCAAAGTGCATTTCCTTGCACTGTAAACATAATCCTCTCTCAATCTACAGAACCAATGATGCTGAAACTTCACGTGTTTGTTTCCACCAATGGCGACATTTTAATTTGAGTTTGAAGAGGTTCAAATCTGATTTTCAATATGGCTGCCTCGTCTTTATTATGGCCATTTTCAGCTGTTCATATCCAGGTGAGCAACAGTGCTGTGGCACTATTTGTATTTTATTGCATGGGAAAAGTTATTGTTAAATCTTGTCTGTTACGGCTCAAGTGTGAACCTGCCTACAATGCATGGGGAGGCCTGGGGTAGAATATTCCTAAACACCAGCCTGCTCAGTGACACAATCTGGACACACTGGTGACAGAGTGGTCTCCTTGTGCCAGTTGATGATTGACTTGTCTTCCGCTCATATCAGCTGTAGTTTTGTATATGTATTTTCCTGTAAATATTACTTGTTGACTTCATGATGTTGACAGTGGTTCCCACCCCCTGGTCTGCTACTTATACATGGAATCTTTTGGCATCACGCAACAATAATATGTCTGATTATTTTGTCTACATGATACATACTTATTTGTTATGTATACAAACAATGGATGTGTGGCAGTGGAATATACTATGCAAGATTGTGAAGATGGAGGATGTCTGGGAAGATATGGACATACAGGCATGTCTCATGTAGTGTTTGGGGGTCCAGACCGTTGACACATCTTCATAAGCTAGGGAATGTTTGTAATAAAGTCATGTTAAAGAAAAACATCTGCTTCACCCTTGTGCTACATTGGATTTCATTCAAAGACCTTTATGTTCTATATCACAACTATATCTTATATATCCAATCTTTATGTTATATATCACATCTATGTGTTATATATCACATCTCTATACTATATATCACATCTTCATGTTATATATCACATCCTTATGTTATATATCACATCTTCATGTTATATACATATTACTATCTAGTCAAGTAGAATTACTTTGCCTGTGTGTACAGATGTTACAGTCAGTGTGTAAAATACAAAATGCCAAAGTCATTTTACTATTATTTTTCCATATATTATGTAATGAAGTTCCAAACATTTTTATGCTCTATTTCATTACCCAGTCATTTTACACATTGACTGAAACACTTATATATATTCTTACAGTTCACATTACATCTTAACTTTACTGTACTGTTAAGCCAACAAGCAATTACCTTTTCTCAGGGTTCCAATGTTAATGAAATGCCCAAGTGAACATTATCCTGCTTCAGCACTGCGAGCTTAAAGGAGTTACATTCAGCACTGAGAGCATGGATCTCAGACGGGGCTTACATTCAGCACCGAGAGCATGGCTACACGCTGATATCCCCATTTAGATCTTCATGATGGCTACATACTGATGTTGCCATTGAGATCTTCATGATGGCTACATGCTAATGTCCGCATTGAGATCTTCATCATGGCTACACGCTGATATCCCCATTTAGATCTTCATCATGGCTACATGGTGATGTTGCCATTGAAATCTTCATCATGGCTATGTGCTGATGTTGCCGTTGAGATCTTCCTCGTGGCTACATGCTGATCCGGGGTAGAGTAGGTCTTCAGCAACCCATGCTTGCCGTAATAGGCGACTATGCTTGTCGTTAGAGGCGACTGAGGGATCGGGTGGTCAGGCTAGCTGACTTGGTTGATGCACGTCATTGATTTTGCGTGGATCGATAGGCATGATGTCAATCACTTGATTGTCTCGACTCGATTATTTACAGACCGCCGTCATATAGCTGGAATATTGCTGTATGCAGCGTTAAACAAAAAACAGACAGACATGCTGATGTCGTTGAGATCTTCATTGTGGCTACATGCTGATGTTGCCTTTGAGTGAAAGACTTCAAATGTTGCATCAGCTTTATTTGAGCCACAGAGCAGGTCTACGGTTGGGGTTAGGGTTAGGGTTAAGGTTAGGCCCAACTATTGCGATCTTTTATTTGAGGTCCATCTTGATTTGACTGCAAAGAGATTGGTTCCTTTGAGTATGTTTAGTGGGTTTGTTTAAGATGACATATGTGTACTCTTCTCCATGGCATGAACTCTAATTCACCATTCCGTATCATTCAAGGCGTGTTACTATCACATGTAGTATGGTCCATTACTTAACTGGGACTTCCTCAAAGCTGCTGATATATGTTTTGTTTTATTTTGATAATTTTACATACAACATTTAATCCAATTGTCTTTCAGTAATTTGAGGCTTCCATGCAATTGCTTCATTTGTATTTTCTCCTGAATAAACATGAATATAAATATGTGAGTGTCACATTCATTGTAATTGTGGGAAACCTGTCAGCTACCCTTTACCTCATCAATGTCAGCTGGACACTTCATGTGTCAGGTGAAATATGACGTTTCTCTCATCGAGTGACAGATGGAAAGGACATTTTCACGAGTAGCGACAATGCGACATTTTGGCTGTTTGTAGCATTGTCACGCTTTTGTTCATTTTGACACTTTTTGCATGTTTTTGTAAGGGCGACAATGTCCCTTCTAAGATTCCATTGATATGTATGTGTTAACATTTAATGAAGGATTGCCAGTAGCAACAATTTACTTATATAAAAAAAGATCAACATGAGTGGTTTCAGAGCGGACAGAGGACACATGATGAGGAAGCCATTTAAACATGATTAAGTATACAGAGATCGATTTAAGGAGATGGAGTTATTGCCTAAGTTTTATAGTAGGCGGGATGAAATCTGTGTCGTCAAAATCAGACCTTAGCTCTCGCTACCGCTAAAATACACATCTGAGTACATCAAATTGTCGGTCACGTCTCAACGACCTTTCGCAAACTTTGCCAAACGAAAGAAATGACTGGAAAGATGTTGACATTAGCCAGTCAGAAAGCGCTTTCTCCATTATTCATTATTCAGCGCTACTTACAAATTGGCGACTTCCATTCCATTGCCAAATATTTTGACAATTTCTTGATTCAAAATTTGAAAACTGAACAAAAGAACATTCTGGATTGTCTAATAGATGGCTGAGATAAGATGGAAATGCCAAGTCTGTTCCGCTCAAATGTGTATCGACAGCCTCAGTGGTCTAGTGGTAGAGCGCCTGCACTGAGAGTGGAAGGTCGGGGGTTCGAACCCCTGGCAGCATCATACCAAAAGATGTAAACATATGGTACTTGTTGCCCTTGCTTGCGCTTGACATTAAGGGGCTGAAACAAGGGCTGGTCGGCTTGGAGTCTGTATGTTGTGTCTGAGTGGGGAATTCATGTAAAACTGCACAAGCAGCCACATTCACACACGCACACAAGAGCATGCACTTGGCTATACAAGTGCAACGCGACGTTAAACCTCATCTAGCAGCGGTATAATGTCTATGGAATGAAGACGAATACTTGTTGGGGGATTTTTTCCCTCTATTCAGATCGGGGATATGGAGCAAATCCGAGGAATTGGCGGACTTCTTCAGAGTTCATAGGAGTGGGCCAGTTAACAATCTTCTCAATCTCGGCAGGGTCTGTTTGGAACCCGTCAGCAGAGACAATGCGACCAACAAACTTGACTTGCTCCTGAAAGAAGTCACACTGTTTGGCAGCTAATTTCAGTCCACTCTCCCTCAGACGCTGAAATATCTTCTCCAGACGTAAAAGATGTTCTTCAAAGGAACCAGAAAATACAATCAGGTCATAGGGATAAAACATGCAGATCTCCAAATGCAGTTCTCCTAGCAAGTGCTCCAACTGCAGCTGGTAACTAGTCCAAAGGGTAGCGGATTGTATTCATAAAATCCCAGTGGGCCGACTGTTAATGCTGTTCTTCCCTTGTGCTCTTCATCAACCTCAATCTGATGATATCCGGACTTCATATCCAAGACTGTAGAGACACCCGAGGTGGCTGTTTAACACTGAGTGAACCTGTTACAATCTGGGTGGGTGGAGTAGTATGGGAGGCAGAAGGGCTTGCAGTAGCTCCCTGAACGGCAACCATACCGGTTACCCGTTCCCTGGGTTCATCTTCAGTTCAGTATCACACCTAACTTCTTGGAACTTTCAAGGAAGGAATCAAGTTCTTCAGATGACAACTGAGACATGTTGAGATCAAAAAATCAAATTACCATTGTTACAGCCGTATCACGTCTATGGAATAACGACGAATACTTGTTGGGGGTTCATTGGATTTATTCCGTCTGTTCAGATCGGGGAGATGGAGATCCCGTCACAATATGTATATGGATGATAATTCCCTAAAACATAATATAAAAAGGTTTAATTAGTAATATACAATTACAAGAATCTATAATTAAACAAGCATATTACATTTACTGTTTCCTTGAAAATGAATTTAATCATCAGCATAACCATGACGACTAGTGTCAAAAGTGTCTGTAACTTTGCCTAACTGAGAAATATAAATCACAACAACAGAGGTCCAAATACAGAACCCTGGGGGACTCCATAACAAAGGATTGAATATCAGCTTATGAATGTATTGCTACAGTATCATCTCATTACATCTTTGCTTTGAATGTATTGCGACAATGGAACCTATTACATCTCAGCTACTGAATGGATGGCTACACTTGAACGCAATCACACTTTAGTTACTGAATGGATTGCTACACTTAAATGTAATGACACCTTAGTTACTGAATGTATGGCTACACTTAAATGTAATGACACCTTAGTTACTGAATGTATGGCTACACTTAAATGTAATGACACCTTGGTTACTGAATGCATTGCTACACTTAAATGTAATGACACCTTAGTTACTGAATGCATGGCTACACTTAAATGTAATGACACCTTAGTTACTGAATGCATGGCTACACTTGAATGTAATGACACCTTACTGAATGTATTGCTACACTTGAATGTCATGACACCTTAGTTACTGAATGTATGGCTATACTTGAATGTAATGACACCTTAGTTACTGAATGTATTGCTACACAGAAACGTCATCACATCTTCGTTACTGAATGAATTGCTTCTGTGGAACCTGATGCAGAGGATTACGCCATTTATGCTAAATGTCCTATATTGGTAATAAACAATTTATTCCTCGAGCCTTACGAACCGAATGATCCTGTGTATAACATGCACATCTTGTTCCTGATTAAGATTTAACTTCTGAGTGTTTTGAACAATACTAATGTCATATCACTGTGTTAATTGTATATCACACTTTTTAAGAATCCAGTGTCATCAGGTAAATATGTTCACTGTCGACCGACTGACCATTGTCTCCTACACCAGAAATACACACATCAATATCCCTGTGTCATTAGGTGGATATGTACATTGTTGTGGCGACAGATTCATCCTTGTCTCCCCATATCAGTAATACGAAGATAGTCTCACCCGAGTTTCTTTTGATATCAAGGAGTCGATAAAAGTTTAAGACTCCGGGGGATATCTCCTTGGAAGCCAGATCAATACAACTATCCTTGCTCGTTGGTTTCACTGCTCGGTGATGAACATACACGGGGCGGACATACACGAGGCGGACATACACGAGGCGGACATACACGGGGCGAACATACACGGGGCGGACAAACACGGGGCGGACATACACGGGACGGACATACACGGGACGGACATACACGGGGCGGACATACACGGGACGGACATACACGGGACGGACATACACGGGGCGGACATACACGGGGCGAACATACACGAGGCGGACATACACGGGGCGGACATACACGGGGCGAACATACACGGGGCAGACATACACGGGGCGGACATACACGGGGCGGACATACACGGGGCGGACATACACGGGGCGGACATACACGGGACGGACATACACGGGACGGACATACACGGGACGGACATACACGGTACGGACATACACAGGGCGGACATACACGGGGCGGACATACACGGGACGGACATACACGGGACGGACATACACGGGGCGGACATACACGGGACGGACATACACGGGGCAGACATACACGGGGCGGACATACACGGGGCAGACATACACGGGGCGGACATACACGGGACGAACATACACGGGGCGGACATACACGGGACGGACATACACGGGACGGACATACACGGGACGGACATACACGGGACGGACATACACGGGGCGGACATACACGGGACGGACATACACGGGGCGGACATACACGGGGCAGACATACACGGGACGGACATACACGGGGCAGACATACACGGGACGAACATACACGGGGCGGACATACACGGGACGGACATACACGGGGCAGACATACACGGGGCAGACATACACGGGGCAAACATACACGGGGCGGACATACACGGGGCAGACATACACGGGGCGGACATACACAGGGCGGACATACACGGGGCGGACATACACGGGGCGGACATACACGGGGCAGACATACACGGGACGAACATACACGGGACGGACATACACGGGGCGGACAATATCCTGCTCTCTACGGCCCTCCAGATGTAGAGGTACAGATGGGAAGATGAACACGAAGCACTATGCAAACAATAGAGAACAATGTTTAATACATCACCCAAACAGTGAGAGCTGGGAAATAACCCGAACCCTAACCCTAACTCTGTAAATAATCATTACCCATGGTGGAAGCGACAAGGATATAAACGTCCTGAGACGTGAGTGTCAAGTGTAAAAACATATTGAGGCGAGAGTGTCATGAACAAATAGTTTCCATCACAAGGTGTCCACGATTGCTTTCATAACTAGATTTAGGGGCTAACCGAGGCGGATCTGACACAAGAAATAGCACCACACGTGTCCTCGTCTTCTTTCAACTCAGCCTCATCCTCTTCGAATCCACATATTTCTGGTGTATTTACACCCGTTAAATCCACAATGATATCAATTTCCTTATGGGTGGCGGTTTCAGATTTGCTCCCAACCGCGCCAATATTCCACGTGGACGTGGACACACCATTTCCGGCAGGGGGGACAACCGTTGGTCTTGCCCTGTCTGCATCCGTAACTGGAATTATGTCGTCTATCTTCCAAGACTGTCGAAAGAAGTTCTTCATTTCGTCAAGTTGTGTGGTGAACCTGAGATTTTCAACATCAAGTCTGGAGCTGCTGTCTTTCTTAAGGAAGAACTTTTTGAGTGCGAATGGTATCAAGCCTGTAACAAAAGTAGCGAAGAATTGTCCCTCCGGGGATATGTAGCTGATATCTCCATAGGCCATGACTATAACTAGGAGACAGGCCAGGAATACAATAACTCTACAGAATTCAAATATTGCTTTGATAACGGACCATGTAACGTTACCTGGCCCGCCATGACAGTTGATACCTGTCGTCAGATGGAAGAACTTTTTGGACAAGTATGGTGTGTCGTCTTTGTGAAGAAACAACACCAAACCTCTAGTATTCATACGCAGAGTGCCATCTTTCACCGAGAAAAGAGGTCCTAAGTATCGGTGAACTTCTTCCTGGGTACAGACTTCAAATACAATATTTTCCTGGTCATGTAGGCTCTTCTGCGCGACGTCCCGGAGCGCCTGCATCTTGCCAGACATTATGAGGCCCAGGATGGTGTTGTGGTAGGACAGGTAGGTGGAACTCACCTGGCTGAATGTGTCCCGGATGTAGAAGACAAGGAGGAGGATGACAGGCAGGATCCGCATCGTCAAGTTGATGTTGATGACCATGTCTATTATGACCATAGTGATGACATGAAGCAGGAAGTTGAAGCCCACGGTCAGCACAATGAACACAGCAAATATAGTGGTGCTGAAGGCGAGGTTTTCAAGTGTCCTTCCACCTGTCTCTTCCTGTCTGTTGCGCTTGCTCTGACATGTTCCAAGGAGGAGTCTGAGAACCCGGATGGCGATTCGGAACACTGGTGACGTCACAATGAAGTACAAGAGAAGAATGACCGGGGAAATAACGAGGCACACTAACCACAGAGGAACAATAATGAGACCAAGTTTTTGAACTGGAAGAACAAATGTTCTTACTACTGATTGTATCCGGTTCGTGTTGTATGCCACAGAAGACCTTGCTGCGTTGCTGTATAGTAACTCTCCGTACAGTTTTCCCAAGTTTCTGTCAAGTATTCCGTCAATGACGACAACGGCAACATGCAGGACATACACGGCGCTCAACACAGCAACGACGACAGTTCCCGCGGTGATGTTGATGTCGTAGTTATAAGTCTGCTTGAGACCAAGGTCGGTCATTATTTTGTTTACCTCCCGGTAGTGGAGCTGAGGTGAACAGAAGTAATAGAGTCTTGGCACTGCCGGTAACGCAAGGAGTGCGAAGATAAGGATGGTCCGGAGTGCTCGAAGTAGAACCTGCCACTCCGGGCATGCGCGGCAACTACACTGGCCACAGACTCTGCTGGTACAGCAATCTTCCAAAGGGTCGCTATGGCGGATCTTAAACCTGATCAAACTATCAAACAATGCGCGGAGGATTCCAAATGGCGGTTCATTCTCAGCTAAAATACGATCAAAGCCAACTTGAAAATCCACTTTCTTGACTTGAAATGTATGTACAACATCTGTAGGTATTTCAGATAGCATCGTACGAAATTTGGTCATTGACAGACATTTCTTGAAAGTGACAAGTAATGTCTTCTGCGTCAAAACTTTAAAACCAGGGTTTCGAGTTGTCATTATATTTACGAATTTCGGCGTTTCAGGAAAGTATGAAAACACGTCCAATTTGTAACTTTTCGGTATCAATAATGGGAAATACAGAAACAGCACCACAGACGCTATAATTATCAGGGACCGGAGAACCCAGATCCAAATATCATCTGCAACCAGATAGCAGGTCAGGCCAGCAGACGACATCCGGCAGCACTTGTAGCCCTGTTTCCCCCACCCGTTGTCGTCAATGATCCTCATGGAACATACACTGGTATCTGACGCCGTCGGCGTGGTGGTGTTGTCGGTTGGAGACATGTTGTTGAGGATGGACAGTTTAACTAGCGTTTCAATCTCCACTTCTGACATTCTTCTCAAACAATTTAGAGGTTCGGTAGTAATGTCCACCTTTTGCGTCTTGAGACCAACATTGACTAAGGGTTTGAACATTCCGTAGTAATAATGAAACAAGAGCAGAAACCTTTCCGTTGTAGAGCTGCTGCATTTATAAAAACGGGTAGGATTGTACCAATATGGTCCAGTGGCCTCGCTCCAGAACTCAGAGGAATACTCGTTAAATAGCAGGTCATATTCGATGATATTAACCCCATCTGACAGTGCTTGTTTCTCCTCCAGTATATGCGGCGCTGTAAGAGCACACCCTGCAGCTTCACTCCGCCCCTGTAGAACACACACTACACATACAACCACCACCAGTCCGACCCCTCCCATGGCTCAAATGTTTCTACGGCTGCGGTCCACAATCCCCCGGCAGTGTTGACGACGGAGGTAGGCCTGGATACCGGCGTATTTGTTTCACGGGACGCCCGTGCTTACTCCAATGTACTGGGATCACTATGTGCTGCTTCACATAACAAGTCGTCATGCCGATGTGTTGATGTATGTGCAAGGCCGCTGTGTCGTTTCTAGTATGTGTCAAGTCAGGATCAACTTTGGACTAGTGTCTGTGATACCCGGTACAAATCTCCCACCCTGTCGCAATAACATTCCCTGTTTTATTAACTCTTTCTGTCATAACACCCAACCCTATCGTAATAACTCCCCCTAATATAATAACGCGCCCTGTTGTATTAACTCAACCTATTGTATTGACTCATCCTATTGTATTGACTCAACCTATGGTATTGACTCACCCTATCTTAATGACTTTCCCTTACCTAATGCCTCACCCATATCACAATAACTCAGCCTATTGTATTGACCCACTGCGTCATGATTACTTTCCCTTACATAATATCTGGACAGCCCCCATGGTCTAGTGGTAGAGCGTCCGCCCGGAGAGCAGAAGGTCCTGGGTTCGATCCCCGGCCGCGTCATGATATATGGACGTATTCCGTCCCTGAGTCCTCCCAGGGAGACAAGCATGGGAAACTGGGTAAGAATTCTGCCCTTGAATCCCCGCGGGGAAACGCATGAGTTCTGTATGTACTGGAATACAAAAGGGGTGCATGCACGGGCACTAGGAACTGATGTCGTAGTTTTACAGGTGGAGTAGAAGTACCATCATGTGATTCGGAGTAAACATGACTGAAAAGGTGTTATCAAAATAACTGTGTGGGGGTTAATATCACGTGACATTAGATAAAGTAGGGAACTTGAGTTTATTTGTTTACTCGGTATGTTGAAAGTGTGTAGATTCCGCTGGGCGGCAGCTGTGCCACAGACATGCCACGCACAGCATGGGCAAGGCGAGACACACTGTTCAGGCGATACATCACAAGAAAGTGAAGTGTGAAAAAATATTACTAATAACTCGATGTCACAGTCGGCGATCTACTAGACATCTAGTGTGTTTAATTTTGTGAGTCATCAACACAGATCAAGATGCTTTTTACAGCAGTGAAATTTAAACGATTGTGGATCTAAAGTACACATACATGGTCACAAACAATATAGAAGACTGGTAGTGAACAAGCCTCCACTATCAAAGGTAACACGCAGTGTCTAATGTGTTGGACGGTTCTTACAAACAAAAACTTATACTGGGAGCATACAATGTCTACAATGTTGGACGAATGCAAATTTTCTATACAATACTGTGTGTGAACAAGCCCCTGGCATTAAAGGTCGCATTAACGACGACTGAAACAGGTAACGTCTAAACCAAAAACATTATATGACGATAGATAGATGAACACAGTCAACAATAGCTAGTAACTGTTCGCTTGTACATCCATCAAAATCGTAAGCAGTAGCTAGTCCTATTGTACAACATATGTTTATCAGAATAGAAAGCAGTAGCTAGTCCTATTGTACAACATATGTTTATCAGAATAGAAAGCAGTAGCTAGACCTATTGTACAATACACGCATATCAAAAGCAGTATCTTGACCTCTTGGTACTTTCATGGTCTCGCACAACACCGCTCTGTCTCGTCATTGTCACGCATAACACCTCTCTGTCTCGTCATGGTCACGCATAACACCTCTCTGTCTCATCATGGTCACGCATAACACCTCTCTGATTCGTCATGGTCACGCATAACACCTCTCTGTCTCGTCATGGTCACGCATAACACCTCTCTATCTCGTCATCGTCACGCATAACACCTCTCTGTCTCGTCATGGTCACGCATTATACCTCTCTGTCTCATCATGGTCACGCATAACACCTCTCTGTCTCGTCATGGTCACGCATAACACCGCTCTGTCTCGTCATGGAGCCAGCACCGCTTTGTCTTGTCATCGTCTCGCACAGCACAGCTCTGTCTTGTCATCGTTTCGCACAACACCGCTCTGTCTTGCAGCCTCTCGCACAACACCGCTCTGTCTTGTCATAGTCTCGCACAACACTGCTCTCTCTTGTCATCGTCTCGCACAACACTGCTCTGTCTTGTCATCGTCTCGCACAACCCCGCTCTGTCTTGTCATAGTCTCGGAAAAACACTGCTCTGTCTTGTCATGGTCTCGCACAACACCGCTCTCTCTTGTCATCGTCTCGGAAAAACACTGCTCTGTCTTGTCATGGTCCCGCATAACACCGCTCTCTCTCTTGTCATCGTCTCGCACAACACCGCTCTCCCTTGTCATCGTTTCGCACAACACCGCTCTCCCTTGTCATCGTCTCACACAACACCACTCTCCCTTGTCATCGTCTCGCACAACACCGCTCTCTCTTGTCATCGTCTCGCGCAACCCCGCTCAGTCTTGTCATCGTCTCGCACAACACTGCTCTGTCTTGTCATCGTCTCGCACAACACCACTCTCTCTTGTCATTGTCTCGCACAACCCCGCTCTCTCTTGTCATGGTCTCGCACAGCACTGCTCTCTCTTGTCATCGTCTCGCACAACAACGCTCTGTCTCGTCATGGACCCGTACAACACTGCTCCGTCTTGTCATGGTCCCGCATACCACCGCTCTGTCATATCATGGTCCCGCATACCACCGCTCTGTCATATCATGTTCCCGCATACCACCGCTCTGTCATATCATGGTCCCGCATACCACCGCTCTGTCATATTATGGTCACGTACAACGCCGGTCTGTTTTGTCATGGTCCCGCATACCACCGCTCTGCCATGTCATGGTCCCGCATACCACCGCTCTGTCATATCATGGTCCCGCATACCACCGCTCTGTCATATCATGGTCACGTACAACGCCGGTCTGTCATATCATGGTCACGTACAACGCCGGTCTGTTTTGTCATGGTCACTGGTGGTTAAAGTGTTTGCTTGTCACGCCGAAGACCCGTATTCGACCCCCCCCCCCCCTGGAATATTGCTCAAGCGGCGTAAAACAACACTCACCCACTCACTCTCCCTTCAGTCCCGCACAACACCGCTCTGGCTTATCGTCCCATGATTCCGCGCAACACTTATACTCCTCGTCTTGTCCTTGCGGTTTTGAACGCCGCAGTTCTAAGTCAACAAACTTCGTATTCACTATTCACGTTGAGATCAATAGACTATTGATTTTCTTAACAGATTCTCTGACAGACGTGGAAGTTGTTAGAACATCTAAATGCATGCTTTTAAAGGAACACCTAAGATATTCACACATCGACGTCACTTACATCGTCCTCAATACACCTTGTAAAAGAAGCACCTGAAGCTCTAGTTCATGTTCGTAGAACAATAGGCACAAGCGCGCCATCAATGGCACAGTTTCAACAAAATAATAAGGCGTGATTTACGTCTTGGCTGACCAGAGGTCATGTGCTGTCCAGTGTCCACATCCCCAATGTATGTGTCGATCCTGGAAGATCCTGTATGTGGACACTGGTCCATCTATATCCCACATATTTAAGAAATAAACGACTCGTAGTCATTGTTTATCTTACAATAAAACAAACCTCTCGGGGAACAATGAAACACGAAAGGGAGAATAAACCCTGCGGGGCAGAGTCCCGAGAAGTATATTCCTCCTGCAGAGTTTTATTGTACGACAACAAGGACCATGAGTCGTTCATTTCTTGAATGAGATTTCAACACCATATACAGCCTATTTAAGGATGTTAATAAAATGTACAAGCTTTAAAAATATTTACCCGTATTATCGTATCGTATCCCGCATAGCCAGTACGGTGTTAAACAACAAACAAACAAAACATCTATTGGAGAACTCACAACACACTTTCCCCGTGTCCCACGTGTGTGTGTGTGTGTGTGTGTGTGTGTGTGTGTGTGTGTGTAAGCTAAAATACCAAAATGAAACTTTCAAATGGTAAAGGGGGGGAACGGGTGGCCCAGTCGTCTAAGGCGCCGCGATTCGCCGTGCAGAGTTGCGTCCCTTGGGCAGGCCAGAAACCTATGATTGTGGGTTCGAATCCCGGTTCGCCCCGATTATGTTTCTAAGTTTGTCAGCACCATACCCGTGCTCGTAGGTTTCACCGAAGAGGTAAACGTCTGCGACCCGCATCACTTCGGGCTTTCCTCCCACATTAAGCTGACACGCCGCGATATAACTGGAATACTATTAAAAACGGTGTCAAAACCCAACTCACTCACTCACTCAAATTGTAAAGGGGCTCTTTTTTTCTTTAATACTCCATGCATAAGCGAAACAAGCAGATGTTAAAAGTTAAGGGTGCATGGCCTCACAAGTATTCACATACTGCATATCTCGATAAAGAACATACTAAAAGGGTTAATGAGGTTTTCACGTACTTACATCCTCCATATCTCGATGTGTAATTGATCTACAAGACATCTTCTCTTGTGGTTGCTAACCAGAATATTTTCCCAGCACTGTAATGATGTTTGCGTTGTTTAGGAAATATTTGACAAAGCTGCCATGACGACCAGCCGTGGGTGTACGCCCAGTGTCTAGGGGATACAGTCAGTGACAGCCACCCCTGCACACACGACCTACTACCGAACAGTACAAATATTGTGCAATGCTTATATTGATCACGAATCCGTCATGTTCTGAGTAATTACTTGACGTGATGTGTGAGGAGAGAATCAGCAGATACGTCTATTATGCTTGAGCTTGGATATTATTATTATTATTATTATTATTATTATTATTATTATTATTATTATTATTATCATTATTATTATAATTATTATTATTATTATTATTATTACCTCTATGGGCAATAGCCCTATTGCAATTGTTCGATTTAATATTATTCTTTATTATTATGTACACATTCAAAAAAAAAATGCAGTAAAGAGAGTTTAGGTGATCCTTGGACAGTCAGGCTGGTTAGGCTCATCATCAGCTCAGTTTGTTGGCCTGGATACGTCTGAGGCTGTAAATATTCCAAATAATTTTGTATTTATCATTTTCCATGACGCCCTCTACATATTCCGGGTCGTACCATGGGTGGACCTCTGTGTCAAAACCACAAGCATTGCGAAGACGGTAATAAAATGATCGAGCTACACCATCATGTCGCTTAAGATATTGTGTTTGTGCCAAAGCTGGGCATCCACGGACAATGTGTTGGACAGTCTCATTAAATTCATTACATAATCTACATTTCAAATTCACATATTGATGCAAAATCACACATTGACGGTTTCGAGTTGTAAGTGACTGGTCCTGAGCAACAAACAGAAAGCCTTCTGTTTCACTTTTCAGGCCAGACGACTTCATCCAAGCGAAGGACTTTGTAGGATTGCTGATCTTCTCAACACACTGCACATTAACTCGATGCAGTGGTCGTTCAGATAGCCTCTCCTTTAAAAACTGAGTTTAGGCCGATTTGATACGGCTCTTCGCTTGGTTGACACTCATTTCTGTACCGACCAGCAGTACAGAACCATCAACAAAATCAAAACCGACATTGAGATTATGCCCACATCCTTGGCTTGTTTACGAAAACTATGGAATGCCTTGTTTTCATCATGTATCTTGACATGCTTCAAAGGAGGATCATCAGGCAAAAAAATGTGTGCAAAAGTGCGCAATACAATTGTATCATGAAGAGCCTCCACGTTAATCAAACCACGTCCTCCCATTATGATTGGTAAATATAAGCGATTGAGGGAAGAGCGAGGGTGGTGGGATCTATTGTCTGACATGATTCTTCGTGTGAGGGTGTCAATACCCTACATTTATTGATTTGTCAAGTCAACAACATCAAAGGAATATGAAAGGACAGCTGCAGGTACAGCAGGGTTAGGGTTAGGGTTAGGGTTAGGTTAGGTTAGGGTTAGGGTTAGGGTTAGGGTTAGGGTTAGGTTAGGGTTAGGGTTAGGGTTAGGGTTAGTTTAGGGTTAGGGTTAGGGTTAGGGTTAGGTCAGGGTTAGGGTTAGGGTAAGGGTAAGGGTAAGGGTAAGGGTTAGGGTTAGGTTAGGTTAGGTTAGGTTAGGGTTAGGGTTAGGGTTAGGGTTAGGGTTAGGGTTAAGGTTAGGGTTAGGGTTAGTGAGCTGGTGTGCTTTATCATGGGAAGGGCAGATAATTGGGGTAAATAATGTAATTATTTGAAGCAACATAAAATGTACCTGTTACCTTATCCCTTGCCGATAGGTTTGTATCAATTCCCCTTTGTGTTCCTAACCTGAAACATGTTACCCTAGCCGCTAGAGATGGTTATGCGGGATAAGCCAAGACGAGAACATTTAGATTCTTATACATCATGCAAACAAGCTGAGCGAGAATTCAGACGTCGCCACAGACAGTCAAAGCAGGCTTATTCCAAGAAATTTGGTTTTGACTTTTGTTGTGAGACTGATGTGAATACGTCTGTTAGAAAACTACGTAAGCTGAAGATCGGAGTTGATACACTTGTGTACTTATGATAACGGTAATGCAACAACCCCCACTGGCATATGTCAGCTTTGGGGTAGGTATAGATAGATAGATAGATAGATAAATAGATAGATAGATAGATAGATAGATAGATAGATAGATAGATAGATAGATAGATAGATAGATAGATAGATAGATAGATAGATAGATAGATAGATCTTCTTTATTTCCTCCATTTCATGAGGAGTACAAGGTATACAGTGATAAGACAATATTTATAGGATAAGTGCACACACACACACACACATATGTATATTACATATATTTGGAAGAAGTTCATATACATCTGTATAATATTGATTATTGGAGTAATTAAATGGACAATTAGCATATGCTCTTTCCAAGTGTACACTTGCTTACAATACATTCATTGTTTAGTATAAGCAGCTTCGGATGACTTCATCCTACTTTGTAAATGCGCCACCAATATTTATCACGCTTTCTGAACATACATTGTAGTCTAATTCATCTTCAAGTTGTTCAGGTAAACCTCCGGGCAGAAAAGACAGAAAGGTATCATCGTCTGTCCTGATTCCAACAAATATTTTACCATCAAGCAAATCAATGATTTTATAAAATTTGATATTTCTTCTACATGTCAATTATAGGGTAGGTACAGTGCAGATCTAGCAAACTCACACGACTCTGACCATTTTAAAGATGGTATTGGCCATGGAATTGAGAAATTAACCTCTAGTAATGAAACTAACTCATGTATTGATAATATCATGTGTTGCTGAAATATCCGTTCACGAAGTGACTAGATATGTACAGACACTGAGGAGGAACAACTCACCTGGCCCTGACAATATCAATAATGAACATGTGATGTTTGGTGGTGAGCTGCTGCTAGCACGGAAGTTAGCACTACTATTCAATGCTAGTCTTGAACTTCAGTACACACCTGCAGCTGATCTGACTTACAGACCCTGATACAAATATATCAAATACAGCCCATGCAAGTCTATAATGTTGGGCAAGTCTAGATTTCTGCAGTACCTGAAAACGAAGAGAGTCTCTAGGCTCCTTTTTATTATTTTTTAAAGATAATTTAACAACTGCTTTTTTTCTGTACGATATGTTCATTTCAGAGACTAGATGTTTGTCTAACCTGCAGCCTATAGACACGGGGCAATTATACCTATCTATGAGGTCAAAAAAGACAAACCAAACCCTGTCAATTATAGAGGTATTACGCTTACATCTTGCCTCAGTAAGCTTTTTGAGAAAGTTCTCCAAGAAAGATTAGAAACGTGGACATGCCTGTAACTTTCCCGATTTGTTGCAGTTTGGTTTAGGAAGGAGCAGGCTATTGTCACGTCGCTATGTACTCGCACTGAATGTGTAGAAAGTTATGTAACAGGGGATCATGCATCTACACAGCATTTCTAGATAACGAGAAAGCTTTTGGTCGAATATGGCACTCGGGTCTCTTCGTAAAACTCCACATCTTGGTATTAGAGGTGGCCTCTGTTACATCACTGCTATACTTCCATGTATGCGTGTGTTCAGTATAGGGGCGAACAATCTGATGTATTTGCTGTAAGACAAGGTATAGGTCAGGGTAGAGTTCTCAGCTTAGCTTTTTCTGGTGCACATAAATGACCTTATAACTGAGCCTCGGCAATTAGATACAGGAACATATGTAATTTATATAATGTATATAAATGCGTGTTACTGGTTGATGATACTGCACCTGAACGTCTACAAAGAGCTTTAGATACAGTTGTTAATTACGCATCCAAATGGCGATTAACTTATAATGCATCGAAAAGTAAAATTGTTGTGTTTCATAAAAAGTAGCAATTATTGCAATTGCTTACGCATGCTTATCACTTTGGGCATTATGACATACCTGTGTTTGATAATGCAAATATGCGGGTGTTGCTCTACAAAGTAATCTTTCTTTCATATTATGTATTGAAGAGAGTTGTACAAAAGCAAGGCGCACTGTTAACTCTCTCCTCTATGTTGGTCTATAAAGTAGTGATTTACATCAGTATGCAAGTATTAAGAAATGGAAAAGAATGATATTAACAAGTTTTTTTCTGGATAAGAATTACTACCTCCTCTGCATGGTGGGGGGGGACGGGTGGCCCAGTCGGCCTATGTCTGTTCCCCCCCACTGATGCCAATATTCCTAAGCTGGGCCTGTGGAGCATGGCTGGCTATATAGATAAATGTAGACTACAGCTGCTGGGGCGTCTTTGCAACAACTCCTGTGTCGCAATTTGTAAAACTATTTACTGCGCATCTCGCTCCATTATTTTCATAACAGTAATTTACGCAGTTTATGTCGAGTTTTGCTTTCAACAGCTAGGAAAAATAATCCACTCCATCATGTATTTCACAACGTTTGCACAGGGGAATTCCCGAACAATAGGTGTGTAAGTATGGAAATATGAATTATCATGTAGAGCTGACCTGTTTCGATATTCTAAACTTCACACAACGCTTACTCAGCATGTGCAATACAGCATTGTACTGTTGTATCCAGAATGGAGAAATACAATATGTAATAAGGATTGGATCCAGGAGCCAAATATCTGAGGAATGTACAAAATGTAAAGCTTTTGCTAATGATTATTATCACTATGTCATCTTAAACTGTGAACGTGTACTTTCAGAGAGAGAGAGATGTACTCTTTCCCACTCTAGTTGATAATCTTGATGTTGAAATGTATGTTAAAATAGAGATGATGGAAGACCATGATATGTTAGCATTCCTTCCTGGTGCAGATAACAATAACATTGATGAAATAATGTGGCATTTCACTATTAAAGAATTCTCAACATTTTTATATCAAATTAAAAATATGTTTAATTATTTTGTTATTTAATCATTTTATTACATAGTTTTGATGTTTTGAAAATCTTCGGATTTACCTGGAGGAAATAAAGACATTCATTCATTCCTTGACACGGGCGGTGGTCGCATGTTTTTGCCAGTAGGCGTCATTTAACGCATTAACATATATAGCGACGTGCATGCACGTGTGTGTGTGTGTGTGTTTGGCTGCTTGTACTAGTCCGGACTGATGCCGATTTATAGTGCTATCACACTGAGATACCATGCCGCAGTTTAACATGAATACCCCACTCAGACAAAGTATACAGACTCCGAGCTGACCAGTCCTTGTTTTAGCCCCTTAATGCCGAGCGCCAGGCAGGGTAACAACAAGTACCATCTTTTAACGTCTTTTGGTATGACGCAGCAGGAGATCGAACCCCGGACCTTCCGCTCTACCACTTGACCACGGAGGCGGTCTTAACATGAATAGAGGACTATTTATACGTAATACTCCCTATATCGCTCTAACAGCTAACTACTATATTGCATTCCCATGCAAACACTCAATACGACAGTGTGGAACGGCGGAACGCAAACCAACCAATCATGAGGTGGAAATATTAACATTGGTGGTAAAACACATCCCTGTTTAACTCCCCTTTTCGCTGAAACGAATGACGCCAAGAAATCATTCACTCGCACAATACAAGTATCGCCAGAAAGTGATTGTATATTGTTGTCTGTTGACATTATCGGAAGCTTTTTGAAAGTCTGTGAAGCAAGTAAATGTTTTCTGCTTGGGGTCATGTTTTTGGGTTGTTGTTTTTTATAACCGTGTATGTACTGTCACTACCTGAGTTCAAAGCTTCTCTTGCAATAAAACATCAGTGAGGTCAAGCTGAAATGTGTCACAAACACATGCAGAGGCAAGTCATCTGTTTATCTGAACAAACATGGGAACATGTGGTGTAGTTAGAATAGGGAATTGCCACAGACATACTGTTGGTCACGGAGAGGTCAAATATAGAAACTTACTCCACATGTGTACCATGGAGAGACAGGCGTAGGGAAGGTCGGGTATTTTTCGAAAAACAAATGTCCCTGAAAATTCTTGAATACTTATGCCTGCCATAAACAAACTTGTACATTGTTGCAGACTCATATTTTTAAATGAATATCTAGTCTCGAGACAAAATTTCAGCCTCCGAGCCCACCGTTCTGACAGTAAACCTTGACGAGTTGTCTACCCTTGAGCTGTGTCGGGCTTAGCATGAGCGGCACATACGCTGACCCAACACTGTACCGGGGAATAGGACACCTGGCTCGGTTCAGGGGAGGCAACTCGTGACGGCAAACTAAACGTGACTTGTATAGCCACACTTTACGCCCAACAATATACGATACTCGCTTTCATTGAAGTGAACATGAAGTGTTTATATCCACTCCTTTGTGAATATGATACTTGTTTATATGGAACTAAACATGACTTGTATCGTCATACTTTATGTAAAACAATATAGTTTTTTACGATACTTGCATAACAGGAATTAGCAACTGATTTTGTCACTGGCTGCTCCCACGGCGGGCGTTGAAGTAACGTGGAATAACTGTCCCCCGAGTACCAAAGCCACGTCTCTCAAAGTATTTGTTGTTGTTTACTTTAATCAGAGTATATCTGCACATTTAATTGTCGGCTAAACTTGCCACTTGTCAGCGGCTAAAGGGATGGCGTAACTCCAGCTGTGAGGCCATGGGGAGTCACCATGCTTGCTGGCGATCTGTTGTCCGAGTGTTATATTGAGTTGTAGCTTAATACATGTCGCTCATCTTTTTCATGTTCTTGATAGTTTTAAAATGCACTTCTGTTACAGTCCACTGGATGTTTTGCTGTCCTTTGTCGACAAGTTTTTATATGACATATAGTTACTGAATGGTCGTCACAATATGGCTGAAATATTGCCGATGTTTGTGTGCATTGCACGCACTCACTCACTCACTCACTCACTCACTCACTCACTCACTGACTCACTCAGCCACTCACTCACTCACTCACTTAGCCACTCACTCACTGACTCACTCAGCCACCCACTCACTCACTCACTCAGCCACTCACTCACTCACTCACTCAGCCACTCACTCACTCACTCACTCAGCCACTCACTCACTCACTCACTTAGCCACTCACTCACTGACTCACTCAGCCACTCACTCACTCACTCACTTAGCCACTCACTCACTGACTCACTCAGCCACCCACTCACTCACTCACTCAGCCACTCACTCACTCACTCACTCAGCCACTCACTCACTCACTCACTCAGCCACTCACTCACTCACTCACTCAGCCACTCACTCACTCACTCACTCAGCCACTCACTCACTCACTCACTTAGCCACTCACTCACTGACTCACTCAGCCACCCACTCACTCAGCCACTCACTCACTGACTCAGCCACTCACTCACTGACTCAGCCACTCACTCACTCACTCAGCCACTCACTGACTGACTGAGCCACTCACTCACTCACTCAGCCACTCACTCACTCACTCAGCCACTCACTCACTCACTCACTTAGCCACTCACTGACTGACTGAGCCACTCACTCACTCACTCAGCCACTCACTCACTCAGCCACCCACTCACTCACTCGTCCACTCACTCACTCACTCAGCCGCTCACTCGTCCACTCACTCACTTAGCCACTCACTCACTCACTCACTTAGCCACTCACTCACTCACTTAGCCACTCACTCACTTAGCCACTCACTCACTCACTCACTTAGCCACTCACTCACTCACTCACTTAGCCACTCACTCACTCACTCAATCACTCACTTAGCCACTCACTCACTCACTCACTTAGCCACTCACTCACTTAGCCACTCTCGTCCGCTCACTCACTCACTCAGCCGCTCACTCGTCCACTCACTCACTGAGCCACTCATTCACTTAGCCACTCACTCCCTTAGACACTCACTCACTCACTTAGCCACTCACTCGTTCACTCACTCACTTAGCCACTCACTCGTTCACTCAGCCACTCACTTAGCCACTCACTCACTTGTGAGTGTTGCCTCTCCATCAGATGCGTCTTTAACATAAAATGTTGTTATCCCCGCAATTCATAACAATTAATATATCACTGTACTTAAAAACAATACAGACAGTAAATTCCCTCACGGGTCTATCTATTTACTACTATACATTTTCTAAAAGTGCAAGCCGAGGTTTGATCACGGGCTGAAATTGGAGCTCGTCATGTGACAGCGGCTTTGTTGTTGTTGTCCAGTCGGCATGGTGCCGTCAACTCCCAGTCGGTCGACTCCGTCACGTAACCCCAGTATACAACCTGGTCGGCTGTCCTCGTCAGTGTCAGGTTAGTTTACTTATAATGCTAGTTTAACAGATGTAGGCAGCATAACGATACACGTAGCCGACATAAGGGAGTGTGTAGAGCTCATCTGTGTGTACTTTGTAAACTGTTTCGGTGAAAACCCGCCTGAACTGCTAAAGGACTGTGCCTGGACGTGTGATTGTTAGAGCCGTGCTGGAACTAGTAATCATTTCAGGGAATAGCAGGAACAGCTGGCAGTGGACTGATTATCTTAGCGATGTATTGTGTAATACAGTAGGGTGTTCAATGTGATATATACAACACAATGGCCAGTTTAACGTGATTTCCTCAACAAAACTAACTTCTGTTTCCTGTCTCCTTCTAGTTGATTTTTCGAGGTGTTCGTTGGAATATGTTCATGTATGTATCTTACACATATTGTAACAACATATTAATATAGAATATGTAGAACTTCCAGAATACAATCAAACAGTAAGTCTAATAGTCATCTGAACACTTGACACTCTTATGGATAACAACCTGTTTGTAACAATGGTTCAGGTCTACTTCTGGCCCCTTCATCAGGTGAATACTGAGTTTGTTTGTTGTTTAACGCTACACTCAGCAATATTCCAGCTATATAACGGCGGTCTATAAATAAACGAGTCTGGATCAGACAATCCAATGATTGACATCGTGCTCATCGATCCTAGCAATTTGGATACGGTGACATGCATCAACCAAGTCAGCGACCCTGACCACCCGATCCCGTTAGTCGCCTCTTACGACAAGCATTGTCGCCTTTTATGGGTTGCTGAAGACCTATTCTACCCCTGATCTTCACAGGTCGAATACTGAGTAAGTGTATTAAGTTAATATATTAGAGCCCGTCACAGCCAAGTCTTTCCCAGACACGAGTAGCCCCTCTTAAGTACAGGCCATATATACACGCCCTGCTACATACACGCCCTGCAACATACACACCCTGCTATATACACGCCCCTTCTATATACACGCCCTGCTATACACACGCCCTGCTATATACACGCCCTGCTACATACACGCCCTGCTATATACACGCCCTGCTATAAACACGCCCCTTCTATATACACGCCCCTGCTATATACACGCCCTTCTATATACACGCCCCTGCTATATACACGCCCTGCTATATACACGCCAATATAGGACATGGTTGTTGTGTGGGAGATCACCCTGTCCTCAAATACACGTGGACACTGTGGTCAAGGCACTTCTACTCATGTTGTATACGAGTTGCCACGTCCAGGTATATCGGTGGACAATATCTCATGTGTTGTGACCCGTTGGAGAACCCCTTACTAATGCTGTTTTGTCTGTTGGTGGTTGCCCAGGGTAACGGCCCCATGGTAGGCACATGCCATATAGTCATTAGACAAGATCACTGATAGGCTCTTTCATACGCTGTGAATAGTCAAACTGACTTGACTCGGCCTCGACCTACACTTTGGTTACATGAAACACGTTAGACTTATAGCTTGTGTGTGTTACATACATACGTACGATTTCATAACTGAATAAGCATCTTGACGAAAACCCCATGGTTTGCCTGTTGTGCCAAGATCGTGTAATTTGAGCAATATTAAGCCGTCTATTCTTACTTTGCCGGCAGGCTGGTGGATTAAAACTAACGGTCCGGGATTTCAAAGCTAGTAAGAGTAAACTAAACTCAAGGCGTGATGCAGCCAGACCTGGGTGTCGTTTCACAAAAGCCTCTTAGCGCTACGACCTCTTCAGCAAATCTAATTTTACGAGGAGGAGCTCTTAAACGCTATTTCCTGCATTTTTGGACCGTTTATGATTGCTTTTATTTGCAACAAATATTGGTGACAAATGAAATTTTAACTCTAAAACGAATCGATAATATTACTTTATGTGTTTTTAAATGTTCATTCATAGTATGTGACGGTTACTTATTTTTTCATATTTTAATGCGCGCTGAACTATCATTATAATGAAACTAATTGTGTGAGCGCGGTTTCCTTTTATTACAAACCATCTATCACTAAAATCCTAAAATGCGAAAGATTAAAGACCAGAAGACAAGAAGGGTTGGTGAGTTACAGGGTTGGTGAGTTACAGGGTTGGTGAGTTACAGGGTTGGGAAGTTACAGGGTTCGGGAGTTACAGGGTTGGGGAGTTACAGGGTTGGTGAGTTACAGGGTTACAGGGTTGGTGAGTTACAGGGTTGGTGAGTTACAGGGTTGGTGAGTTACAGGGTTGGTGAGTTACAGGGTTACAGGGTTGGGGAGTTACAGGGTTGGTGAGTTACAGGGTTGGTGAGTTACAGGGTTGGGGAGTTACAGGGTTGGTGAGTTACAGGGTTGGTGAGTTACAGGGTTACAGGGTTGGGGAGTTACAGGGTTGGTGAGTTACAGGGTTGGGGAGTTACAGGGTTGGTGAATTACAGGGTTGGGGAGTTACAGGGTTGGGGAGTTACAGGGTTGGTGAGTTACAGTTACAGGGTTGGGGAGTTACAGGGTTGGTGTGTTACAGGGTTACAGGGTTGGGGAGTTACAGGGTTGGTGAGTTACAGGGTTGGGGAGTTAAAGGGGTGGGGAGTTACAGGGTTGGGGAGTTACAGGATTGGTGAGTTACAGGGTTACAGGGTTGGGGAGTTACAGGGTTGGTGAGTTACACGGTTGGTGAGTTACAGTTACAGGGTTGGGGAGTTACAGGGTTGGGGAGTTACAGGGTTGGGGAGTTACAGGGTTGGGGAGTTACAGTTACAGGGTTGGGGAGTTACAGGGTTGGGGAGTTACAGGGTTGGTGAGTTACAGTTACAGGGTTGGTGAGTTACAGGGTTGGTGAGTTACAGGGTTGGGGAGTTACAGGGTTGGTAAGTTACAGGGTTGGGGAGTTACAGTTACAGGGTTGGGGAGTTACAGGGTTGGGGAGTTACAGGGTTGGTGAGTTACAGGGTTGGGGAGTTACAGGGTTGGTGAGTTACAGGGTTGGGGAGTTACAGGGTTGGGGAGTTACAGTTACAGGGTTGGGGAGTTACAGGGTTGGTGAGTTACAGGGTTGGAGAGTTACAGGGTTCGGGAGTTACAGGGTTGGTTAGTTACAGGGTTGGAGAGTTACAGGGTTGGGGAGTTACACGGTTACAGGGTTGGGGAGTTACAGGGTTGGTGAGTTACAGGGTTGGAGAGTTACAGGGTTGGTGAGTTACAGGGTTGGAGAGTTACAGGGTTGGTGAGTTACACGGTTACAGGGTTGGGGAGTTACAGGGTTGGTGAGTTACAGGGTTGGAGAGTTACAGGGTTGGGGAGTTACAGGGTTGGGGAGTTACAGGTTTGGTGAGTTACAGGGTTGGGGAGTTACAGGGTTGGTGAGTTACAGGGTTGGTGAGTTACAGGGTTGGAGAGTTACAGGGTTGGTGAGTTACAGGGTTGGGGAGTTACATGGTTGGTGAGTTACAGGGTTGGTGAGTTACAGGGTTGGTGAGTGTTGGGGAGTTACAGGGTTGGGGACTAACAGGGTTGGTGAGTTACAGGGTTGGGGAGTTACAGGGTTGGGGAGTTACAGGGTTGGGGAGTTACAGGGTTGGGGAGTTACATGGTGAGTTACAGGGTTGGGGAGTTACAGGGTTGGGGAGTTACAGGGTTGGTGAGTTACAGGGTTGGGGAGTTACAGGGTTGGTGAGTTACAGGGTTGGTGAGTTACAGGGTTGGTGAGTGTTGGGGAGTTACAGGGTTGGGGAGTAACAGGGTTGGTGAGTTACAGGGTTGGGGAGTTACAGGGTTGGGGAGTTACAGGGTTGGGGAGTTACAGGGTTGGGGAGTTACATGGTGAGTTACAGGGTTGGGGAGTTACAGGGTTGGGGAGTTACAGGGTTGGGGAGTTACATGGTGAGTTACAGGGTTGGGGAGTTACAGGGTTGGGGAGTTACAGGGTTGGGGAGTTACAGGGTTGGTGAGTTACAGGGTTGGTGAGTTACAGGGTTGGGGAGTTACAGGGTTGGTGAGTTACAGGGTTGGGGAGTTACAGGGTTGGTGAGTTACAGGGTTGGGGAGTTACATGGTGAGTTACAGGGTTGGGGAGTTACAGGGTTGGGGAGTTACAGGGTTGGGGAGTTACAGGGTTGGGGAGTTACAGTTACAGGGTTGGTGAGTTACAGTTACAGGGTTGGGGAGTTACAGGGTTGGTGTGTTACAGGGTTACAGGGTTGGTGAGTTACAGGGTTGGTGAGTTACAGGGTTGGGGAGTTACAGGGTTGGGGAGTTACAGGGTTGGTGAGTTACAGGGTTGGTGAGTTACAGGGTTGGTGAGTTACAGGGTTACAGGGTTGGGGAGTTACAGGGTTGGTGAGTTACACGGTTGGTGAGTTACAGTTACAGGGTTGGTGAGTTACAGGGTTGGTGAGTTACAGGGTTGGTGAGTTACAGGGTTGGTGAGTTACAGGGTTGGTGAGTTACAGGGTTGGTAAGTTACAGGGTTGGGGAGTTACAGTTACAGGGTTGGTGAGTTACAGGGTTGGGGAGTTACAGGGTTGGTGAGTTACAGGGTTGGAGAGTTACAGGGTTGGTGAGTTACAGGGTTGGGGAGTTACAGGGTTGGGGAGTTACAGTTACAGGGTTGGGGAGTTACAGGGTTGGTGAGTTACAGGGTTGGAGAGTTACAGGGTTGGGGAGTTACAGGGTTGGTGAGTTACAGGGTTGGAGAGTTACAGGGTTGGGGAGTTACACGGTTACAGGGTTGGGGAGTTACAGGGTTGGTGAGTTACAGGGTTGGTGAGTGTTGGGGAGTTACAGGGTTGGGGAGTAACAGGGTTGGTGAGTTACAGGGTTGGGGAGTTACAGGGTTGGGGAGTTACAGGGTTGGGGAGTTACAGGGTTGGGGAGTTACATAGTGAGTTACAGGGTTGGGGAGTTACAGGGTTGGGGAGTTACAGGGTTGGGGAGTTACATGGTGAGTTACAGGGTTGGGGAGTTACAGGGTTGGGGAGTTACAGGGTTGGGGAGTTACAGGGTTGGTGAGTTACAGGGTTGGTGAGTTACAGGGTTGGGGAGTTACAGGGTTGGTGAGTTACAGGGTTGGGGAGTTACAGGGTTGGTGAGTTACAGGGTTGGGGAGTTACATGGTGAGTTACAGGGTTGGGGAGTTACAGGGTTGGGGAGTTACAGGGTTGGGGAGTTACAGGGTTGGGGAGTTACAGTTACAGGGTTGGTGAGTTACAGTTACAGGGTTGGGGAGTTACAGGGTTGGTGTGTTACAGGGTTACAGGGTTGGTGAGTTACAGGGTTGGTGAGTTACAGGGTTGGTGAGTTACAGGGTTGGGGAGTTACAGGGTTGGTGAGTTACAGGGTTGGTGAGTTACAGGGTTGGTGAGTTACAGGGTTACAGGGTTGGGGAGTTACAGGGTTGGTGAGTTACACGGTTGGTGAGTTACAGTTACAGGGTTGGTGAGTTACAGGGTTGGTGAGTTACAGGGTTGGTGAGTTACAGGGTTGGTGAGTTACAGGGTTGGTGAGTTACAGGGTTGGTAAGTTACAGGGTTGGGGAGTTACAGTTACAGGGTTGGTGAGTTACAGGGTTGGGGAGTTACAGGGTTGGTGAGTTACAGGGTTGGAGAGTTACAGGGTTGGTGAGTTACAGGGTTGGGGAGTTACAGGGTTGGGGAGTTACAGTTACAGGGTTGGGGAGTTACAGGGTTGGTGAGTTACAGGGTTGGAGAGTTACAGGGTTGGGGAGTTACAGGGTTGGTGAGTTACAGGGTTGGAGAGTTACAGGGTTGGGGAGTTACACGGTTACAGGGTTGGGGAGTTACAGGGTTGGTGAGTTACAGGGTTGGAGAGTTACAGGGTTGGGGAGTTACAGGGTTGGGGAGTTACAGGTTTGGTGAGTTACAGGGTTGGTGAGTTACAGGGTTGGTGAGTTACAGGGTTGGTGAGTTACAGGGTTGGAGAGTTACAGGGTTGGTGAGTTACAGGGTTGGGGAGTTACAGGGTTGGTGAGTTACAGGGTTGGGGAGTTACAGGGTTGGTGAGTGTTGGGGAGTTACAGGGTTGGGGAGTTACAGGGTTGGTGAGTTACAGGGTTGGTGAGTTACAGGGTTGGGGAGTTACAGGGTTGGGGAGTTACATGGTGAGTTACAGGGTTGGGGAGTTACAGGGTTGGGGAGTTACAGGGTTGGGGAGTTACAGGGTTGGGGAGTTACAGGGTTGGGGAGTTACAGGGTTGGGGAGTTACAGGGTTGGGGAGTTACAGGGTTGGGGAGTTACAGGGTTGGGGAGTTACAGGGTTGTTCAGTTACAGGGTTGGTGAGTTACAGGGTTGGTGAGTTACAGGGTTGGGGAGTTACATGGTGAGTTACAGGGTTGGTGAGTTACAGGGTTGGGGAGTTACAGGGTTGGGGAGTTACAGGGTTGGTGAGTTACAGGGTTGGTGAGTTACAGGGTTGGGGAGTTACAGGGTTGAGGAGTTACATGGTGAGTTACAGGGTTGGGGAGTTACAGGGTTGGGGAGTTACAGGGTTGGTTAGTTACAGGGTTGGGGAGTTACAGGGTTGGGGAGTTACAGGGTTGGGGAGTTACAGGGTTGGGGAGTTACAGGGTTGGGGAGTTACAGGGTTGGTGAGTTACAGGGTTGGGGAGTTACAGGGTTGGGGAGTTACAGGGTTGGGGAGTTACAGGGTTGGGGAGTTACATGGTGAGTTACAGGGTTGGGGAGTTACAGGGTTGGGGAGTTACAGGGTTGGGGAGTTACATGGTGAGTTACAGGGTTGGGGAGTTACAGGGTTGGGGAGTTACAGGGTTGGGGAGTTACAGGGTTTGGGAGTTACAGGGTTGGGGAGTTACAGGGTTGGGGAGTTACAGAGTTGGGGAGTTACAGTTAGAGGGTTGGTGAGTTACAGGGTTGGTGAGTTACAGGGTTGGGGAGTTACAGGGTTGGGGAGTTACAGTGTTGGGGAAGGGCGGCAGTACTCTAGGCCTGCCTCGGACTAGAAAACCTGAAAACACAAAAACAATTTGATAATACCTTAGCATCAAACTGACATAAATTCTGACATAGTACACTATATGATACTCAGAATACAATTATACAGATATATGTATCAGTGATGTTACCGTTATCTCTCTGAAGTACCAATACTGACACAACAAACCATATCTGAAAGTATCAACTTGAAGCAATGATAAACAATAGTGTCATATGGATAGGCAGCCCGACATTAAGTTGAAATAGAGCATAACGACATAACCTATAACACCTGTAGTACAGATAGACTATATAACACAAATAACAAAGACAATTCATCCCTCTCAAAGTACCAGTTAAATGATGGCAATGGACATTACATATTAGTTAAATGACCTTTGACCTATGGTGGTGCAGTGCACTTTACCGGGCGCACTTTTTCATTTCCAATTAGCTCTGTGAAGGCTCGAACACGCTTCTGCTAATTAATGCGTCAGATAGCCCACGCTCTACCACTGGACCACGTGCGCTATCACATGCAATAAGTGCTCGTTTAACGGGTCATTAGCACCCCATTAACAATGTCTGCCTATAGCTTCCATAAAATACCCGACAATAGTACCACGACTAGAGATATATTGACACAAGGCTGCTATCTGATAATATACGTCAACATTCAGTCACGAAAATTCAGGAGTCGTCCACTCGGTATATTATAGCTGTGTGCCTCACTTCCCGACAGTGTTTGCCACTATCGGGTCAACTGCAGTATTTGGATCCCAAATCTTCTTCTTTGCATTATTTATCACTGTATTCGTAAAGGCGGAATTCAGCGTGTCAAAATTACTTTCCACACATAGAGGACATAATGGCATCTATGTCAGCCGAGGAGAATTTTCATTTTCTTTTCTTTACTCCAGAAGCGTCCATTAAATATTTTCATGTCGTCTGCCGTTTCGAAGGGAAACAACTCTAATATTACAATGTTCCGTGTTTCCACACAAGAGAGTTACTATTGTTGCCGATGCATCCTGCAACTTCGGGGAATCGCGGTACTTGTCATGTACGCTAAACGGAACAAAATGCACTCACTAACCTTTATGTTTATTCGTGTTCTCTATATCAGATATCATTTATTTTATCAAACAATGCATATTTTACTGATAAAAGTTCATTATTTACATTAGTAGCTTCGAGTAAAAGCCGGGCCTCGCGCTCTGTTTGACAAGGGAGAGAACTCCATCGTATCGCATTACAGAGAAAAGTTATGTATGGAGGTCCGAATTGGACAAAAAGAGGACATAATTCTACCAACCGCTTGGTATGATCATGCCAGACATCACTGATTTGTCCAGACAAGTGCAAAATCAGCACAAGTAAAATTCTAAATGTGTTATCAGCAATAGGTATTCAATACATATTTACCGAAAAGTAAGAGAAAAATATTTTTATAGGTCCACATCAAAATATCAGAAATGATATTTTAAGACTGTTTAAAAAAAATGGATGACAATAATTTGTCACAAAATGGAAAAATGTTAAAAGTCAACAATAAATATATAAAAAGCACTCCTAGTAGTCCCAAAGTATGTATTTATCTTTTGGCTACTAGAAGAAAGTACTTCTAAGTTTGGCATTATGGCCCTTATGATCTCCCAATAGATTCTGGGCACAGAGCGAGAAAAAATGTGCGGACTACGTAACTTCCGTTACCTCATTAGTCGCTATGAATATGCAGATGATCTAGTTCAGGTCGATAGAGAAAGTTTACTTGGGGAACTGCGGGTTATATCGTTGGCCATTGATAGATGGGGGTAAGGCAATATTACAACAGATGCCAGAAATATGTATCAAGGATTAATAACTCCTTACTTACAGAAGACGGAACATTCCGAGGAAGTTGAAATTGTTTACGAAGTGAGCACTTCCTGGTTACTGATTTGCATTAAAGGGGAACTGATCTAACGCAATGCCCCGTGACTGGTTGTTGCCTTTGTTATTGTTTTTTCCCAGTGAGTACCCGGATGTATAGCAGAAATCTAGACTAGTTCGCGACCTCTGCTGCGCCATTCGTAAGCGCATTAGTCACTTTTATTGTTAGTAATAAGGGCGTATGGTCACATTGATCAACAAAATGAAATAGCACCGGTAATGGTGACGAAGTTTTGATAAGTCACTTGCTTGGTAATTTTGCGATTTTCGTTTACACTATTTTGACTTGCAACACAAAGTAAATATTTCACCTGAGCATTGCTTTTTTTATAGTGTGTATATGTTTTTACTGTCAAATGTGTAACACATTTATTAAACTTCTAAATATTCAGTTATTTTACAAAGTGACTGAAAAACATTTCCATCTGTATTATTATGATAACGAATTCCAAACATTTTGATGTTTAATGTCATCACCAAGAGACTGAAAATGTTACGTTGAAAAGTACATTTCTATGTTGTTTGGTTTCTAATCCTACATAATAATCTGTTGTGATGTTTGTAGGCCCTTTTGATCGTCTTAATCAATCTGGACAGATTACACATTTTATAAATTGCCTGAGAGAATCACATTTTACAAATTGACGGTAATATATACACGCTTACAAAGGAAAAGACTTGTGAAAACAACGTCTATCGCGCATTGAAGAATTTCCCAACCAAGACGTAGAGAAACAAGAACGAATCGGTTTAAAAGAAGGAAAACAAAATGCAAATATCATAATTACAACCTACCAAATTTATGTGTATAAATTTTAGGCAGCTTCCTTGTTCGAGGAATGTATCCGTGAATATCCACACAAAGGAACAATATCCCACTCGTCTGCAGCTGTACAAAGAAACTTATTCGATGTCACGGGTCTCACTAACAATCAAATATTTTAAAATATATATATCGTTTCGGGATATTATAACCCGTGTTCGTTTCTCAACTGATCACTTGGATTGTTTCAGGTGTTTTACATAGGTGTCACGTCTTAATGGTCGGCTGAGAAAGCCCACGTGACAACTATTTTCATAACGTCCGTGGTTCCTAAAAAATCCATTGAGTGATAGATAACAATGATCAATCAATCAACGTATTATCAGTTTACCCTTTGAACAAAGTATGTTGTTTTTACATCGGCACTTCACGCCATTATATGAGTGTATTCCCTTTTTATTAGAAAACCTAGACATGTAAACACTCACTCCTGACATATCAACTGTGCAAGATAACAGTGATTAATCAATCAACGTATTTTCTGTTAATCCTTTGATGACTAGGAATGATCCGTTGATTTACAAAACCAAATAAATCAACTGATCATTCATCCCTTGCTGGGCTGACACGTGCATATTACATAACACACATTTCACCTCACTTCAAACCTGGATTTAGATTGAATAATTACCCCAGACACAATAAATGCCAAATGGGAACCTTTGTCAGGTAATGTAAGTGGTGCTACCACTAATTGCACCTGTAATAAATTCATTAACTGAGCATCAAGTGAATGACGACAAATACGCAAGTGTAGGGTTATACGAGAAAACGTGGATGACAACAAGGTAGTAGTAATCGTATTATCGACGCAAGCCGAAATCCGAAAATCCTTTCACTGCATGGATACTTTTTTAAGTATTAAACTATAACCATCTGGGGTATTTCCAAATGACATCTGATGAGCTCCGCTGTTATTCTTTTTTTCTGTTTGTTTAGGCTAAAGAAATTAATTAACGGTCGCCCTTTGTCGAAATCTTTATAGATCACAGTTAACCAATCAGTGTTTATGCAAAAATGCGTAAAACAAATATTGCCTCCAGCCTCCAAGTTTATTTAGTTGTCCTTGCAGAGGGTAGCCCAGTCTCTGGTCACGCTCAGTTGCGTTGCTTGTCACCCGGGTACTCACGGGGGAAAAAACAATAACAAAGGCACCAACCAGTCCGGGCTCAGTTGCGTTGCGTATCATCCGGGTACTCACGGGGGAAAAACAATAACAAAGGCAACAACCAGTCCGGGGAATGGCGTTAGATCAGTGCCCCTTTAATAGACAGCCGCTAAGAGGCGTGTCCCGCGTGAACTATCGGAAATCACAAATGTCGCGATACGATGAATGCCGAGTATTCAAACCATCACACTTGACAACTATTGATGGAACTTTGATGTGTAACAGACTATCATTAAACTCCAACAGGTTTGTAGTTATCAATACTCACCATATAAGCTTTTATTTCATTCATGTTTAGCATCTTGCTCTTCTTTGATGAAAATTAAACAGGTGCGCTTCCATTTCCGGTTTGAATTGTATAGCGTTGCTATGCGACGGGCTTACGATGCCTTGGTGAAACGGTCGTAAAACATGTCGCTAGGAGATCCTAAACTAGGTTGTAGCGGTCAGGAGGTCGTAGCGTTAGAGGCACCCAGGTATCGCTTCCCTCGGCATACCACCCTACCGTATTTGTAAAGGCGGAATTCAGCGCGTCACAATTACTGTCCACACCTCACAATGGCATCAATGTCAGCCGTGGAGAGGGTTTCATTTTCTGTTCTTTACTCCAGAAACGTCTATAAGATATATTTCTATGGTGTTGCTATGCGAGTTTGAATGTCGTAGATCGTAATGTCACTCTTGTCTAAAGAGGGTTTATGACGGGCTTGCGATGCATTTGTGAAACGGTCGAAAACATGTCCTATGACATCATAAACTAGGTCGCGCTGTGTTCCTGCTGGCTTTGGCAACTGACAGTCCTATTGGACTGGCAACTCTAAAAATTACCAGTCCTCCCCAATTCTTTTCAGTCCCAAATTTCAACAAATAAAAAAAACGTATGAAAATTACCTAATTTGAATTCTTTCAACATCATGTTAAATGCAATGATGTCATCTCTGAAGTAACTTAGTTAGATCTACATGTCATTCAGCCGTTCACACAAGTTCAGTTACAATTGTCTCTTTTTCTTAAAAAAATACGAGACAAAGTCGCTACAAATATATATTTATCCTGGAAGCAAAGCGAAATGTTATATCCTTGAACTAAAAATAGACAAGGGGAAACAATGACGGTTACAGACAAGCTGACTTCGTTCGAAAAATATACTTTTATGAGTGAGTGAGTTTGGTTTAACGCCGCTTTTAACAGTATTCCAGTTATATCACGGCGTGTCAGCTTGATGTGGGAGGAAAGCCCGAAGTGATGCAGGTCTTAGACGTTTACCACTTCGGTGAAACCCACGAGCACGGGTATGGTGCTGACAAACCTAGAAACATAATCGGGGCGAACCGGGATTCGAACCCACAATCATAGGTTTCTGGCGTGCCAAAGGGACGCAACTCTGCACGGCGAATCGCGGCGCCTAAGACGACTGGGCCACCCGTGCCCTCTACTTTTATGAATATCGCCAATGTTTTGTTCAACAACAAAGATGTATAAGGTACATCATTTGCCGGTCCACAAAGGCTGTCAGTCACATGAATTACTGGTGCAAGCCAAACCTAATAATAACTGGTAAATACGGTAAACAGGATCACTGTCCTAGCAATTAGGAGGTCGTAGCGCTGGGGGTCTTTCGTGAAACGCCACCCAGGTGGTTACCAGAGTTTGAAACTAACTATCGTAACAAGCTCCATTGTTCTTAGGATTATCGGCGTCCAGTGATTTCTATATGAGAACAATGCCTACCTGCAAAGGGAGTGCACCGCATGTTCATCTCAGTCTGCACTTAAACCTTGCTATGAAGTTGTTTGGAGCGCCCAGTTATATAATAATTCAATTATTGCCTGATAACTCGTCACCGCAAGTGTCTTAATTATCACAGAAGCCGCAATTCGATGTTCACAGTTGCCTTTCTTGGACACGTGATACACTCACACACACACACACACACACAATTAGCAGTACATGCATTGCCTAAGCAGACACACACCTGTGAGATCACGATAGAACAGGAACTAATATATATATATAATGTAATTTGGGCAAATAAGTTAAACATATTTTGAACAACTATGGATTTTGCTACGCCTGGGAAAATCCTAATTGCACTCAGAACAAGGCATTTTCTCTATTTTTCAAATGAAGGCTAATATATTTCGAAGTTATACATGACATGTGTTTACGTAATGCAGTTACCGTATGGAACGTAATAAGCACCCAGGGCGCTTTCAAAACTAGGAATATGGGATTCTTATTATACCCCTGTTTACGAAGTAAATCGGGGGTATGTAGCGTTCTGTCCGTCCTTCCATCCGTCCATCCGTCCTTCCGTCCTTCCGTCCGAGTTTTTGTACGGCCCATAACTTTTTAACCATGCACCCTAGCTTCACCAAACTTGCTACACACATTTACCACAATGAGTACTTGTGCCTTTTGCTAGTTTGAAGACTCTGAATCTTTTTATTTTTGCTGTTTCCATGGAATTATGGTGAAGCATACATTTTGGGTGGAGTTTTTGTACAATCCATGTTTACAATGTTATGTATCCCAGCTTCAGCAAACTTGCTACATTAACCACTATGATTTTTTTATATCTTTTATAAGATTCTGAAAGTTTTCTATTTTGATGTTTTCATGGAAACATGACGGAATTTAGAAATTTTGATGACTGGTTTTGTATAGCTAATATATTTTCCAAAATTGTTTCCACACATGTAGATCATCATAAGTATCTGTGCTTTCTGTTAGTTTGAATTTATGAATTCTTTACACTATCTGTTAAGGCTAGATGGAAATTATTATTTTATTGATTTTCTTATATGATATTGTTCCATTTTTTATGTGTTTTTATATCAACAATTCTTGGTCCTTCTGATAATTCTTCTTATGTAACTCCTCTATCAAATTTTTATTCAAAGGTGTTCATGGTGATCTACTTCCTCGTAGTGAACACTGGTAACATGGGAGATTTGGGGGGGAGGGGGGAACTGGAACTCAATCTTAGTTTTTAAATCATTGAAGTTAAAATCAGTTAGAAATATGTATTTACTATTTGTTGTTGACAAGCGGGGATAACGGGGGTATGTGAGCTTTGCTCACTTCTTTCTTTTCAGAATATTATTTTTGGGAAAAAAACAGAGTTGAAAGATAAATTTTGTGGTTTATGCTGACAGCCTGAAATGTTTATGTACGACAGATATATTTTTCCAGAATTTAATTACCCATAATTAAGGGTGCATATAACACACGAGTGCGTATTATACGCGAATAAATAAGTCTTCTGTACATTGATCAGTTGGAAGGGGTGCTAACTGGGATTGTTCACTAGCCAATGTATTAGTTGCAGTGGGTGCTTATTACGTCGAATAAGGTACAGAATATAGAATCTCTGTACTCGAGTTAAGCATTGAATACTGACAATACAATAATACACAAAGAAAATTAAGAAATTGTGATTGTTGCCTTAATGTTAGAAATTGTCATTAATTAGAAGATGAGTATCATTTTGTACTTGTCTGTTCTATGTATGTTAATAATTATCATACATCTTACGTTAAGAAATGTTATTGGCTTAGACCAATTGTAGTCCAAGCAGTGTTTCAAAGTAAATGTAGGGCAGTTTTAGTACAGGTAGGGTAGTTTTAGTAAATGTGGGGTAGCTTTAGTGTATCAGAAACCATGTCTCCTCGAGATTACTAGCGATTGTAAATGACATGGTTTCTCAACGGTGCGAAATCTGCACGTGCGTCTCGCAATGGCATGAAATCTGCACGTGCGTCTTGTAGCCTGAGACTATTACACGTTTTGCTTTGACTGACGTTCATTCATTGTACAGCCTGTTGCTGGCGTACAGATCTTGAAAATACCAATACCATGTACGTGTGAAGAAATTTCCATTCATCTCTCTAACAGATTGTCACTTGGCTGATCACCATGGGTGTCTCAAAGACTTTTCAGAAAGAATTCCTTGACATCTTCTGGACAACAGGACTGCCAAATCATCAGAGACCACCTTATGGGGTGGCGCTTGTAAGTGTTGGTGAAAACAGAGCTCAGAACCCACAAATGTTTAGAAGTTCAAACAAAGACACACACGCTGAGGATCACCTTATTGACTATATATACAACCTGCCAGAAATACAAGATGATGTGACAATGGAAATATTTCAGAACTACAGTCCATGTAAAAAATGTGCCAAACGATATGTTTGGCTTGTGAAGGAATATGAAGCAGTCGGCATTAGGCTCCGGCTGTATGTACATTTTATATCTTTGTACAGAATATGTGACGATGTTGAGCACCCGTCTGATTCAGGACATGCTTTGGCAAAGGAAACACACTGGAAAAACATTTCCGGTCTGAAACGAATGGCGTCTGTTGGGATTATACTGAAGGGTTTCACCAAAAGTACATGGACGAAACTTATCGGCATGATTAATGTTCCGCTTGATGAAGACTTTGACAAGCAATATCAACGGCAAAGGAAAGAGAGTGATGCACTCTGTGTAGAAACACTTGTCAAAGTTCTGGGTAAGAGGCCATTTTGACATCTTGAAGTTCTGATTGTTTCATATCTCTTGATTCAGAATCAACATCATGCAAATGTTTTATTGTGTTGTCCATAATGACACCATGTCTCATTTCCGAATTTCCTTACAACATCATGCAAATGTTTAACTGTAGTGTCAAATCTACAATAGCACTACGTTGCATTTCAGAATTTTCTGACATCATGCAAATGTTTAATTGTGTTGTCTAATCTATAATGGCACTGCGTTGCATTTCAGAATTGCCAGAATACCTCATGCCAGAGGAGGCCCAAGACGGAGGGATCCACAGCAAACGGCATCATCAGTCCCGACCTAAGCACCATGGTCGAGACTACAAACAACTTCTGTCAGGTAGTTTCCGCGCTCCACAAATCCAACATGTAGGCCATCCAGTTCCGGTCCATGGTGGAGACAACCAACCACATGGTCCCTCCATTCATCTCCATGGTGACAAGAAACAATCGCAAGCCCACACACTTCAGTTCCATGGCAATAAGAACAAACCACATGGTCCTTCCGTTCATCTCCATGGTAACAAGAAACAAGCCAAAGGTCACACACTTCGGTCACACGGCCCCCCAAGTTGGTTTTACAGTGGAAGAAAACAATCACAAAGCCCCCAACTTCAGTTCAATCATGATGGCAGTCACACTCAACTACACGGCCCCCCACTCCAGTTGCATGGAAGAGACAACCAACCACAAAGTCCCCGAGGTAGGATCCACGTTAGAAACAGCCAACCACTAGGCCACACTCTTCCGATCCATGGTAGAGAAAACAAAGCACGCGGCCACACACTTCCGATCCATGGTAGAGAAAACAAAGCACGCGGCCACACACTTCCGATCCATAGTAGTCACGATCATCTACATTCCCCCCAACGTTGGTTCTTTGGTGGAAAAAAACAAACACAGGCCGCCCCAGTTCTGTTCCATGGTAGCCATGCCCAACCACAAGAAGCCCCAGTTGATTTCCATGGGAGAAGCATCGAACCCCTTGCTCAGTTACATGTTAGACACAACCAACCTCAAAGTCCTGCAGGTAAGATCCATGTCAGAGAGAGCCTCCCACTAACCCCCCCAGATAGCTGGAATGGTAGAGGCATCCTACCAAAAGGCAACCCAATTCGGATCCATGGGAGACACAATGAACCTCAAAGTCCAGCAGGTAAGATCCACGTCAGAGACACCCCCCTACTAACCCACACAGATAGGTGGAATGGTAGAGGCATTGAATCACCAAGCCCCCCAGTTCAGTTCCATGGTAGACACAAGCAGCCAAAAAGCCCCCGTGTTCGGATCCATGATAGAGACAACCAACCACGTGAACTCCCAGTTCGGATCCATGATAGAGACAACCAACCACGTGAACTCCCAGTTCGGATCCATGATAGAGATAACCAAACACGTGAACCCCTAGTTAAGTCCCATAGCAGAGACAACCAACCAAAAGGCCCCTATGCTGGTTCCGTGGTATAGACAACAAGCCAAAAGGCCCCTATGCTGGTTCCGTGGTAGAGACAACCAACCAAAAGGCCCCTATGCTGGTTCCGTGGTATAGACAACCAACCAAAAGGCCCCTATGCTGGTTCCGTGGTAGAGACAACCAACCAAAAGGCCCCTATGCTGGTTCCGTGGTATAGACAACCAACCAAAAGGCCCCTATGCTGGTTCCGTGGTAGAGACAACCAACCAAAAGGCCCCTATGCTGGTTCCGTGGTAGAGACAACCAACCAAAAGGCCCCTATGCTGGTTCCGTGGTATAGACAACCAACCAAAAGGCCCCTATGCTGGTTCCGTGGTATAGACAACCAACCAAAAGGCCCCTATGCTGGTTCCGTGGTATAGACAACAAGCCAAAAGGCCCCTATGCTGGTTCCGTGGTAGAGACAACCAACCAAAAGGCCCCTATGCTGGTTCCGTGGTATAGACAACCAACCAAAAGGCCCCTATGCTGGTTCCGTGGTAGAGACAACCAACCAAAAGGCCCCTATGCTGGTTCCGTGGTATAGACAACAAGCCAAGGGCCCCTATGCTGGTTCCGTGGTATAGACAACCAGCCAAGGGCCCCCAGGTTGAGTTATGCTAGACGCAGCCGTACAGTCCCATTGTGTGTGTGTCAGCCTGTCTCGCATACAGTTTGTACTGTTGGAAATGCTACACCCTGTGTTGTACACACTGTGTTGTACATTGTACACGCTATTGTATATTGTACAAACTATTGTATAGAGTACACACTGTATTGTATATTGTACACACTGTATTGTATATTGTACACACTATTGTATATAGTACACACTGTATTGTATATAGTACACACTGTATTTTATATTGTACACACTATTGTATATAGTACACACTATTGTATATAGTACACACTGTATTGTATATTGTACACACTATTGTATATAGTACACACTGTATTGTATATAGTACACACTGTATTGCATATTGTACACTCTGTATTGTACATTGTACACGCTATTGTATATAGTACACACTGTATCGTATATAGTACACAATGTATTGTATATTGTGCACACTTTATTATATATTGTTCACACTTTATTGTATATTGGTAAGTGGAGAAGACACGAATGTTATCTCGCAACATTTATTCTGTGAGAGTGGGTTATTAATGATGATTATTTAATCACATATTACCAGTTAATTGTGAGTTGATTATTCTACTTCAAAGTTAACCAAGTGGGTGTTTCTAGGAGACCAGACGCACACAGTACTCAACCTTGGTGTAAATGTTTGCTTGGCCCTTCAAACCAATACTCCACGGCAAGTCCTATAACACCAATATTGTCTAAAATCATAACCTGATTCACAATTCATTAACTAGTACTTAATAGTGTCATTATCAATAGGTTAATCATTTAATAGCGATTCATAAACACATGCTTACAATGTTGTCTGAATCGTTTAGATTTTGTCACTTATATTTGTCAGGATCGAATCGAAGCAGAGGTGTTACCAGCGACTTCATCTCTTACCTGTGCAAATAGTGTGTCAGACATTAATTGGTTACATGGTTATGATGTCTTTTCCAGCCCCGCAATTAAATTATCTGAGTATGGTCGACTCTCAGGTGGCGTATGCATAATATATGTGTCCAACATTTTGTATGCATTAAATTAGCAAAACAATTGGTCTGTGTTGACAGAAATATAAATTTGATATGTACGTATATCCCACCGTCAGGTTCGCCATACTATAACAATAATAACTCTGAATGTAACATTGAACTGCTTGATCAGTTCTTATTAGAAAACCTTTCAGAGATTAGTGATTCACAGTTATTTGTGGTGATATGAATGTACGTACAGTTGAACAGAACAATCAACTTGCTAACTTTGATGATGCATTTGATAAACACAACATTCCATTGTCTTGATCTTTTTCAATACATTGACATGTTCAACACTGGAGATCATAATGCATTAGAATTGACATGTAAATTCCCAAACATGAACAACCAAAATGATAAGCTAACATTTGGTTGCTTTAAAGAAAAGATTGTTTGGATTGAATCTCTTTGTGAAATGGTTTTGAAAACCTGCAGGAAAGGATGGTGTCTTGTAATCAACTACTTTTAAGTAGATTTTAACATAGATGGGGCTATAGATGATTTCGTCCATGTTATCTTAGATTCTGCAGATTTATGAGGAAAAGCACTAGAATTATGCACTATCAACATACCAAGGCACCATTAAGTGACGAAAGTAAGATTGCAAGACAAGATGCTCGAAAAGCATTGAGAACCTTCAGACGTATACCTACTGACTCGCATAGAAACATCTACTGCAAAAAGAGAAATCACTACAAATCCTGCTGTAGGAAATATATCCGTATCTGACTTGTGTAAATTTAGGCTAAACAAACTGAGTGATACTATTTTAGAATCACTCATATCACAGGATGAGATTCTGCCCGAGATAACATGTTCCACATTTGAAATGGACCCTTTTCTTAAAATGTTTCAATAAGATGTTTGACAGTGGTATATTCCCCAGAAGCTGGTCTTGTTCGGTAATTATTCCAATACACAAGAAAGGAGAGTTTAACAACCCAGACAATTATAGGGGAATATCCTTAATAAGTATTCTTGGAACATCAGTGCTTAATTCCAGGATTAGGAATTGGGCTAACATGCGAGATGAGATTCCCAAAACTCAAGCTGGTTTTAGAAAAAAAGTACTCAATATCAGATCATATATTCACATTATATGCAATAATCCAAACATGTCTATCACGTCGCAAACACAAAGTGTATGTAAACATTGTCAATTTTAAAAAAACCTCTTCACTCCGTTGATATAAACTGTGGTGCTCTTTAAGAACTACTGGCCTTCAGGGGAAAACGTACTCTGTATTAAGAGCTATGTATTCAAATATAATTTTTCAATTTGAAGTTTACACGTTATACAGCCTATCCATTGGATGAGAAGCTGGTCACATGACCACGAAACTGACGTTCATGAGCGTATGAACAACAAAATTTGACGTTCACACGTTCAGCGCGAGCTGTCACTCCATGCCGGGACTACTTTCTAATACATTCCTGGGAAAACCCTTCATGGGAATTCCTTTGCCTTCCGTGTATTCTATTTATATCTTGCTCAAGTCACGTGACAAAAATAACATTATACTGTGTTATTTAATTACACAACTGTTTTGGTAAACCATCGGTTAGAAAAGTGTTCTGCCGTGTTTGCAATAAAAACAATAATGCATTGATAAATTTGTTTTGTTTTGTGTTATCGTCTGCTAGACGTCAACACTAAAAAATGGATGATGAAGAGGTATCAAAGTTTGATTACGGTTCATTCGATGTACACTGGATCGATAGTGATGATCTCGATGACATATTATTGTCACAGGGTCAAGAAAATGAGACAACCGCATGTGAAGTTCCTGTTACGCAAGTTAAAGAAGAACTCGTGGATGACACGCCCACTGAGAGTGACGGGAGATTCCAAAGAATTAGTGAAGAAACACTGGATGACATTGAGGCACAAAGGCAGTCAGCATCAACAATAAAAAACACAAAATGGGCTCTTAAGATGTTCAGCGGTGACCATCTTTTATTGCACTTAACATATTCCAATTACTGTAAATATTGCAATGGATTCGCTCAATAATGTTCACACTCGTCAATAAAACATTCTACACCATGTTACGTACGCCCGATACAGGTCCAACCTACAAAAGTACAATTCTATGACATTCATAAAATTATATATATATAATCAGATTAAAAAGATGTAATGGCCACATATCTACATCAATCAAATTTACATACCTTTCATTTCAGACTGGTCCTCCCATACACGTAAAATCCAAACAGATTGCGTTAACATATCTCCAGAAGAGCTTGCCACAAGTCTGCGATCCTTTTATGCTGAGACTAGACCGAGAACAAAGTCTCAGTCCGATGATGTTTATCACAAAAACACAATGCGGAACATTCGGCCTGCACTCAACAGGCATCTCAGGGTTATCCGGAGAGATATTGACATTGTGAAAGATAAGGCATTCCATAAGGCTAATGATTTGTTGAATGGTCAACTGAAACAAGATGTCAGATCTGGCTTGTCCAAACCAACCAAGCACAAGCCGATCATTGACAAGGGAGATATCGTTAAAATCATAGATTATATTAATCACGATACCCAAACATGTGTTTTGCAGAAAGTTGGGTTTGACGTAGCCATTCATTACGTCACAAGAGGCCCTGAGTTTCACTCTCAGTTGTCCTAATGTTCGTTCACGTTTAACGTTGACGTTGAAGGCAGAAAATTTGCAACTCTTACCCATGACGTAGCAGGAAAAACTAGCCAGGGGGTATTGATGATGGCGAAAGCAATGCGACTGACAAACGCATGTATGCGACAGGCACACATAATTGTCCCATTAGTCTCTAAAATTGCTCATTGAGAAACCCCACCCTGATGCAGTCAGTCTGTTCTGTATTCCAAAATCAAATGCAGTTATTGATGATAAGGGGGCACGGGTGGCCCAGTCGTCTAAGGCGCCGCGATTCGAAACCTATGATTGTGGGTTCGAATCCCGGTTCGCCCCGATTATGTTTCTAGGTTTGTCAGCACCATACTCGTGCTAGTGGGTTTCACCAATGTGATACGTCTGAGACCTGCATCACTTCGGGCTTTCCTCCCACATTAAGCTAACACGTCGCGATATAACTGGAATACTGTTAAAAGCGGCGTTAAACCCAACTCACTCACTCACTCACTATTGATGATAATGAGTGGTTCTCTTCTAAACCTCTCCCCCAACGTCAATACGGGAACATAATCCGTACAATATCCCACGAAGCTGGTTTGAGCCGCATCTATACACCACACAGTGTCAGGGCTACTGCTATTCAAGCGTTGAGCGACGCCTCCGTTGAATTACGCCACATCATGTTTATGTCAGGGCACAGGAATGAGGCAAGTGTCAGAAGCTACAACAGATGTTGTACTTCTGACCAACAGCACAAGGTTAGTTCCGTACTTCGAAACATAGGATTTGAGAAAGCCGCCAATCGGCAGCCATCTGCGACGGTTTCAAGGCCGCCGTCAGAAGACGATGATGCACAGTATTTGGCTCAGCATTTGCCATTGTTTCAAAACCTGTCGTCACAAGTGGCCTCTTCCGGCAACTTTATGTCCAGAAGTAGTTTTCACAACTGTCATTCAACTTTAATTTCGCTGGTAAACAATAAGTCGGACACAAATTCCGTCTCGACGTTTTGTTAACTGAAGTTTATGAATTGTTGCAAAGTATTAAACTTTATTAATGTCAAAAATAATGTTCTGTTTATTTATTGAACCTGTTTCAATGGAACCACTTTTGTAAGGAGGATGGATATGTAAACAGGAAGTCGCTTGAGGTCGGCCGTGTACTCGCATGAACGTAAAGCAATGTTGATAGCTTGTTGCGATAAGAGGTATGTGTACCGTAACACTTCAAAAGAAAAATTATAAGAATTGACCTACACTTTGTGTGAGTTCATTGGAGTATGAACCTTCATAGAGTGAGGGCCAAACATCGTGTGAACGTCGTCGCATACAGTTTGGCCCTCACTCTATGAAGGTTCATACTCCAATGAACTCACACAAAGTGAAGGTCAATTCTTAAAGGAAATAATATGTATGATGTGGTGACGATGTAACCAATTTCTTTGACTGTCCTGTTGGCTTATGACAAGGATGTATATTGAGATCATATTGTTGTCATTTTTTATTAATGAATTATATTATGAATTCAAATGTTCTCAAATGTAATAGAAATCTGTATGCTTCTTTTAGCCGATGATGTCATTTTAGTATCAGATTATGTTGTTGGAATACTAAAAAAAAAATTAACATTTTAGAATGTTACCGCAGAGAGTGGAAACTATCAGTTAACTATGATGAAACAAATATTGTCATTTTCAGAAGAGGGCGTCAGGTGTCACTGAATGAAAGATGGTTTTTCGATGGTAAATGTGTTAATGTTCTAAGCAATTATACATATCTTGGTGTAATGTTTACCCACACAATGAACTTCAAGAAAAGTGTCTCGGTCTTAACATCACGTTCAAAGAAGGCCTTAATCAATGTAATGTCTGTCTCGCAGAACGTTGGAGCTTTTACGCTGAATAAATATTTTAAATTATTTGATGCCCAAATCCAACCAATCCTGTAACATGGATAAGTAGTATGGGGATTTCAGCGATATGATAGTCTCGAATAGCTTCATCTATTAGTAAAACCTTTATCCGTTGGTCCATCAACACCCCATTGTATGGTCTATGGCGAGTGTGGCAGATACCCGTTATACATCAACTCCCAAATTAGATGCTTGAAATACTGGTTTAATATTCTTGGAATGCATGAATGCCGAATCCCCAAACTTGCTTATAATATGCTTGAACATCTAGTCGACATGGGCAAATTAACATGGGCATCACATATTAGAAACCTTGTGCTTTCTCATGGCTACAGCTTTGTATGGTTAAACCAAACAGCTGGTGATGTTAAACTCTTTGGGAAACAATTTCGTGAACAATCTATAAATATCTTTCACCAAGAATGGCATTCCACTCCAGAAAACAGTTCACGGTATGACTTGTATACGACGTTTAAGAGTCTTATTTCAACCAGAAAAATACGTATCTACATTAACATCAAGAACTCTTCGACGTCCATATATTCAATTTAGGCTCGGATCGTTAGACTCGTGATAAACGAAGGAAGAAAAATGTCCACTAAAAAGTCGAAGAGGCTGTGCTCACTATGTAATTCAGCTACAGAGAATGAAATTCATTTTACTTTTGTATGTCCTTATTATTGTGATCTAAGAAACAGGTTTGTACCAGAACGCTATCTGTCAGTTTATCCTGTGCCTGCTTTTATTTCTCTTCTTTCTTCAAAGACGATGCTGTCATTTCAAAACTGGCTATATATGTTAAAAATGCAAATTGTTAAACATGACTATATATCCATATATGTAAACTACTTATTTGTAACTCCCTTGTATATGGGCCAAATGCCTTACATGCAATAAATATCTATGACTTTGACTTGACCACCTGGCTGGTCATTACTGCTATACTCCCGGGCTGGTCATTACTGCTATACTCCCGGGCTGGTCATTACTGCTATACTACTTGGCTGGTAATTACTGCTATACTCCCGGGCTGGTAATTACTGCTATACTCCCGGGCTGGTCATTACTGCTATACTCCCGGGCTGGTCATTACTGCTATACTCCCGGGCTGGTCATTACTGCTATACTCCCGGGCTGGTCATTACTGCTATACTCCCGGGCTGGTCATTACTGCTATACTCCCGGGCTGGTCATGACTGCTATGCCACCTGGCTGGTAATTACTGCTATACTCCCGGGCTGGTCAACTGCTATACTCCCTGGCTGGTCATTACTGCTATACTCCCTGGCTGGTCATGACTGCTATGCCACCTGGCTGGTAATTACTGCTATACTACTTGGCTGGTCATTACTGCTATACCACCTGGCTGGTCATTACTGCTATACAATCTGGCTGGTCATTACTGCTATACCACCTGGTTGGTCATTACTGCTATACCACCTGGCTGGTCATTACTCCTATACCACCTGGCTGGTCATTACTCCTATACCACCTGGCTGGTCATTACTGCTATACCACCTGGCTGGTCATTACTCCTATACCATCTGCACGGTAATTACTCCTATACCACACATTATACCTTGAGGTCGTGTGTTTCACGTGTTGTTACGTGGAGATTCGCTTCGTTTCTTCATTCAATTTCGGTGTACATTTTCATTTGCCTCTAATCTGTTCACTCGTTTCGTTAACGGCCCCTTATCCTTCTTGGTCTTATTGATTCCGCACTTGTACATATTTTCCAGAACTTGAATTTCATCAGTTAAGGATTTGATCTGCGCAGGGTAATGTTTTTGTTCAATTGCACTTTTTCCTGCTGTAGGCCGGTGTCCCCCACCGTGATATCAAGCGGTGTAAAACTATACTCACTCACTCACTTGCTGTAGTATATCTGTCATTTGTGGGGTGACTCTCGCTTTTATATCCATTAACTGTTCTGTGATTATTCATCTCCATGTCATTGCTGGCACTTCCTAGTTCCAAGCTGGAGATACTGGAGTTATAGGTTCACAGATCTCAGCCTCACACACAACAGAATTAGTGTTCGACAACAGGGCTTCAACATAGTTTGAAGAGTCCATTAGTGACATCAAGTTTAGGAGAATTTCATAAAACATACACCTTAATGCCGCTTAAATGATACCTGTTTACAGTTTCCAGCACGTTGTTTTGCACCTTTGAAACCTGATGTTTGATAAAACAGACGATTCTGTATCTTAGTGTCAGGAGCACTCACAAACCACGCCTTTGCAAATCAGGGGACGTAACTCGTAAACAATCTCTAACGATTGACTTGGTTCAAAGGGAGTTACTCTCATTTGCAACATGAACTTCAAAGTCGTAACGAATGAAAGATTGCAGTGATATTTCGACATCATGATTTATGTGAACCGTTAGTGAACCGTTTTAATGGCAGGATGATGGAACTGCTACAACCCGACAGTGAGAGTTCGCACAATGGACGCACTGAATGTCTTGTCTGCGAATTTCACATCGATCTTATCAATGATGGAGACAACTTATCTCATAATTTTTATTCTCAGTATGCTTCAGATGATATTTGCTTTCAATTTTGACAAATTGCCCTGAACCTTGAAGATAAAGCTATACCAATATACCTCCATGGTCAAAGAAGTCAAAGAAGTTTCTTGTACAAAAGGCCACCGGCCCATATACAAGAAAGAGTTACGCATGTTAATACAATCATATATGTTACACATTGGGATATACACGTTGTTTGAATAATTCATTTCTTTTGGCTAATGCATGCTTAATATAAAGAGAAAGATTTAATATATTTGATTCGTTCTTTGTCGTCAGCATAACTACAAAGGCGTTTATCGGTGACATTGCTATTAAATAATCTTTTATATATTTCTTTCGGGGGTCATTGTAAAATGGACAGACAAACACAAACTGAATTTCATTTTCTATCTCTAGATTACACAATGGACAAATTCTTTTCATTTTTTGAAATGGACAGTTTTCTTCCTTCATTTACAAATAGGTCTAGCAAACCAAGTCGTTATTTAATTAACTGTTTTCGGAAGTTTTCCGTAGTGAGTACTGATAAATATATATTTCTGGTTGAAGTAAAGTCTTGAAAGTTTTGTAATATTCATAACGTGAACTATCCTCTAAAGTGGAGTGCCATTCTTGGTAGAACATATTTATAGACCGATTCCGAAATTCATTAAGAAACATATCTACGTACGTTTCCAACTGACTGACATAGCCATATAAAACCGAAACCATGCGAAAATTAAAGATTTCTTATATGCGATATCCAAGTATTCTTTGGCAGCCACCACCTTGTCATGGATGGGAAGTTGCAAGGACAATGGTTAAGCAAGCGCAGCTGTCAACAGTTTTCAAATGCAGCTCAAAGATCTATAAGGTTACAGGTTAATGGAATAACGTGCTCCAACACTAGACTTATGTAGAGAGATTGACATGTACATCGATACTTGCAGCAACAATGGAGGCGCCTAATTGTTTATGCTCCATTCACGCATACCCGAAGTTATGATGCTGTGAATACACCAAAAGTGCATGGGTATGTTCGTATCCCCGAAGAATGCAATGAACACATAGTGTCAACTGTATGAGCATTTCCTCCATGCCCTGTTATTCAACTTGTGCCACAATCTGTAGTTTAACCTGAATGCTTCACTGGTGTATTGAACACTAGACTACAGGTACATAGGCGTCGAAATATTCAACACAAGATGCAACAGTTTATATTGTTTCTGACAATGTTATGTTAATTATGTTTATATCTTAAGTGATATTTGAACAGGGCGGTACTTCGGTATCTACAAACAGTCAATACAATTCTAAAATGATTGAAAACGAGAAGGCAACAATTATATGTTCAGCTCAGGTGAAATGCTTCCATGATTTATCGATCAATTAGACCGTTCGACAGTGTTTGAAGGTGAATGTCACACTGACCTCTGTATCTCTGTGTTAAGGGTGTATGCAGATGCTGTTTCATTTGAGACAACAAGACGTCAGTGTCATGAACGATTACGATAACATTCAATAAGCTGGCAATTGTACACATTACACACATTGAAGTGTTGCACAAGCAATAGCAACAATGGACGTTAGAGGCGCGAAGTTCACAGTGATAAAATCAATGGCCGGTCGGTGAGTTGCAATCAGTTTCTGAGAAGTCTGTTTCCGGGAAGGCGGGCCATAAATATAAACCTGATAACTACATATCACATGATGAGGAAGTCTGGTGGGGCGTCATAACTCCATTGTAACACTGACTGCCGCAGTAAGAGGTAAAGAAAGCAGTAGCAAAGTACGTGTCGTATGTATTAATACCTCCCCATGTAACACGTTCTGTGCCTACTGGGTTGTGTCTAACGGGCAGAGAGGAGTCCTTACAACCCTTACATGGTTTAGTAACGCCATTTTAACACTGATTGTCACAGTATGGGGAAACGAAAGTTGGAGCAAAGTATGTGTCATATCTATTTACATGTTTCCAGGAACTGTGAGGTGCCTCAGGTCCTTTCAAGTAGCTGTTGCTATGACGTGGAATGAGATACCTGATCACTTGAGAAGTAGCCCTGATCGAGCATACCTGCGTCATGACTGACAGCTCTAAATGGCTTGTATGAAGCATTAACATGTCTTATCCCTGCCCACCGTCGTGTGGCAGGAGTACAAAATATTTCCTCTTTCTTTTTACTTGGAAGTTCAAATTGAAAGTAGGATTTCTTTCAAATCGTCCCCAGGCTTGAGGTCCTAGTCCAGTCTGGACAGCTCCGACACATCTCTAGTCCTGATGGGCACATGGATCTAGATTATGACATCTCTGTCTAGGTATATCTTGTGAAAACTGCGATACAGATATCTTGTTAGCGTTATTCGTCTAGTTGGTTGGGATCGGGGGATACTGAATTACGAGTGTAAGTTGTTAAGAGACAGAATGTTACTAAAGGGCGTTGAGTGACGTACTGTTGCCCTGCCATGTTTGGGGTGGCATGCATGTGTTTGATCCTGATCTTAGGAACAGCATGTCTTTAAAGGTCGGCCTGTTTGGCACGGAATCGCACAATGCTTCATAATGAATTTCAATGCATCTTTTCAGTACATGTGTAAAAATGTCACACGAAACCCACCCCTGAGTCAGTTTAGTGACTAACTTGGCTGTCTGATAGTACTGGGTCTGCTTGTGAGTCCTCTGGGACTGGAGGTTGTGACTGAGCCTTCACTGCACCGTCCCATGCCGGCAACAGACAGTACGAATACGTGTTTAAAATAACTCACACACGATTAGAGATGCCCCAGAACAGACATAAAAACATATCAAGAAACTTCCAAACTTTAAGGGTACTTATGTTTATTTTTAAGTTTATAGATATTTTCCATCTGGATGCGAATGCTGCTACTGATCCCCCCACCGTCAACAACTCAATATGGACCGATCTCTGACAGCTGATCTGTGGACATTTTGGACTTCTGGGGTACGTGAATATGACCGCCCAAGGCTGGGCGTGGCTGCTTGTGTTTTGGGAAACAGAACATGGAAGGTGTTCTATTCTCAGAAGATGTCAAGCACCTGGTGCAAACATGCTGAATATTTTTTAATAAAGGAATTGGAGGAACTTTTGAAAAACAGACATTTCTTGCGCATGTTTGAGTTGGGCAGTTCTTTCGAGGTAACGATTTATCAGAATTACAGCCCGTGTGGAAAGTGTGCAGAACTTTATTGTGGTCTCGGCAATACGTTTAAGCGGCACGGACTTAATGTGACATTGAATATTTATTTTGCGGCTTTGTACAAGATTTGTTGGGACATTAATCGCCCTCACGACGTTGGTAACTTCCTCAATGTCAGCGATCACAACGAGAACGTTACAGGGTTGATGAAGCTGGTGGAGAAGAGGACGAATCTGAGATCATTTTCAAAAAACACCTGGATAGAACTACTCGACGTCCTCGCCGAAATTGGACCATGCATGTACCCGGCTGAGTTTGTTGAGAAATATGCGTGTTCCCGGTTGTGCATCCTCAGGAAGTATTCTCAGGGAAGACGTTCTGCGGATACACAAATAGCTCTGACCTTTCACAGAATAGTTGGTACGTACAATACTTTCATTATTTTCTTAGACGCGGTGTCAAAATACATCATCAGCTTGTAAAGATATCCTTAAATGAGGATCAGGCGGTCACAATGTCTGACCTGATGCTGTGGATCGTTGCACATGCTATTAATACTGGTTTGCAAGTAGATTTTAATGCTATTATGCGCAACGTCCAACACAAAATCAACCAAGTTTCCGAGCCTGACCACACGAAGCAATTAGTTACTCTTACAAGTATCGTTTACTGATATATACTCACCACCAAAAGAAACGCGAACCATAGAAAATATAGAGAAGTATGTACGTCACGGAGAGATGTTTCCAAGGTGTATCACTTTATGACAAAACTAACGATCAGTCAAGTGTTACCAGAGTGTCTTCATTATTTTCACGGTATGCTGCACGTGCGGTCCAAACTTTACATGCTGGTCCTGCACGAGACAAATGGTGCAGCTCGAGTCATGGATCTATGACGTCACATGTGATGCGTTCATGAGCGTCGGTTCACACAACATAACGGTATGTTCGTTTGTGCATCGAACCACTCTAATATCTATGAATATGAGTAATTCTTCATAATATAAACCAACATGTTGGGTATTTGCATTTTATTTGGCGGTGACAGACCGGTCGGCTTCGTACCCAGCTCTCAATACACCGACCACCTTGGCTGCTCTCTGTAGTCACACCCCAATATAGATATGTACTTTGTAAGCCGTTTACTTTACCTTGATAAACCCGAAATCATCCGCCCCAAGGACCGTGCCTTGATGTGTGAGGAACAAGAGAGACGTGTTGTAACTACCCACCATGTCTCGAGACAAGGGCAAGGACCGAGGTTGTGACTCAGTAGACAGTGATGTCCTTTACGTAACACAATAGCCTGTTGAAGGTGCCGTCACGCCGCGGTATTTTCAATAGAGATCCGCGGTATTTGTTTGCTTTTAAAAAAATCCTTGTTCAAACATTTGAAGTTATAGACCATGTTTTGACGATGGTCGTGCACTGGAGAAATGTTTATGGTCGGTTGGGATTAAACTGAAGGGTTTTACCGGGGACACCAGGGAGGAGCCTATCTTCAGGGTCAGCATGTCACTGAATGAGGTGAGGTGGAATGGAGCCTAACGTTGCGTTCAAGATAAGTGCATTTATATAGCGATGTGCATGCACGTATGTGTATGTGTGTGGATGATTGCATTAATACCGATATTATAGTGCACGCCGCCTTTAGCAATATCACTGCGGAGGAGAAATCGGCTTCACCTTTTGTACCCATGTGGAGAATCGAACCCGGGTCTTTAAGAAACCCTTGATCCACTAGGCTACCCCACCACCCCTCTTCTGGATGAAGACTTTGGTGCATGCTGTGTGTATGAACGCTTCCTGAAAAGAATGTCTGGGTATCAGGCCCTTTTGTCATCTTGAAGTCCCCCTGAGTGTTTCATAGGATTCAGAATTAACATCAAGCAAAAGATTTATTGTTTTGTCAGATCTACAGTAACACAGCATCACGTGTTTTCGTCTTATTGCTTTTCAGAACGTACAAAAAACATCATGCAAGAAGAAGCCAGACAACGTCAACACCAGGAGACAAGTCTCAACCCCCGTTATGTTCCAGATGGAAGGAGACACAATAACCGTTATCAGTCTTTACCCGGGCACCTTGTTGAAGACTATCAGTGTTGGCCAACGTCTTACCCTCCACACGGAGTTCAGTACAATGGCAGAGAAATCCCACCACACGGGCCCTTCTTTCAGTTCCACGGTAGAGACAACCAACAACGTGGTCCCCAGGATCACTACACTGGTAGAGACAGCCCCCCACACGGGCCCTTCTTTCAGTTCCACGGTAGAGACAACCAACAACGTGGCCCCCAGGATCACTACACTGGTAGAGACAGCCCCCCACACGGGCCCGTCTTTCAGTTCCACGGTAGAGACAACCAACAACGTGGCCCCCAGGATCACTACACTGGTAGAGACAGACCCCCACACAACCCCGTCTTTCAGTTCCACGGTAGAGACAACCAACAACGTGGCCCCCAGGATCACTACACTGGTAGAGACAGACCCCCACACAACCCCGTCTTTCAGTTCCACGGTAGAGACAACCAACAACGTGGCCCCCAGGATCACTACACTGGTAGAGACAGACCCCCACACAACCCCGTCTTTCAGTTCCACGGTAGAGACAACCAACAACGTGGCCCCCAGGATCACTACACTGGTAGAGACAGCCCCCCACACGGGCCCGTCTTTCAGTTCCACGGTAGAGACAACCAACAACGTGGCCCCCAGGATCACTACACTGGTAGAGACAGACCCCCACACAACCCCGTCTTTCAGTTCCACGGTAGAGACAACCAACAACGTGGCCCCCAGGATCACTACACTGGTAGAGACAGCCCCCCACACGGGCCCTTCTTTCAGTTCAATGGTAGACACAACCAGCCACAAGGCCTCCAAGCTGGGTTCCGATGGTAAAGACAACCAAGCACAAGGACCACCACGTTGGCTCCGTGGTATACATCTGCAGCCATAAGGCCACCACCCCCACCCCCCACCTCTGGCTCCGTGGTATACATCTGTAGCCACAAGGCCCCCTCGCTCCGTGGAATACATCTGTAGCCACAAGACCCCCTGGCTCCGTGGTATATATCTGTAGCCACAAGGCCCCCTGACTCCGTGGTATACATCTGTAGCCACAAGGCCCCTCGCTCCGTGGTATACACCTGTAGCCACAAGGCCCCTCGCTCCGTGGTATACACCTGTAGCCACAAGGCCCCTCGCTCCGTGGAATACATCTGTAGCCACAAGGCCCCCTGACTCCGTGGTGTACATCTGTAGCCACAAGGCCCCTCGCTCCGTGGAATATATCTGTAGCCACAAGGCCCCTCGCTCCGTGGAATACATCTGTAGCCACAAGGCCCCTCGCTCCGTGGAATACATCTGTAGCCACAAGGCCCCTCGCTCCTTGGAATACATCTGTAGCCACAAGGCCCCTTGCTCCGTGGTATACATATGTAGCCACAAGGCCCCTCGCTCCGTGGAATACATCTGTAGCCACAAGGCCCCCTGACTCCGTGGTATACATCTGTAGCCACAAGGCCCCCTGGCTCCGTGGTATACATCTGTAGCCACAAGGCCCCCTGGCTCCGTGGTATACATCTGTACCCACAAGGCCCCCTGGCTCCGTGGTATACATCTGTAGACACAAGGCCACTTGACTCCGTGGAATACATCTGTAGCCACAAGGCCCCTTGGCTCCGTGGAATACATCTGTAGCCACAAGGCCCCTCGCTCCGTGGTATACATCTGTAGCCACAAGGCCCCCTGGCTCCGTGGAATACATCTGTAGCCACAAGGCCCCTCGCTCCGTGGAATACATCTATAGCCACAAGGCCCCTTGCTCCGTGGTATACATCTGTAGCCACAAGGCCCCTCGCTCCGTGGTATACATATGTAGCCACAAGGCCCCTCGCTCCGTGGAATACATCTATAGCCACAAGGCCCCTTGCTCCGTGGTATACATCTGTAGCCACAAGGCCCCTCGCTCCGTGGAATACATCTGTAGCCACAAGGCCCCCTGACTCCGTGGTGTACATCTGTAGCCACAAGGCCCCTCGCTCCGTGGAATATATCTGTAGCCACAAGGCCCCTCGCTCCGTGGAATACATCTGTAGCCGCAAGGCCCCTCGCTCCGTGGAATACATCTGTAGCCACAAGGCCCCTCGCTCCTTGGAATACATCTGTAGCCACAAGGCCCCTTGCTCCGTGGTATACATATGTAGCCACAAGGCCCCTCGCTCCGTGGAATACATCTGTAGCCACAAGGCCCCCTGACTCCGTGGTATACATCTGTAGCCACAAGGCCCCCTGGCTCCGTGGTATACATCTGTAGCCACAAGGCCCCCTGGCTCCGTGGTATACATCTGTAGCCACAAGGCCCCCTGGCTCCGTGGTATACATCTGTAGACACAAGGCCACTTGACTCCGTGGAATACATCTGTAGCCACAAGGCCCCTTGGCTCCGTGGAATACATCTGTAGCCACAAGGCCCCTCGCTCCGTGGTATACATCTGTAGCCACAAGGCCCCCTGGCTCCGTGGAATACATCTGTAGCCACAAGGCCCCTCGCTCCGTGGAATACATCTATAGCCACAAGGCCCCTTGCTCCGTGGTATACATCTGTAGCCACAAGGCCCCTCGCTCCGTGGTATACATATGTAGCCACAAGGCCCCTCGCTCCGTGGAATACATCTATAGCCACAAGGCCCCTTGCTCCGTGGTATACATCTGTAGCCACAAGGCCCCTCGCTCCGTGGAATACATCTGTAGCCACAAGGCCCCCTGACTCCGTGGTGTACATCTGTAGCCACAAGGCCCCTCGCTCCGTGGAATATATCTGTAGCCACAAGGCCCCTCGCTCCGTGGAATACATCTGTAGCCACAAGGCCCCCTGACTCCGTGGTGTACATCTGTAGCCACAAGGCCCCTCGCTCCGTGGAATACATCTGTAGCCACAAGGCCCCTTGCTCCGTGGAATACATCTGTAGCCACAAGGCCCCTCGCTCCGTGGTATACATCTGTAGCCATAAGGCCCCCTGACTCCGTGGTATACATCTGTAGCCACAAGGCCCCTTGCTCCGTGGAATACATCTGTAGCCACAAGGCCCCTCGCTCCGTGGTATACATCTGTAGCCACAAGGCCCCCTGACTCCGTGGAATACATCTGTAGCCACAAGGCCCCTCGCTCCGTGGAATACATCTGTAGCCACAAAGCCCCTGACTCCGTGGTTTACATCTGTAGCCACAAGGCCCCTCGCTCCGTGGAATATATCTGTAGCCACAAGGCCCCTTGCTCCGTGGAATACATCTGTAGCCACAAGGCCCCTCGCTCCGTGGTATACATCTGTAGCCACAAGGCCCCCTGACTCCGTGGAATACATCTGTAGCCACAAGGCCCCTCGCTAATAATGACAAATGACTCTGTTCAAGAGGTTTGTTTCCATTGGTCAATATGACTGCCAAAGTAGCCATATTGATAAACACTAATTTTTTAAACTTACCCCTTGGTATTTTTCCGATGGCGACACACATAAATTCATGGTCAGATCTAAACTTGTAACGAATCAAATGGAGGTATTGAGACATGTGACAAGGACAGGTCAGGCTCGAACACTATAAAATGATACCCTCAACATTAGGAGAGGGAAGCGCGGTTTGCAGTCGATCGAGTCGAATCCCGATCGTTCTAAGTTTCCCCCAGCTAGTGACGAGCCTGACCAGTCTGATCCTGTTCTGTATTGATAGATGGGCTGAGAGTAAGTAAAACTATGTGAGTATAAACTGGTGTTGCGTTTCTTTATTATGTGAGTATGAATGCTGATAGAGACAACTTGGAGTAAGGGTCATTAGGCCAATCACTCCTTGACGGAGCCGAGCCGTGGTGGACAAGGCGAGGGCAATGTCCTGGCTTAATTGACCACAAGGACCAGGAACGGCAATACATTTAGTAACTGTAGCAGGGTCGCACTGGACGCCCAAAAGCAGTTACGACAGTATTCTGTTTTCAAGTTATTTTCGCCATCCCCTTTTCTCTCATTTGAGCAGATGTTTTTAAGTAGTATTTAAAAGTGTATCCATTGTCGATTTGGTTCCTTTGATTCCACACACATGGATATTGATTGCCGTGTTTAGCAAACTTTAAGATTATATTCATTTGATATGAGTTTATCCTAGAATGTCCTAGAGCCTTTAACTGGTTATATCAGATCACTTACACCGCTGTGTATTAACAAATTTTGTAATATTCTCTTTCAACTATTTTTTATTTTTACTTTCCTTGAGTCTGGTATATTGAAAATACAAAATCTATAATCTAATGTTATCCATTCTATTGGGTAGAGTTTAATGAAGGTTCTTTCAGATGAATAACTTTAAAATGCACAAAACAATTTTGATGGGTGTGTCACTGAGCGTTTGCTGGGTGAGGTGCATATCAACATTACCCGACGCTCTGTGCCTACAGAATGTGTACCCGACGCTCTGTGCCTACAGAATGTGTACCCGACGCTCTGTCGTGGGGATGAACTCCTAATAAACCGGCTACAAGTAACACGCTAGTTTGTTATCTATTGTAAGTTAGAATCAGGTATATTCCTTAGTCACCAATAGTCAAGCGATAATCACAGCGCCCTCTACCTATAGGTGGTGTAAACATGATAAACGTCACTCACTCACTCACTCACAGAGAGCATCGTTGAAAGGGGGGATTCCCTCACATCCCAAACACAAACATTTGCCCTTTCATTCTGGGTACATAATTGTTGACAAACCTTTTCATTGTAAATAGATATAAATAAGATATACAAACGACACAACAAATGGTTACATGAACCTAAAATGCATGTAAGAATCGGGCTGAAATCGGAGCTTTGGTAGCGAATGGATCCTGGGTATTTATCAGACTAGAACGGAGCTCTAATACAACCGGAGCATCAGTCAGGGGGATGGCGTTGTACAAATGCACTTCGTTTTCTGTACTTTTGTGTGACAAGGGCCGTGATCACAAACACGTTTAACGAGGTCACAGTTTAGTTACAGATGGAGTCCAGCAAAACAAAGAACGGGAAACATGATGTGATACCTATCAGGATGTTCTGGACGACTGGGTGTCCTATATTTCCCTGTCCATGGACGGATGTAGCTGGTGTGCATGTCTAGGTTTTGTTGTTTCCTGACCAGCTTCAAACACTTGCTGGACCAACAAACAATGTCCACCCTTGACCGAGAATGTTAATGTGCTTTGAGGTTGGTATTTACGTAATGAATTTCATAGCAGAATGTCCGTTCGACGGGAAATACAGACGACTTCAAGTGGCAACCAGGATTCTTGTGGACATAAAACTTCCTGAATCCCAGGTCGTAGACATCTTTGAGCACCTTCAGCATCTGTATACACTCGTCTCGATCCGTGCACTTTCCATGGTATTCTACAAGCAACTGTCGGACTGAGCGGAGGTCTCGAGAGGCCACCATTTCCGGCAGGGATCGCCATTCTGAGCTTTCAACGTCCATTTTTAGAACATCGATGGCATTCTGAAAAAGAAATATTGCTTCAGTACTGAGTTAGGTTAAACGCAACGTATTTCATCAAAATAACCAGACGTCACACTGTTACTGACAGCAACTACACACATGATCCTAGTGAACTGAAAACTGTTAACTGAAATGAAAGAATAATGATCACGTCCACAGCAGCACTATCACGGCTGCCTGTAAATAATTCAGTCTGAGACAAACAAACGTCAGGACCCCAGGAATATCCTACATCGTCCGGGTACGAGCACACCTAATCCACCAAGACACCGACTGACCACCCAATCCATCAAGACATCGACTGGCCACCCAATCCATCAAGACATCGACTGACCACCCAATCCACCAAGACATCGACTGACCACCCAATCCATCAAGACATCGACTGACCACCCAATCCATCAAGACATCGACTGACCACCAAATCCACCAAGACATCGACTGGCCACCCAATCCATCAAGACATCGACTGGCCACCCAATCCATCAAGACACCGACTGACCACCCAATCCACCAAGACATCGACTGACCACCCAATCCATCAAGACATCGACTGACCACCCAATCCATCAAGACATCGACTGACCACCCAATCCATCAAGACATCGACTGACCAGCCAATCCATCAAGACATCGACTGACCACCCAATCCATCAAGACATCGACTGACCACCCAATCCATCAAGACACCGACTGACCACCCAATCCATCAAGACATCGACTGACCACCCAATCCATCAAGACATCGACTGACCACCCAATCCACCAAGACATCGACTGACCACCCAATCCATCAAGATATCGACTGACCACCTAAACCACCAAGACATCGAGTGACCAACTAAACCATCAAGACACCGACTGACCACCCAATCCACTTACGTCGATTCGTAGGTCACGCCTGGGCGGAGTAGTTCTACCCAGAAATCACCGCGAGGGTGACTGGAATTCCAGGCGGCCAATGCCAGCTTGTAGTTGGTACTGCTAAAGACTTACATCTTCTAACGTGCCTACCTGATTATGATTGAGCATGGCCTTCACTCGGCCCAGGGTGTGCATCTCCCAGTTTCCGTTCACTGTGTTCTCACTATCTATGCCTATGTTTAAGAAACGAACACGCGCTGATCTCTGGTAGCTGTTTTTCTTCATGCTGAAAAGATACCATATTCAAACACATGTAAAACGTCCACTTTACAGTTTAATAGATTTCAAGACGCTACCAGCGACAGAGTACGGCTTGTATGAAGAGGAATATGTGTGGTCAACGGTACTAGCGGCTCGGCTCGAAATGCAAGAAGTTTGTAGTGCCATGCATACACCGGCCCTTGGCACGTACACAATGATGCGAGGCTGTCGGGGAGTTTTGACAGGGCACCTGCGAACGTTCCGCACAACAGGATATGTTATTAATACGTAACTTTGCGAGGAAGAAGAAAACACCCAAAACAGCTGTGATACTGAAAACAAACTGATCCAAGACACACCTGCATGTATCCCACGCGCAGCGTTTGGTGGTGTGACACCAACCTCCGTGAAAGGGGGATTCGAACCAGTGACCAGCGGATCCTGCAACTCCTAGCTGGCATCGTGATATTAGGATTACAAACAGGTACAAACCTTGGGTCAAACGAAAATACGTCACACTCGTAGTTTTTCGCCATGGCATCGTCGAAGGAATAATCATAGTTGATTCTGAAAATAAAATAAAAACACTTATGCGGACATGTTTACAGCCTTGGTGTTTCACGTTAGAAACACGAGTCACTTGGGACACTCTCTACCCAGGAATCCCCACTTTGACCCAACACGAGGTACTTGGGACACTCTCTACCCAGGAATCCCCACTTTGACCCAACACGAGTCACTTGGGACACTCTCTACCCAGGAATCCCCACTTTGACCCAACACGAGGTACTTGGGACACTCTCTACCCAGGAATCCCCACTTTGACCCAACACGAGGCACTTGGGACACTCTCTACCCAGGAATCCCCACTTTGACCCAACACGAGGCACTTGGGACACTCTCTACCCAGGAATCCCCACTTTGACCCAACACGAGGCACTTGGGACACTCTCTACCCAGGAATCCCCACTTTGATCCAACACGAGGCACTTGGGACACTCTCTACCCAGGAATCCCCACTTTGACCCAACACGAGGCACTTGGGACACTCGCTACCCAGGAATCCCCACTTTGACCCAACACGAGGCACTTGGGACACTCTCTACCCAGGAATCACCACTTTGACCCAACACGAGGCACTTGGGACACTCTCTACCCAGGAATCCCCACTTTGACCCAACACAAGGCACTTGGGACACTCTCTACCCAGGAATCCCCACTTTGATCCAACACGAGGTACTGGGGACACTCTCTACCCAGGAATCCCCACTTTGATCCAACACGAGGCACTGGGGACACTCTCTACCCAGGAATCCCCACTTTGACCCAACACGAGGCACTTGGGACACTCTCTACCCAGGAATCCCCACTTTGATCCAACACGAGGTACTGGGGACACACTCTACCCAGGAATCCCCACTTTGATCCAACATGAGGTACTGGGGACACTCTCTACCCAGGAATCCCCACTTTGACCCAACATGAGGTACTGGGGACACACTTTGTCCAAGAATCCCCACTTTGACCCAACATGAGGTACTGGGGACACACTTTGTCCAAGAATCCCCACTTTGACCCAACATGAGGTACTGGGGACACACTCTCCCCAAGATTCCCCACTGTGGCCTAACGCAGGGACATATTGAGAAACGTCATGTCTGTAATTTGGAGAACATACTCGCAACTGTTGGTCGCCCCTGCCACCTGGCCCCTGCGGCCACGGTTACTCGTGAGCTCTCCTTAACTAACGGTTGGCTGGTGACAAAACTAAATAGTTGCATATAGGAGTCACAGACTCACCCAAAGGAGTACACAACACAAGGCTTTACGGGACGATATTCTCTGTCATCACATATTTCCCAGCCTCCGTCTCCCAATCTTCCCATCCGCAGCTTCCGGGAGCACAATATGTCTACGTTGTCAAGGTAACTATGTGAAAAACAGAGAGATGAATGTTATATGCGTGTCCACGATTGCATGTACAAAACCAATTTTATAATATCTGGTATCGATAGTGTACAAAATCACGTGGCGTGTTTGGGCACATTGCGTCATCATGCAACTTATGTCAGCATCACAGACAGATCACGACCCTCTGATGAGTCTTTAGTCATTCAGTATTTGTTTGAGAGATATTTAGATTTCAAAAACTTGATGAACTTTTGAAACTTGTAAGTTCCAACAATACACAGTGAACCCTTGTTAGTCAAGACCTTGCTACTCCGAACGCCTTACTTTCAGGAGGCAATTTTTGAAGGGAACGAATTAAATATATACAGGACTTTTACTCCTCACTGTAAACTGGAAATTCATTAACCTGCACAGTTTTACCAGGAAGGGTCCCGTCCGGTTTAACAAGGTGTCACTGTACACACGGGAACCTGGGTTCGGATCGCGGACCCACCCCGATTATTTTCCTTGGCGTCTCAGCATCATTCTCGGCATCACGTGCACCCTGGCGCCGCGTTACGTCCCCCAACATGAAGCTGACTATGCAATAACAAAGGCACTGTCCAAACCGGCGTTAAACTCAACTCACTCACTCCACAACATACCTGTGGTAGGTCCGAAACACTGCGGCGGCTGACAGCTTGTCTATAGCAGCTTTGTCCGGCAGGATAATCTAGAATCAATGTCATCAGTATCAGGTGTCGTCATTCAGGTAAAGTGTGGGAAGAATTATCGAAATACATTGTAACCCCAGGAGTTCTCCCGACAGTGATCACACTTCATTAGGAATCTGTAACGTGTGGGTTGAACTATATTTTATATGGAATATCTTTGGTTACAATGCCATACACTCTTCAAAAAAAGAAACGCACAGGTAGTATGTAGTTCATTGAGTCTGACTACACAAACAATCCGGTATATAGATTATGTATGTATTGTATATTATATATAACATGTTCTCGGAAAATGTTGGTGGCCTGATGTTCGACAAACGGTGCGTCCAAACGCAGCCATTTTCGATTTGCAATGTATTAAACGGCATTGTTTCCACACTTGTCATGGAGGAAAACAGTAAAGCAAAATGCAAGTGCAAATAATGGCATTCGTTACTCGTGGTAGTGGCTATAAAAAGGCAAGCATTAGCCAATACTTTGTCATTCAGTTGTCAACGTTTTTCAAGAGTCAGCCCTACCGATCGGAACACCGCCATAGGACGTATCCAAAGAGGGAAATCGCAGTCTTCTGGTTCACGCCACTTCAACGTCCACCACAGCACCATATGCCACCTTTGTGACCGATACACACAGTTCGATTCAACTGCCGACCGTCCGAGATTTCTTCTTCGCCGGCGAGACGTCGTCGAAATGAGCGTTTTGCCCCACATTGTGTTCGTGACTTCGACAATTCAATTGTGGTTCAGGGAAATTTGACAGCAAATCGCTTCATGTATCAAATTCTTCAACCTCACCTTATTCCAATCATTGACCGCCAGAGGGAGCAGTTTCAACAGGACAGCACTCCACCGCACACAGCTCGTGTCACGGAAGATTACCTTCATAATGCCAACATCAACGTCTTGCCTTGGCTGTCGAGATCTCCAGACCTCAACCCAATCGAACACCTCTGGGATGAACTCGATCGACGTGTACGTCAACGTCAGAACACTCCCACAACTGGCCATTGCGTTACAAGCAGAATAGCACAGAATTCCGCAGGACAGAATTCGTACACTTCTCCAGTCAGTGCCGAGGAGATGCAGAATCGTCATTGCTGCTCGGGGCGGTCACACGAGATACAGCTCAACCTTGTGGCATTGCGTGACATGACAATGAAAAGTTTTCAATGCCGTTGTACAACGACAACATGTGACTATCGAGCTTGATATTTGTATCTATGATATTAAATTAAATATATCGACTTTCTTAGGTACAATACATTTACTAAAAAAACTACACGTGCGTTTCTTTTCTTTGAAGAGAGTATTACTGAAACGACCATATGCTATTTGGAAATAACAGAGAGCTATTCTATGTCAATAGTAGACCCCTTCTGGTGTTTGGCTGTAGATGACAAGCACTTACCTGGCCTTGCCCCCGCAGTTCCTCGAGAGACGTCTTGTAGATGAAGTCGTCGCGATACTCTGTCATGTCCACCTTAAATAAACAAGTGCCATTCTACACAATCATTCTACAACCTGTCCCTGTAAGAAACTCGTAATCCACATTCCTGTTTCCAAGCGGTGTTGTGGCATGGACTGCCCAGCTAAAGAATCAGTGAGTAAAAAGTGATTTTCGCCGCATCAGCAATTTGGTAAGCATTCAGCCATTCCAGAGAAACAGAATTATAGAAGTACTGTTAAGTAGTAATAGTTGAACGCCAATTGTAGCCATGTTCAATCAAGGATATCATGGCGGTTGTCTGTCGTTTATGCTACGTGTGCTACAGGTGTACAGAATGTTATAACTGTACTGTACTGTACTGTACGTCCGTCAACAAGCCATCACCAGCTCCCTGAACTCACCACCTGGAAGTATTGCCTCAGGATGACCAGCGCCCCCACAACAACACAAGCCACGACCGCGACCAGCACCGATCTCCCCTTCATTGCACCCATTATGACTTCACTCTGAAAAAAAACGTTACACAGATTATTCTCAATAATGGCCGAGCGAGTTGTCAGTAAAATTCAGGAGAGCAACAACTGAGGCAGGCTGTCGACTTGTAACCACCGTGGTGACCTCCCACCTTGGTGACCTCCTCCCACCTTGGTGACCTCCTCCTACCTTGGTGACCTCCTCCCACCTTGGTGACCTCCCACCTTGGTGACCTCCACCTTGGTGACCTCCCACCTTGGTGACCTCCACCTTGGTGACCTCCTCCCACCTTGGTGACCTCCCACCTTGGTGACCTCCACCTTGGTGACCTCCCACCTTGGTGACTTCCAGTCGGACGGGCATGTTTCTGACAAACCAGGGACCCTTAGACTGTACCATTGTTACGAGACGTAGGTTAAGAGACACACTGTGCCCGGTGCGTTGTAGATCAGATGTCAGAACCCTATTTCAGCTATATGACGGCGGTCTGTAAATAATCGAGTCTGGACCAGACAATCCAGCAATTGACATCATGGGCAACGATCTACGTTACAGGTGTATGGTAGTATGCATCAAGCAAGTCAACAAGCAAGTCCGCAAGCAAGTCAGCGAGCATGACCTCCCACTCCCCTCTTATGACAAACATGGGTTGCAAAAGATCAATTCTAACCAGATCTTCATAGGGCCCCTTCTAAGCGATAGATAGGAAACGTTTCTGGCTCGGAAATCCCACATTGAGAAATAGATTAAGAAGTAGAATGCAATCACAGCGTAGAACAAATTCACTTGTCTGAATCATCAGAACATTAATTATACCAACCTCAACCACGGCGTGAGAAAAGTGGACTTTTATTTATAATCCCACTGCTAATCCCTTTGTGAGTGAGTGATTGAGTACGGTTTTACGCCGCTTTTAGTAATATTCCCGTAATATCACAGCGGGACCCACCAGAGATGGACTCCACACATTATACCAATGTGGGGAATCGAACCCGGATATTCAGCATGAGGATAGAACGCTTTAACCACTAGGCTACCCCACCACCCCACCACCACCCCTCCACCACCCCACCACCACCCCTCCACCCCACCACCCCACCACCCCACCACTCCCGTAGAAGTGATTGGGTGGAACAGAGAGCTGTAGATCAAGTATAGACAAATAGGTTAACATATAAAGTAAATGGTTTCTTACCTTGAAAAACAAGGTTGTTGAGTTGTTGGCTTTACATGGGTGGGGGCCGAATGAAGGAGCTGCCACCAACACCGACTACACAGCCCCTACACTCATTAGGTTACATAACTGAAGATTACGACTTCCGAATCTTTCCCAACATCCTAGGTGTGGTGTATCGGCTGTAACTATGGGTGATTGTGTCGTTATTTAAGAATTACATTAAGTAGGTTGCTATACTGGCTAATTAACCATTGTCCAACAGGTTCCCCCCATCAGCGCCAACTAATGATGCTGGGTTTTGTAACAAGGGATGCGGGAGGATTAGGCGGTAGTATCACCAGACGTTGCTATATCCGATAATACACAGCAAGTGCCCTGTTTATATAGAAATGAAAACCACAAAACAATTTTTCATTCAAAAACCTCAGAGTCGATTTTACGAATCTAACTATATCATGAGCATGTGGTAGAATAGCAGGGTCTTCAGCACCCCAGTCTTGTCGTAACAGGCGAATATGCTTGTTGTAAGAGGCGACTAACGGGACGGGTGGTCAGACTCGCTGTCATGGTTGATGCATGTCAGCGTATACCAATTGCGTAAATCGATGCTCATTATGTCAATCAGTGGATTGGAAAGAATCGCTCTCTCTCTATAACGATATAAGTGATACAGAGGATTGCTACTGATGTAGTTTTGCCTAAGGACCTCCTCTGTGGTCTTGTGGTAGAGCATCCACCCGGAGAGCGGAATGTCCGGGGTTCAATCCCCGACCGCGTCATACCAAAAGACGTTAAAAGATGGTACTTGTTGTTACCCTGTCTGGTGCTCGGCATTAAGGGACTAAAACAAGGACTGGCCGGCTCGGAGTAAGTATACTGTGTCTGAGTGGGGTATTCATGTTAAACTGCGGCATGATATCTCAGTGAGCTAGCACTATAAATCGGCATCAGTCCGGACTAGTACAAGCAGCCACACACACACACAGACACACACATACACACACGTGCATGCACCTCGTTATATAAGTGCAAACATCTTGGACGCGACGTTAAACCCCATTTCAACTCCCCTAGTTTTGCCAAAATAATGTTAATACAAATATATAGTCTGATTCAAGTACATTTATACAGTTGAAATGTGTATAGAACCTATATCTCTATATAAAAAATAGCATGGTATTAACATTGGATACATACATGTATTTGAGATATGTGATTGTGTAGCTAAACACAATCGCAATAGAAAGTAATTGATGAATTATGATTAAACAGTGATACGGTGACAGCAAACTGTATGGAACAAAAGTCGCCGTAATGCAGAGCATGCACTGTCTGGTCGGCCTGCCACTGAAGAATGGATTGATAAGACATATGTCGAAGGACTGTAGAAATCAGCCTTTCTCTGTCACATTCATGAGGGTCCTAACAGATACAGGACAACCCGCATTCATCAAGTATAGCTTCAACATCTACACTCCGGGGTAATGAATGGATGGCATTTGTAAACGTATTTACTAAACTGTTATACACAATAATATAATATATATTTATTAACATTTGTGACAAGTTGGGGATTTATACCAGGCCACCACTACTTTGAACCTGCTGGAAATACCATGAAATACGTTAGTCACTAGATCAGCACGAACATGTTTGTATGGTTGTCTGTGATATGTCTAAAGCATTTGACAGAGTTTGACATGAGGGTTTATGTCAGTTTAAACAATATGGTACATTCTGCGTTCGAACCTATGCGTAGAAACTTCTAGAATATGTAGATATTTTATTGTTGTTTGTTTGGAGAACTAAAACAACGTGTTGTATTACAGCAGTTCATGAATGTATGATGTGGTATGTACCACTCTACTATTTTCCTCACGTATTGACGTATTGCCGGAACATTATGTAAGATATATTATCATTTCATGTATATTTTGTATACACAATATTTTTTTTAAACTATCATAAGAGATGATACACCTTATGCAGAAAGAACTTATGGAATCACCATGCAAGCCGCAAAATCAGGTAACAAAATCAATATAAAACGATTACATGACTAATTAAGTGTTGTATTGAGGTAAATGATAATTCATAATTAGATATTTATAATATATTGCTTTATGCACTGTAATGCAATATAATTAATGTTACTCTTAATGTTCAACTTTAACACAAGGATGTCACGTCATAAACTCGCAGGCGCAGGCCTACAAATAATAGTTGAGAACGTTGCTTGCCATCTAGGTAAGTGTCAGCATTGAAGTGGACTTCGTTGTCACAGTGAAAGTTTGTAAGAAGTCACGGAGCCACACAACTGAACGTTTACTCACATTAACACCTTGGGTTGGTTTAGAAGTACTTGAAGAAATCTGGTTATGTTTGACCTTTCCACCATCTGAGTTCATTTATCGCATCTTCCGAATATACCGCTTAAAAGCTTAGTTGTTTAATTTCAAAAATTTGAATAAAAATAATTAAGATTATGCAAGATCATGCATAATAACAAAATCAATTGACACTAATACGTTGCCAACTAACAACACACACAGTCTGCCATATTACATGTCTCTTATTTCTCGGCGTGCAGTGTACCGGAACCGATACCCCTGAACAGGTAACACCAGGCTCACGACGCATGACACATCGTGCACCGATATACCTGTACATGACATCCCTGTACCATTAGTAGTCCGTATACTGTGGCTAGAACGTCGGTATGTAAGTGCTATTGTCTAGGATGCGACGTTAAACGTGGTTTCAACTGACCCCACATCGCTTAAATTAACAAATCCACTGTCAACAATGACACTCGACGAAATGCAAACAGGTGAGCTCTTTGTTCTTACGGCTATTGGATATACATCGTCTGCATCTATTTAGAAACTGTAAACTACCCGAACACAACAGGTACACGAGTATATATAGCAGGCAAGGTGGTGTGTTAAGACGAGGGTAAAAAACAGACCGACCTACCCGTTCACTGCACGCTTGAGTCTGTGACACACAGGAACAGCCGCTGCTACAGGGCGGCCAGTAACACCTTTATACGAAACCGGTTCGGAACAGAGAAATCAATGGTTATAAATAGATAGGTCGTTGGGGACATTTGCTCCGCGTGTTGTGTTTCAAGGGAGGTAAGACTTCCGCCCGTGTCCCTCTCAAAATATAAAAGATTGAGTGGCAATGCATTTGATATAAATTTAACGTTTGGAGAGGGAATACGGGTGGAAGTCTTTTCTAAAGGGAAACAATACTCCAAGTTTGAAAGTCGTGACATATGGATGGGTATTTTCTTCGCGAATTCAAAATTTGCTTATTTCAAACTATAGTTTCGACTGGTTCGACGCTCTTCTCGCTGATGGACAGAAGAATGTGAAGCCGTATGTTATATTAAAGGTATGCAATAAAGAGTTGTAGCTAAACTGACATGTGTTTTGTTGTTGATTAATGCATGTAGGACTGTGAAGCTATTGGTCAACATTGTACAATAAAACACTACATAGTATCCCTTCTGAGAATGCAGGTGAATAAACGGGTGATAAACTTGATCAATAAAAATGTGAACTTCAGATAAAGTATCACTGTAAATGATGATTTGTCACTTAAATTGTATTTTCTGTTCTTTACATATAGAAATAAAGATTACCGTGTGTATTTTCTCGTAAACTAAGCCAGGAATAGCACACAGCTGTACACACGTTTTCTACCAATCTACCTGTGATTCGGGTAAAATATACATAATTTTCATGATTTCAAAGATTTTTTTATGCAATGATCGGATAAATAGTATCTGAAAGTATTATTTCATCAGATATAAAACAATATTTCAGTTGCAGCTTTTACTATATATATGTAAACTAATAATAACAAAAAGAGCAACTGATTGATATAACCGGATATATGTTTTACGAACGGAGCAATTTGATCAGTCACCGGTGAGGCCTCCCGCGTTTTAGCTCAAGCAATTGAATGAAAACAAAAGCAACTATGGTAATTACAACCGACAAAAGTTCTATGTTATCAGGCAGTTCGAGGAATCTATCTGAAGCTATCTGAAGCTTAATACAACACAAATACTTAAATCCAATACCCCTGTGGTTCTCCATTTGATTACGGAAATTCCCCCAAAGTTTGGATGCCATACTATTCTAAAATCATACAAAAACGTGCTATAGAATAAAAGAATTGAGAATGTGTATTTGACATTCAGTCAGTCCTACTACACAGACTCTTGACATGGGTCGGACGTAATGTAATAACTAGTCCATGCTATAAATAAATAATGAAATAATATGTTTTTGAATTACTGTTGTATGTGTGTATGAGGGGGTAATAAAACTAATGAATCACCAGATTTGCCGACGTCGGGGAGAATTTGAAATGATTAGGCCTACAAGAAAACCTTAAGTGAAGCCATCCGCCTTGTAATCGACGATGTGGACTGAAGGACACAAATAAAATCTTATTTCGTAATATTGTATTAAAGGTTTTTTATTTACCTACTAAGATAATGGTTTGATGTTAATATTGTTATTTATGTAATTTCAATACATTCTGGACAGTTATTAAGGGGAATAAAATAAAAACATCGGGTAAGACATATCACGATATTGCCAAAACGGCACGAAAACGTCTCATAAATCACATAAAAATAATTCATTAATAAGTTAATACCGAGTTAATAAAAGTCGTATGTGCACACGGCAGTGTTGGCGTTATTCCAATCTTATTCTGACATTAGAAATTACGTCATAGCTGAAGACGATTGTTGACGTCATTCGACGATTGTGGTTTTTTCCGAAGACGGTCAACAAACAAACAAATACACCAACAAATCGTTATCTTTTAGATAAATTTAAGAATAATTTCATACTTTGAAGTTTACACTGTTTCTTTCATGATTGGCGGAAGGGGTAGTCACGTGATCTGAAATTTGGAGTTCACACACCTGGAACGGACAAAAAATGTTCACACGATGTGAACAATTTTTTTTTTAAATTGATCGTGTGAACTTTTGCCGGAACTACTTTCTGGGGTTTCCCCGAACTCTCGATCGGTGTTTATCAACTCGTTTTTCTATTTTATTTTTCCTTTTTAATACCTACATTTGTCGGCATCGAAATTAATTATAGTATTTTGCCTGGTCTTGTAACAGTTTATCTGACTTCAAAATATATAAATGCTTTGGTTCTGGTGTTTGTTGTCGTCTGCTATATGAAACAAAATGGATTCTCCTTACGGTGATTTTGATATTGAATGGCTATCTATGAATACTAGTAACGCAAGGGAAGAAAATGAAAACTACTGAGGTGAACGAAATCGATTTATTGAGTGATACTGACTTTGATGCATTGTTTTCTGAAATGACAGGAATCTAGCATCAAGACAATTGTGAGTGTCAACAATGTTGTTAGCCCCGTCAGATGTGGCCGCCGACGCAGAGATCAAAGCGACTGCTAGCGATCAACCCCAACCAAAAACCCGATTTACTATTGTTTCGGAAGAAAACCTCCAAGATTTAGAGAAACAGAGGCACAGCAAAGAAACAATGAAAATTACTAAATGGGCTTTGAAAATGTTCCATGGTAAGCCAAATAAAATTAATTAAATCTAATCTAGCGTTAAATAAATAAAACATTAAAAAGTAAGGAATAAAACTTAAATTTACTATAAATACTGAAAAAAACTTGCCTACCTGTTTTACAGATTGGTAATCGGAGACGAGAAAAATATCCGTCGACTGGATTACTATTCCGGTTTGTGAGTTGGCCGACCTTCTCCGTGCATTCTACGCCGAGACGCGGCGGCACATGAGGAAAGATGGCAAGGGTCCAGTGTCCGCTGAGTACCATAGAAACACGATGAAAAATATGAGAGAAATATCCGTCTGTTGGGTCGCCACATAGACATAGTAAAGGACAAAGAATTCCAACGTGCCAATGACCTTCTCAATGGAAAATTAAAATCCAATGTCCGTAACGGTCAATCTATGACAACACAACATAAACCAATTGTTGGCAATGGCGATATGACAAAAATCAAGATTATCTGTCACACGAGAGTCTGTATAAAGTTTGGTTCGACATCCTGTTCATTTTGTTTCACGTGGCCTAGAATTTCACTCTCAGCTGAGACCTGGTTCTTTTGAATTTCATTTTTTATGACGAGGGTCGCGAATATGCCGCAATTTCACACGACACAATCCACACAGGGGGGTTTGGATGACCCGGAAACAACACTACCGACAAACACATGTATGCTTCTGGTACGTCACAGTGTCTCGTCGCGACCTTTTTCTCGTGTAAAAATTGCCCCCAAATGCAGAAAAGTTGTTTTGCATTCCAAAATCAAGTGCCATGGTTAATGACCCTGTGTGGTACTCGAGTAAGCCCATGTCGGAACGTCAACTTGGTTTGATCATTCGCACAATTTCCAAGGAAGCAGGTCTCAGCCGGGTGTATACTCCTCACTGCATTCGTGCAACTGCCATTCAAGCACTAGCCGATGCAAATGTTGAATTGCGTCACATCATGTACTTGTCAGGGCATAGAAATGAAGCAAGCATAAGATCATACAGTAGATCCATCACAGGTGACAAGAAACACCAGCTGAGCAAAGTATTACAGGAGATCGCACACGACAAGTCCCAAACACCAAACACAGTTGAAACACAAAACACACAAGTTTTCAGGCACTCCGTTGAATCCCCACCAGTCCAATCCATAGCATCCGAATCTGTTTGTGATTATCCAAACACAAGCAACACCTTCACAAATCAGTCATATTCCCAATTTGCTGGTGCCATGGGAGGGTTCATGCCGCAGGGTATTTTCCATAACTGTTCCATTAACTTCCCATTGAACAGCAGGAAGTAAATTCCGTCCTCGTGCTCCCGTACGAATTGAAATACACCTCTTCACAAACTTCTATGACGTAATGTATAAATAGGCTCTTGAAGGTTGACCTCGCCTCAGTGCATCGGGTCATGTTTATATTTATATTTACTTAACTTTCGTGTTTAACACAGTTTAACCAGCGCTTTTAAATCATTCACACTTCAATGAACCCATCCAAACTGACGTTCAATTCTTAAAAAGACAAACACCTTTGAAAATGTATGAATGTACGTTTTCTTTGAGTTTCGACAAATGAAGGTTTTTATCGCATAATGATACATGTCCAATATTTACAAAAAGAAATCACGTGAATGGTATCGGGAAAAACCTGCATACCAAATTTTATTGTACTTGTATCTTGTTCACAAACAGAGGCATGAAAGGATTTTTTTCTGTACTGAAATTAACATTGGTTGCATGGAAAAATACCCCGTGTTGCGAGGGGCTTCAAAATGCAACTAAACAATTGGGTTTACTTGTTTTAACAAGTGACAAGTCTTTCAATAAAGGTAATCGCTAATGTGAACGCGAACTTCACCATAGCGTGGTGTATGTCTAACGAGTGCTTCCATGTCGACAGTGTAATATTCACGTGCCCCGCACTTGTCCAAGTCCGCCGACTTTGGCTAGTCTCGGCTAGTCTGTCATAAAGACCCTGAAATAAATATATCAAATGCAGCCCATGCAAGTCTTTAATGTTTGGCAAGTCTAGATTACTGCAGTATGAAAATGAAAAAAGTCTCTGGACTCTTTTTTATTATTTTTATAACTATAATTTTACAACTGTTGTTTTCTGTAAAATATTTCATTTCAGAGACCAGAGGTTAGTCTATCCCTCGGCGTGCCTCCTCCTCAGTGTGCGTGGAGGCGCTAGAAAGTGCGCACGGCATGCGTTTCGTCATTAGGATATATTCGGAGGCACTCGCTCGCTGCCGCATCGGCACCTAACGGCTTATTGAAGGCACCTCCGGTGTTTCACATAGGGGCAAAGTCTCAATGATCAGCTGAGATAGCACATGTGACAACTATGTCCGCGGTTCTTTAAAAAATCCAGCGAGTTAGATAACAATGAGCAATCAGTCGACGTATTATCGGCTTTGATCAAAGTATGTATGGGTATATTCCGTCTGCTTTAGTATTTATATTTGATTGAGAAAGGTGATGTTGTTGGCCTACTAAAAAACAAAAACAGATTTCCTTGATAAATTCGATATAAATAATTTAACAATGTACCCGAAGCACAGACCCAAAGCAGCGAGGAAATAAGGTGGCATTGGTATTGCAGTGAGAAATAAATATAGATTTTTCGTTTCCATTATGGAAGATAATAACGAGTACCTGTTTTCAGAAAGTAGACACAATTTATGGATAACAACTTAGATCCGCATACCTTTGACTTGACAACGGTATAAGGATCTATACCGAAATGTCGCCTTTACAGTAATTAAAGAGGTTGTTATACATAAATTGTGCCTACTTTGTCATCCGTCAACTTCAAAAGTAATGCCTATAAAATAATACAATACATGTTATGGACTAAACTTTGAAAGTAATTTCTTAATATTGATCACGACAGTTACTTTGGGTGTCTGTACACACCACCCGAAGGTTCTAACTGCTTTTATATATCGCCTTAAAATAGAGCTCATTGCCGCCAAATGTCTAAGTACTAACGCAAAAAAAGAAATTTGGAAAATGTTAAATAGCAATGATAGTAATAAAACAGAATTACACCAGATATAGATAGTGTTCACGCCCACTTTACATAAAGTAATGAACCCTCTACACATGATACAACCATCGACCACAATTGGCCCGGCAACCTTACATTAGATACTAAAGTTTTTAACACAGAGAATTCCGCCAAAGAAATTACATTTGCAATTCAAGGTCTGTAGAGGTAAAAGCTACAGGACAGGATTTTATGGAGAATGATTATTTTATGGAGAAGGATTATTTTATGGAAAATAATTATTATATACATGCTATTGGCACCCTAGTCCCATTTGTTACAAATTTCTTTAATGTTATATAATCTTCAAAAAAAGAAAAGAAACGCAAAGCCAGATTTGAGTGCGGTAGGAAAATACCTTTATACGGGGAACCGTGCAAGGTATTGAGCCAAAATGTTGTGGAGAGAACACTTGGTGATTGTAGTCATCTCAGTTATCGGTACAGAGGAAAAGTCCAAGGTGAAGGTCAGCTACCATCAATAACGCATATGTCCCCCGTCGGAATTGATAGCGGCCTGACATCTCATGCCCATGGAAGAGACGAGTATGCGAATCACATCTAGGGAATGGTAGCCCACTCGGACTGCAACGCAAAAGCCAACTGCTGCAACGTCTGGGGTTTTGGTTTACGTCGGCGTAGTCGTCTATCCAATTCATCCCACAGGTGCTCTATGGGGTTCAAATCCGGGGATCTGGAGGGCCATGGGAGAACATCAACGTTGTCGTTGTGTAGACAGGCTCCTGTGATCCCTTCTGTATGTGGTCGAGCGTTGTCCTGCTGGAATACACCGTTGCCCTTGGCTGCAATTGGGAGGACGTGTGGTAGGAGAATTTCGTTGATGTATCGTTGAGCCGTAAGACTGCCCAGGATATGGACCAAACCTGTCCTGCCATGATGCGAGATACCCGCCCACATCATAACGCTACTCTTACCAAACCTTCTCCCCGGCGTCTGTAGACCTGTGCTCATCCATCCTCTCGACGGAATAGAAATCTTTATTCGTCGCTGAACCAGACATCTCTCAGTCGCAATTTAAGCCATACCCTGTTTTGACGACACTAATGCAGTCGTTGTTGACGATGTTCAACTCAATATGACGCGTCAAACAGGACGTCTTGCTCGTAGACCTGCTGCTCTTAAACGGATTCGTAGGGTCTTGACGGAAATACTGTGCAGTCCGGGTATTTGGGATGCGGTTGAGGTGGCTGTTGTCGTCCTTGACGTACGTGGCGCAGTCCGATGTAGGGGATGGTTACTCTTGGTCGTCCCGACCTTCGCCGATCACCCATGCTGTAGAAAGCAATCCCATGGATGTGTGATGGTGCTGGGCGCTACATTGAAAACCCTGGCTACAGCTGATCGGGATTCCCCTGCCTGCAAGCGGCCTATGACGTTATTTCTTTGTCTTGTCTAGTTGTTGAATTGTCACTGTTCAATTGACGCAGATTCAAGGCAATATAAACCCTACACTTTAATACCGTTCATAATGCTGCTGCACGTGCAGTACGTGCAACTCCATGGTACATTTCGTTTATGCACTGGGTGCGTTTTTTCCGAATTGTACGTGTTTCCCGGCTAATGGTTTGCAGGTCCTTGTTGTGCTCATCTGTCACTGACACTATAAAACACGAAACCTCTTCATTTTGCACCTCTTGGTCCGCTAATTTTGCTTTTAAGGCCAAATATATCCGTATTGCGTTTATTATTTATTTTGCCAGATAAATGGCTTACGGGGAATGTGAGATGAGGTGAAATGGGGTTTAACGTCGCGTCCAAGATTATTGCACTTATATAGCGACGCGCATGCACGTGTGTGTGTGTGGCTGCTTGTACTAGTCTGGACTGATGCCGATTTATAGTGCTAGCTCACTGAGATACCATGCCGCAGTTTAACATGAATACCCCACTCAGTATACTGACTCCAAGCCGACAAGTCCTTGTTTTAGCCCCTTAATGCCGAGCCCCAGACAGGGTAACAACAAGTACCATCTTTTTACGTCTTTTGGTATGACGCAGCCGGGGATCGAACCCCGGATCTTCCGCTCTCCGGGCGGACGCTCTACCACAAGACCACGGGGAATGTGAACCCAGTCTGTAAAGGGAAGGGCAATCGCCTAGACCCTAAATCATACAGATCTATAACTAATTTGTGTTGTTTCGGCAAACTTTTCACCCGAATATTGAAAGACAGATTAACTAACTAATTTGTTGATGATAAAAACATTTCAAAACCTGCGCAAGCAGGTTTCAGAAAAGGGTTTTCTACTTGTAAAACATGTTTACGATGCAAATGTTTATGCAAATAATGAAAATATCAAAAAAGAAATTATATTTGTTTTTGTTTTATAGTTTTCACTAAAGCATTTGACAAAGAATTGAGAGATGGTCTATGGCATACATTTAAAAAACTTGGGATGGAAGGAAGGTTTTTCACCCTGGTTAAGAATATGTACCACAACATCAAATCTAAAATCAGCATTAATAACCAGTTCTCTGACGATATTATTTGTCATGATGGGGTATGACAGGGTGAAAACCTTTCCCCTCTCCTATTTTCATTATTCTTAAATGATCTTAAACAATATCTGCTGAACAGTGAATGTATCGGTAGAGAGTCGGCGAATTAATGCACTTATAAGCCAAGCTGGTTCGTTCCAAAAGTGGGCGAGATATGACAATCGGTATTTTGAGAAAAGGTACAGACAATCGACATAAAGAGTGTGAGAATATCCAGGAAATACCACACTTAACTCCCCTGTTCATAAAATAGACTTGTCGGACATTGTATTCAGGGAGTCATCATTACTTAAATACGAGAAAATACTTTTATAAAGCTTGTACAATTTATTAACATCCCTAAAGAGGCTGTACATAGAGTGTTCATATCTCATATAAGAAATAAACGGCGAGTGTGAGTTGTTCATCGTACAATAAAACACTGCAGGAAGAATAAACCAAGTTTGTGGAAGACAGCAATCCGTGACGAACTGCCTCCCCTGAACCGGTGGAGGTTCTATTTTCTGAGGTGCAGTGTTTGGTCAGCGTGTATGGCGCGCAGGCGCAAATCCTATACAGGTAAAGGGAGACAACTCGTCAAGGATTACTGTCAGAGCAGATAGTTGTTGACAGGCTTGTCAAATCGGGTGTATTACAGTTATGTGTTCGTTATCTGATGCCAAAAAACGTAATATTTCCAGCAACGACCACAGACAAACCTACTTTGTTTCTTAGAAAGCGTACACCCTCACGGATAACAACGTCTGGAAGAGAATATATGGATGTCAACTTCTTTATTATGAGGAACACAACACAGATTAACACACATAACAACAGTTTATAGACAATAAGTTGGGTACGAGTGTTCATGTTATTCCAGACTGATGACTATCATTTGATCTCCATTGACATTGAAAATGGTATTCCACATGCATTAATGACGCAGAGTGCAGGATAACAAGAAAACTCGTAATATTTGGTAAGAGCATGGCACAAGATTATAGAGTTCTGTTCTACAATTGAAAATGCACGGTAACCATGGAAACGACCACAATGCCATTTGTCATAACATTTACCATCCTGAAATATATTTATGAGGTTAATACCAAATATAGGGTTTTATACTTGAAATGTACTCAGCAGTTCAGACAGGTGAGATGAAACATTGAATGGCAAGCAGGAACAGCTGCAAATCCGATTGATGTGACCTTGACCTTGACCTTGGACCTTGACCTTGAGTTTGGTTGTTTACATGAGTGGAAGGACCAGTGCAAGGAAGAACACACACGGTCTGGTTGTGGAAAGCTAGAGATCTTGCTATACCTCTCCTTCAGACCTATCTCCTTTATTGGACAGCTTGCTGGAGACTGCCACTGCGCCACCTGGCAACCAGATGTTCCTATCTCCACCATTGTTTTAAATTGTATGAAGCCCGTGTTGCTGGAAAAAAGTTTCTCACTGATTCTGTGTCCAAAACCTTTCGGGTGGCTTTAAGCCACGTGCTATGTCCATGTCCAATCCAATTCGTGACACAGATCACGTGACACTGAGAGAGAACCGGATCAATCCAAATGATATGGAGGTAGACGCCATTTGGTTACCATTATCAAATGTAGAATGTCAACATTGGGGGTGAATTTTGTGATCTGTCTGCTGAAATACTGAATAAAGGTTGATGGCACATTACAAAAAGCTGTCTAATATGTGATCTATCATCTGCGTCCTGGCTCTAACAAACAGCCCAGCCCCGTTAATAACAGTAATCCTGGCTCCAACAAATATCCAACCTACTCACTACAAGTAATCATAGCTCTAACAAACACCACAGCCCCGTTACCAGCAGTAATCCTGGCTCTAACAAACAGCCCAGCTCCGTTAATAACAGTAATCGTGGCTCTAACAAACATCCCAGCCCCGTTATTAACAGTAATCGTGGCTCTAACAAACACCACAGCCCCGTTAATAACAGTAATCCTGGCTCTAACAAATATCCAACCTTCTCACCACAAGTAATCATAGCTCTATCATGGAACTTTTATGGATGAACAAAACCGTCCAAATGGCGTGCTTCATTTCTTGGGGGAATTAGTAAGCAAAGAGCCGGAGTCACAGGAGACTAATCACAATTTTATTTACAAGAACAATTAACAATGAACAATTTACAATTACTTAGAAAATAGCTGAGGACTGTGGGAGAGAGGTCTGCTTGGTAAGAGAGTCAAACCCTTCTCTGTCCTAACAAGAGGTGTCTGTACGTATTTAACAAAGATTAGAACAATAAAATGGGATATGATTGGTTGATACACGATTGGTTGTGCCCTATGCTAAATGAATGGCTAGACAGAGGGGAATACTTAATCCTGTTAATCCTGTTGGACTGGCACTAATCTTGTTGACATATTTACTGGATGCTTTGAAAAAAGATTATGGTGTCACTATAGCTTATATAGACGAGCTTGTGTTGGGGCTAATCCTTAATGCACTATAGACGAGCTTGTATGGGGGCTAATCCTTAATGAGTCTAAATTGAAGTAATTGCTGAATGTTATTCTAATATAGGTGATGACAGATTTACTTAAATAAAATAGCTAAAGGTAATCTATTAGATTATGTAGACATATCTTTTGTCTGGGAGATGGGATCTTGATACCTCAAGCTAGCATTTATCTAAAAGCTTCAAATCTATTTAAGTATGTACACATAACTCTTGTCTTATTGAATAGTATGTCTAGGAGATGCGCTCCCGTTACCTTAGGTTGCATTTATCTAAAAAGTTATAACTGAAACTACTGATATTTTATATGTGCATTTTACCTGATGATAAGTATTACTTGCTAAACTATAATTATATGAAATGATGTATAAATAATACACCATGATAACTCCTAAAAACACTTGATGTGGATCCCAGCCCAGCCCCGTTAATAACAGTAATCCTGGCTCTAACAAACATCCCAGCCCCGTTAATAACAGTAATCCTGGCTCTAACAAACACCCCATCTCCGTTAATAACAGTAATCCTAGCTCCAACAAACACCACAGCCCCGTTAATAACAGTAATCCTGGCTCCAACACATATCCAACCTTCTCACCACAAGTAATCATAGCTCTAACAAACACCACAACCCCGTTAATAACAGTAATCCTGGCTCTAACAAACATCACTGACTCGTTGCCTCCAGCAAACCTGGCTCTAACAAACATCACTGACTCGTTGCCACCAGCAAACCTGGCTCTAACAAACATCACAGACTCGTTGCCACCAGCAAACCTGGCTCTAACAAACATCACATACTCGTTGCCACCAGCAAACCTGGCTCTAACAAACATCACAGACTCATTGCCACCAGCAAACCTGGCACTAACAAACATCACAGACCCGTTGCCAGCAGGTGGCGGAGGTACAATAAGTTCCGAGTTATGATTGCCTAATTCACTAATACACTCATTCACTTCCTGTCTCCCTATTTATAACTTTATTTCATAGATCGTGTAAACAGAAAGTAGGGTTTCGTCACCGATTGCGATATCAGCCGCAACCTGACAGTGGTTTGACCCGTTGTTTGTCTTCATATGCATTAAAGTATACCGATTGGTTGGTCTGCGTTGTACCCTGGTCCAAATACCACCGATTCTGTAAGTAATAAGGTAGTTTTCATTACACAGATATATGTAGATATCTTACACGTAGTGTGTTTGTGGTGTGTGTGTGGTGTATGGGTGTATGTGGGTGTGTGGGTGTCTGTGTGTGGGTTTTGTGTGTGTGTGTGTGTGTGTGTTTGTGGTGTGTGTGTTTGTGGTGTGGGTGTATGGGCGGGTGTGGGTGTATGGGTGTATGTGGGTGTGGGTGTGGGTGTGGGTGTGGGTGTGGGTGTGGGTGTGGGTGTGGGTGTGTGTATGGGTGTGCGTGCGTGCGTGCGTGCGTGCGTGTGTGTGTATGTATGGGTGTGTATGTGTGTGTGCATGGGTGTGTGTGGGTTTGTGTGTGGATGTGTGTGTGTGTGGGCGGGGGGGGGGGGGGGGGGGTGCGGGTTGTCATTGTTGGAAGTATTATCTTAATTATTATCTTAATTGATTAAAATAATGGTAAGTTAACATTTTCAATTTATACATAAAACAACAGGAGTAATGGGAACACCACGACCTGTGTATCCCACTGTAAACTTGGTTTATGCATGTCATCGTATCCCAAATGTGTGGATCGATGCTCATGATGTCCATCACTGGATTGTCTGATCCAGACTCGTTTTTTTACAGACCGCTATCATACAGCTGGAATATTGCTGAGTTGGCGTTGAACAACAAACAAACACAAAACAACGTGGAAAAGTGAGATCAGTATAATTGTATTATCCCTAAACATGTAAGACTCGTGACGTAATTCCTACTTATCTCTCCTACAGCGCGTCACTCTGCTGAATACCATGGATGCTTCGTGGTCTTTTAAGAAAGATTTTTTGGACTTCTATTGGACAACAAGACTACCAAATCATTCGCGACCATGCTGTTGTGTGGCACTTCTTTGTGTTCGTGTAAACAGGATTAAGATCAGACGAGAATTTAGAAGTTCAGACAAACACACACACGCTGAGGATCACCTTATTGACTATATATACAACCTGCCAGAAATACAAGATGATGTGACAATGGAAATTTTTCAGAACTGTGAAAAATGTGCCAAACGATATGTTTGGCTTGTGAAGGAATATGAAGAACTAGGCATCACGCTCCGGCTGCATGTACATTTTGTATCTATGTACAGAATATGTGACGATGTTGAACACCCGTCAAATATAGATCGTTTTTTGACTGAGGAAACGCACTGGAAAAACGTTTACGGTCTAAAACGAATGGCGTCTGTTGGGATTAAATTGAAGGGCTTCACCAAGAATACGTGGGTGGAGCTTATCGGTCGGATCAACGTTCCTCTGAATGAAGACTTTGACAAACAATACAAGCTGCAAAGGAAAAGTGTTGATGCTCTCTGTGTAGAAACACTTCACAAAGTTCTGGGTATGACGTCATTTTGACATCTTGAAGTGTCCCTGCTTGTGTCATGGCTATCAAGTCTGGATTAACAGCATGCACATGACATCTATAATAGCACTGCTTTGTCTTGTTACATTTCAGAGTGTTCAGACAACCTCATGTAAATGTCTAATTGTATTGTCAATTATAGGATAACACTGCTTTGTCTTGTTACATTTCAGAGTGTTCAGATAACCTCATGCAAATGTCTAAACCTATTGTCAGTTATAGGATAACACTGCTTTGTCTTGTTACATTTCAGAGTGCCCAGAAAACCTCATACCGGAGGAAGCCAGACGTGTGTCAGACCCCCCAAGCGGGTTCCATGCGAGGGACAATCAACCACAAGGCCCCTCGGGCTGGATCCATGCGAGGGACAATCAACCAGAAGGCCCCCCCGGGCTAGTTCCACGCAAGGGACATTCAACCACAAGGCCCCCCGGGCAGATACCATGCTGGAGACATTCAACCCCAAGGCCCTCCAAGCTGGTTTCATGCGAGGGACATTCAACCAGAAGCCCCCCCGGGCTGGTTCCATGCAAGGGACATTCAACCACAAGGCCCCCCGGGCAGGTACCACGCAAGAGACATTCAACCACAAGGCCCCCCGCGCAGATACCATGCTAGAGACATTCAACCACAAGGCTCCCCGGACAGATACCTTGCAAGAGACATTCAACCACAAGGCCCCCTGGGCAGGTACCATGCAAGAGATATTCAACCACAAGGCCCCCCGGGCAGATACCATGTTGGAGACATTCAACCACAAGGCCCCCCGGGCAGATACCATGCAAGAGACATTCAACCGCATGGCCCCCCGGGCTGGTTCCATGCTGGAGACATTCAACCACAAGGCCCCCCGGGCAGGTACCATGCTGGAGACATTCAACCACAAGGCCCCCCGGGCAGGTACCATGCTAGAGACATTCAACCACAAGGCCCCCCGGGCAGGTACCATGCTAGAGACATTCAACCACAAGGCCCCCCGGGCAGGTACAATGGTCGAGCAAACTACCCAATGTACCGCCAAGTTCAGATGAAGTGTAGAGGCAGCCAGCAGCACGGCCCTCCTTGTTTGGTTCCATGGTAGAGACAACCAATCACATCACCCCTCCCCCCATTTCGGCCCCGCAGTAGAGTCAATTAGGAGATAAACCTACAATGTTTCGAAACTTGAAGTAGTCCCATAGCTACCGAGGCTTCAAATACATCAATAAGTAGGTATCTACACGCTAGGGACTGCATGTTTGTTCAGTGTTCGTATTGATTCACACCTATAACTCTCAATGTACAGGAGTTGAGTGTTCTTCTTCGAATTCTTCTGTTTGATCCCGATATGTCGCACAAAACATTTATACCCGATTCACGCCTTCACAGCAGATTACGTGTGCAATAACTGCATCTATTGCCGCTCTGGTATAGACTTCTCCACACTGGATATTGTATTCCTTTTCATGTTACATGTGCGATAGCATTAAATAGCAGTATACACTGCACACTTAGTTGTATATACTATATATTGTGCTGCTGTATATACTATAGATGGTGCTGTTGTACATACTATAGATTGTGTGTTGTATATACTATAGATTGTGTGTTGTATATACTATATATTTGGCTGTTGTATATACTATATATTGTGCTGTTGTATATACTATATATTGTGCTGCTGTATATACTATATATTGTGCTGTTGTATATACTATAGATTGTGCTGCTGTATATACTATAGATTGTGTGTTGTATATACTATAGATGGTGCTGTTGTATATACTATAGATTGTGCTGTTGTATATACTATAGATTGTGCTGCTGTATATACTATAGATTGTGCTGCTGTATATACTATAGATGGTGCTGTTGTATATACTATAGATGGTGCTGTTGTATATACTATAGATTGTGCTGTTGTATATACTATAGATGGTGCTGATGTATATACTATAGATGGTGCTGTTGTATATACTATAGATTGTGCTGTTGTATACACTATAGATGGTGCTGTTGTATATACCATAGATTGTGCTGTTGTATATACTATAGATGGTGCTGTTGTATATACTATATATTGTGCTGTTGTATATACTATAGATTGTGCTGTTGTATATACTATAGATTGTGCTGTTGTATATACTATATATTGTGCTGTTGTATATACTATATATTGTGCTGTTGTATATACTATAGATTGTGCTGTTGTATATACTATAGATTGTGCTGCTGTATATACTATAGATGGTGCTGTTGTATATACTATAGATTGTGCTGTTGTATATTCTATAGATTGTGCTGTTGTATATACTATAGATGGTGCTGTTGTATATACTATAGATGGTGCTAAAGTATATACTATAGATGGTGCTGTTGTATATACTATAGATTGTGCTGTTGTATATTCTATAGATTGTGCTGTTGTATATACTATAGATTGTGCTGTTGTATATACTATATATTGTGCTGTTGTATATACTATAGATGGTGCTGTTGTATATACTATAGATGGTGCTGATGTATATACTATAGATGGTGCTGTTGTATAAACTATAGATTGTGCTGTTGTATATACTATAGATGGTGCTGATGTATATACTATAGATGGTGCTGTTGTATATACTATAGATTGTGCTGTTGTATACACTATAGATGGTGCTGTTGTATATACCATAGATTGTGCTGTTGTATATACTATAGATGGTGCTGTTGTATATACTATATATTGTGCTGTTGTATATACTATAGATTGTGCTGTTGTATATACTATAGATTGTGCTGTTGTATATACTATAGATTGTGCTGTTGTATATACTATATATTGTGCTGTTGTATATACTATAGATTGTGCTGTTGTATATACTATAGATTGTGCTGCTGTATATACTATAGATGGTGCTGTTGTATATACTATAGATTGTGCTGTTGTATATTCTATAGATTGTGCTGTTGTATATACTATAGATGGTGCTGTTGTATATACTATAGATGGTGCTAAAGTATATACTATAGATGGTGCTGTTGTATATACTATAGATTGTGCTGTTGTATATTCTATAGATTGTGCTGTTGTATATACTATAGATTGTGCTGTTGTATATACTATATATTGTGCTGTTGTATATACTATAGATGGTGCTGTTGTATATACTATAGATGGTGCTGATGTATATACTATAGATGGTGCTGTTGTATAAACTATAGATTGTGCTGTTGTATATACTATAGATGGTGCTGATGTATATACTATAGATGGTGCTGTTGTATATACTATAGATTGTGCTGTTGTATACACTATAGATGGTGCTGTTGTATATACCATAGATTGTGCTGTTGTATATACTATAGATGGTGCTGTTGTATATACTATAGATTGTGCTGTTGTATATACTATAGATTGTGCTGTTGTATATACTATAGATTGTGCTGTTGTATATACTATAGATTGTGCTGTTGTATATACTATATATTGTGCTGTTGTATATACTATAGATTGTGCTGTTGTATATACTATAGATTGTGCTGCTGTATATACTATAGATGGTGCTGTTGTATATACTATAGATTGTGCTGTTGTATATTCTATAGATTGTGCTGTTGTATATACTATAGATGGTGCTGTTGTATATACTATAGATGGTGCTAAAGTATATACTATAGATGGTGCTGTTGTATATACTATAGATTGTGCTGTTGTATATTCTATAGATTGTGCTGTTGTATATACTATAGATTGTGCTGTTGTATATACTATAGATTGTGCTGTTGTATATACTATAGATGGTGCTGATGTATATACTATAGATGGTGCTGTTGTATATACTATAGATTGTGCTGTTGTATATACTATAGATTGTGCTGTTGTATAAACTATCGATTGTGCTGCTGGAGCACACCCCATATGTTGTATACACAATACGCCCTATGCTATATATAGTACACACTGTCCTGTACATTACACATCCTGTGTTGTTATCATTATATCATTCAGTTATATATCGCAGGGATCAAGGATCTAGAATCTGCCCAAATGCGGTTTTATTTGTTCCCCGCCAGGGAGTCCGTTTGCATTCCAGTTATCATTCTCAAAGCCCTTGGGAGTATACAACCACAGTTGCCTAGGAACGCTTGAAGGTTTTTACATCCACCCCACATATCGGGTACCCATTCCCTGCTGGGTGAACAGAGGTGCATTTGAACTCACCTGCCCAGGAGACACCACACGTTTTGACACTTGTGTTTCGGGTGTATATATATATGTTCGTGTTTCCACCATCTGGTCATCTGCCATCGGACGTGTTGGGTCTTTTAAGTGCACAGGGTGTATGTACACTAGGGGTAGTGACGACACTGAAAAGACCTGTAAACACTAGGGGTAGTTATGACACTGTAAAGACCTGTAAACACTAGGGATAGTGAAGACCTGTAAACATTGTTTGTCCCATTGTTGGTATATTTAGTACACCCTCCTTTGCAGATAACACACTCCCCGCTCCACACAGCACACTCTTGGTTGTAACACAACCATGTGTTGTGTGTAGTGCTCCCTGTAATTGTGAAGATGGAATAGTGTTGATTTTTTAATCTATTACTTTGTCACTTGTTAACAACTCTGTTTCACAACAAATTCTGATTAAAACTGTAAATCACACACGACGATATGTAAATAGAGATTGCAACCGCGTATACTTTATCCGTCATTTATGATGATTATTAAATCACATAATATACGATGGCTTACAATGATCCACGCCATCTTGGTACGAGGGCTTCCAATGATCCACGCGATCTGGGTACGATGGCTTACAATGATCCACACCATCTGGTACATTGACATACAATGATCCACACCATCTGGGTACGATGGCTTACAATGATCCACACCATCTGGTATATTGACATACAATGATCCACACCATCTGGGTACGATGGCTTACAATGATCCACACCATCTGGTACATTGACATACAATGATCCACACCATCTGGGTACGATGGCATACAATGATCCACACCATCTGGGTACGATGGCATACAATGATCCACACCATCTGGGTACGATGGCATACAATGATCCACACCATCTGGGTAGGATGACATACAATGAATACGATGAACACATACGATTGTCATTGTTTCATGCATTGAGATTCAGGTTTTGCCATAATACACCAGATTACAGGTACAATTTCCTAGGCGTCGAAATATTCAACGAAATATGCAACAGTTTATATTGTTTCTGACAATGTTATGTTAATTATTATATATCTAACCTGATATGTGGACAGGGTGGTACTGCTTAACTTCAAAGAGTCAACACAATTAAGAAATGTTTGAAAAAGAGACGGTAACAATGGTCAGCTCAGGTACACTGTCCATCATTGATCGCTCAATTCGGCTGCGCGACAGAGTTGTGCAGGGTATGTAACATCCTGTGTTAATATTGTATGCAGACACGGATCCATTTGACATGACATCAATGTCATGAACGAATACAGTATCGTAAACAGTTATGATTTATAAAAATATGATCTGGCAATAATTCAGATACCACTCTGACGCGTTATGCAAACACTACATGCAGTCGGCGCTCAGTGATCAGATAAATATATGGTGGGCGTGTCAAAAGCAGTTTCTAAGAAGTCTGTTTCAGGGAATGCAGGACAAAAGCTTTAAGGTGACTGCCGGCGTTGTTATCTGCATTAGGGTATAAAGTATGACTGTTCAGCAATACGTTGACACGAACAAAAGTCTACGGAGTATTTCAATGAGTCAACATTATAAGTTGTGCAATGGTAAACGACGTCTGATTCTTGTGACAAGCATGTGATTAACTTGACTCATTGACATTTGGGTGGGTGGGTCCCCCAGCGATGACAGGTGTATATCAACGTTACTTGGTGATCCGGGTCTGGTGAGTGTGTCTGAAAGGCATGACGCTGTTCTTCCAACTCTCACATGTTTTATTAACTCCGTTTTAACACTGACTGTCACAGTAAGAGGAAACGAAAGTTGTAGCAATGTTTTCGTGAAATCTATTCATATCTGTGTGTTTCCACGAACTGTGAAGTCAATGTAATGACGAATCAGGGATTTCATTTAACGTGTCAGTCTGGATACAGTATCTCAGCATGAACCGTCAACAGTGAACCACTGGCTATCGTGTCCCTGTAAGTAACAAGCTAGTTTATTGTTATTTATTTTATTAATTTAAAATAAGGTAAATTGCTTGTTTCTTGGATGAAGACGCTGTCGACAGTGTTCAAGTTATTATCATAGGGACCTCTATCTATGGTGACAACATTTTTTACGTCACACAGTCAGTCACAGTCAGATAATTGATTATGAAATAACAAATATCCTGGGCCGATTCCCCACCATCCTTTTACATTTTGGAATTGATTTCTCTACCTTCCTCAGATCTATCTCTAACTTTTCAAAGAATATTTCTCTCTCGTGTTTGATCGTTTGTTGGTTGGTTGTGTAACGGCAATGTTTCGCGTTCTGCCGTCCTACGTATACCTATCAACACGAAGGTGTGGTAGCGACTGGGTGCAGGGTATTTTACATACTAGAATTGACATTTAATACACCGCATCAGCTAGGAAGACACAAACAGGTGCAAACATTCAGTGGACATCCTGAACATCAGTAGGTGGAATAGCGTTGTTTTCTTTTCTTTTGTGTGACAAGGGCCGTGCTCACAAACACGTTTAACGAGGTCACAGTTTAGTTACAGGTGGAGTCCAGCAAAACAATGAATGGACAACCTGATGACAAAACACTATGGATATTTTGGAAGACCGGAAGTCCTATATTTCAACGTCCAAGAAGGGGTGTCGCCGTGTGTGTCGTAGGAAGTGAGCTGTATGGCGTATTTAAATCAAGCAGAAGAAAAGGACGGTGTCGCCATGCAGAAAAAAAGCTAACGCAGAAAGTAATTAACGACCTGGAAAGAAGAGAGTTCAGAGCCAAGATAGAGAAAGAAGAATCTGCTAAAATTGAGATATTTCAGAATTACAGCCCTTGTGGAGAATGTGCGGAAATCTTTAGCATGGTTCTAAAACAATTACATACTTTAAACCCAAATGTCACCCTACACGTTCATTTCGTGTGCTTGTACAAGATATTTTGGAACATGGAAGGTTCAAGGCCACACTTTATCACACCAGAGGATCACAACAAGAACCTTAAAGGATTGTTGCATCTCAAAACGATAGGAATACAAATGAAATCATTCACTTCTCAAACATGGGCACATCTATGGAACATATGTATGTCTGACACAAATAGGCCAGATCCTGCAGTTGAAGGTTATCCAGAATTGTTCGGACGACACAGACGAGAAATAGCTGATAAAAAAACAGCTGAAACCTTTCAAAAGATTATTCGAGAACCACAGTTTTGCCTGAAATAGATTCTAGCCTTAGAACACAATTCATATCCACGTAATCATCTTGACATGTATTGTCATTGTCAACTTAAATCTTAGAAATACATGCTACTAAATCGTTTCAGATCATTCAAGAGTGACTCAAACTTAAAAGATTATTTATGTGCAAAAACTGAATTCAGAAAGAAGTGTAAAACTAAGCAAAATGAGTATAAAATACATATGAGTCAGAAATTAACCGAGGCTACAAATATGAATGATTTTAAAGAGTTCTAGAAGACTTGAAAGCACTATTTGAGAAGTAACGCACGACAAGGTGATATAACCCCCTGACACTTGGTTTAGATATTTTAAAGATTTATCAAATCCAGCTTTTATCAGAGATGTGAATGAATTTGATAAATCAGTTCAGGAGTTTTTAGATTCCCATTCATGTCAACATTGTAATGATGTGCCTTTCACTGACCAGCTCTTATCAGGTGAAATTACTGAAAATGAAATTAAACAAGCTTTAAATGATTTAAAAGTGGGTAAAGCAGCCGGCGAGGATGGTATACCTCCCGAATATCTGAAAAGTATAAACAAATTCATAAACCCTTATCTTAAGCAGCTTTTTAATAAAATTCTAGATACTGGTGTTTTTCCAGATTCCTGGAATATTGGAATGATTATTTCTCTACATAAATCTGGAAGGACAGCTGATCCAAGCAACCATTGAGATATTTCTCTCTTAAATGGCTCTGCAAGCATCTAAAGCCTTGATTCCTGTCTATAGAGATTTTAAAGAAAACAAACTTATATCTTTCCGAGTTGTTTCGGACATTTTTGACAGAAAAATAGCACCAATTCTTCTGTATGGTCCAGAAATATGGGGATGCCAATATAATGATTCACGGCATGTACTTTAAACGTTTTTTAGATGTCGGTAAATATGCCTGTGACAAAGCCATTCTAGGAGAAACTGGTCGTACCAGTCTTTATGTTTCATCCCATCTACGGGCAGTTAAATATTGGATAAATCTACTTCGTATGAACTCAAAAAGATTTCCTCTTCATTGTTATAATATGTTAAAAGCCTTGGATGAAAAGGGTAAATATTGTTTATGGGTGTCTGATATCAGGAATATTCTTTGTATGTCTCGTTTTTCTCTTGCATGGATATCTCAATATGTTGGAAATGATAAATTATTTATCTCCATGCTTAAGCAAAGATTAATTGATATATTGGCACTGTCAAATATCATCCTCAAGGTTTTTATGCCATTATACAAATATAAAATCATTACTTGTTCCTGAAAATATGTATATGAACTTCAGGATAGAACTTTTAGAAGATCTTTGTGTAAGTTACGTATATCATTGCATAATTTTAATGTGAATAACCTCAGAAAGAAAAATGTACAAGATAAAGAAAGTAGTTTATGCCGTTATTGTAATGAAGGCTATGTTGAGGATGAGTTTCATGTACTTCTCATTTGTAAATATCATCAGTTTCTTAGAAATAGATACCTCCCTATGATTTCAACTATGTACAAAGATGAACAACCGATGAAAAATTGTTGAACTCCTGCAATGCTAATACAATTTCATCTCTGTCAATATTCCTGAAGAAGATTTTTTAAATTAGACGTAAATATTATATGTAAACTTATTATTACCTACACGTGACATGTTGATAAAAAAAAAAACACTTCTGTACTATAGGTCATTTGGCCTAAAATATTGAATAAACTTCTGTCTGTCTGTCTGTCTGTCTGTCTGTCTGTCTGTCTGTTATTACAGCTCAGTCTGAACCCAGAGATTATCTAGAACAAAATGGGTCATTTCATTTGCGTCAAATTTGAATGGCCTCCACATGTCTACCATCAAACATTTTTTTAAAGCTTTACTGAGGACTTGAAAGAGCATGCTCGATTGTATCTCAAAAGTTGTGAAATATAAACACCAAAGGTTGGTGCTGCTGGAATATATGGAATAAAGTGATACCTTCACATTCATTATTAAGTATGTACTGGCTGTGGGTAGTGGAGGCAGGATGCAATATAGATTTGCGTGTACATGATAATGTATGTGATGATAAAAACCGTTTGGGATGCTCACCATAGCTAAGGTAGCAAAAACGCCTTTATCTTGTATTAATGTTTTCAAGTCTAAAAGGGGCGGTATGGTAGCCTAGTGGTTAATGCGTTCGATCGTCACGCCGAATACCCGGGTTCGATTCCCGACAATGGGTACAATGTGAAAAGCCCATATCTGGTGTCCCCCGCCGTGATAATCCTGGAATATTGCTAAAAGCGGCGTAAAACCTCACTCACTTACTTTAAAACTCAATCTGTTCAACTAGCTAGAGCCAAGGGGCTCAAAGTGCAACGCCACAACCGGTTTCCTGGAAGCACAAACGTTGCTGATTTCCTGGAACGCTACAGCAGAAGACCACACGCCATTTCATTTATTTACTATGACAGGGACGTCTTTGTGACAGGATTAAATATCGATTCTATTCAAGCTCTATTCATGGGACTGAAAAGCCTACAGTACATTGTCTGGGGCGTGTAACAAAATCATACAAATTCTTAGTTTCATGGCATTATAAATGAACATAGATTAATGTCTCATAGTTTCCGTACAATCACATGTCAATTATTTGCAAAACAATTGTTACCATTTGGGTTGTGGTAGTCTAAACTGAATTAAATTTAATTTAAATATCATAGGTTTCAGTATCATAGTAGTATTAAATGTAGTGTAGTAATCTGCGTTTTCTAGAACTGTACAAGGAATCATGTCATTTTTAGATGAACATATCTTTTAAGGCCTGTGTCAAACGGGTGAAGAAATGCTGTGGCATATCTATATATAGCTACATGTTGCTGTAACCCAATATAACCATATCCGCATTGGTATGACAAAATTTTAACTTTTGATGCCCAACTTAGTTTCCCATGTCTGTGACAGTGAAGCATCATATTATAAAATTTCATTGAATATGGCATATTTAATAACTTGACCCAGTATTTAATAACCTTTAAATAAGTTTTGATATACATGGGAAACCCTCAACCTTAACCATATACCCTTGCGTTTTCTGTGCCAGATTTTACGTCCAAGAGGTTTTTACATGCATATAAATTTATCAATATCATTCAAATGTTATAGGCCCCAAATTTCTGATCCATACTGTAGCGTGGGGCTTATTTTTGTATCTAATATTTTAAAGTAAACATCATATGTAATATTGTCCCAAAATCTAAAAATAAAAAAACAACAACCACGAAATATTTCTTGACTTGCAGTGAAATGTTATGTGCATTCTTTGACGTCATCATAATTTTTTAAAACTACAAGTTTGGTTTTATCCAAGTTTACAGTAAGTTTTGACCAGTCACAATAAACTCTCTGATACATGTTTGTGCTTTTGCAAGTCAGTTCTCGTGCTCGAGTAGTAGACTATATCATCAACGAAACGCAGCAAAAAAAATGTAATAGTTTCGGAATGAAATTGTAATTAATGCAATTATTTTGGATTTGATATGCTAATTCATTTATGAAAAAAGAAAATAGAAAGGGATTTAATATACACCCTTATCTGACACCCATGCTACGTATCCGAAATGATACAATTGTTCCGAACTCACACTTTCAAATTTTCATATAAAGAACACAACAACCCTCAAGTTCTGCTACTTAGCCCATGTTAATCACAAGTTAACCCTTTTCACCAAGTCAAAAGCCTTTGAAAAATCTACAAATAAAGCACATAACTTCCCTCTGTTTACTGATAGATATGTCTAAATTTGGTGGAGTATCCCTTTCTAAAACCTGCTTGTGACTCACTTATTTTATTGTAAGAATCCACCAAGAAAACGATTGAAGTAAATATTTGACTTAATGTACTGAGGAGAGTTATGCCTCTATAACTGTTAGCATGGCTGGGTGCGCCCTGTTTGTGACGTGGAACAATAATGTCAACTGTTCAGTTATCTAGAAAATGGAATATCTCAAAAAAAGATATAAAAAGATAAGTCCCAAATAGGAAATAAAAACATCTGAGGAATGTTTGAAAAACTCTGCTAACATATTATATAATATTGTATATGATTATATAATTTCCAGATGCTTTATCATCTTTAAGCTGAGAAATTCCGTCAAATAACTTCCGTTCTCGATGCTGGACATTCAAGAATATCAGCTGTTGCACTGTCAACTTTATCTTTATGTTATCATCATGGCTTATTGTAACTGAAATCAATTTCTGCTCAAACCAAACGTAAACGTGGAACAAAATGTTTATGATCATTGATCTAGTTTCTGACTCTATTATAGTCCGTCAGTCATACAGTCAGTCCTTATTCTTTCTAAAGTTAATTAAACGTCAACAATCGTTCCACTTGAAGTACCTGTCATTCGCTATGAAACCAGTGTTGGTCTTATGTACAGCCCTTATAATTTTCTTCATAATAGATGCAGCAATAATAACAGCTTCTGTAATATACCCAATACTTTCTTCAATGTTAACAAATGCTAAATCTGCAGCCTTCTCCAGTAAATTATGCGCAGTCCCAGAAGCAAGGTTTGTTCTCAACTGATCATCCTTCTCTTCAACCCAAAGCTATGGCAAACAACTCGAACGAGACAATAACGTAATCTACCACACTCGCACCCTGGTTTCCTATAAAAGTAAAATCTCCCATACTGGCTACTGACCCGCACCTTATATTCATCATATGTATATTCAGTATTCTACATCTGGTATTCGTCACGATATGGCTGAAATATTGCCGATGTGACGTTAAACTTTAACTCACTCACTCACTCTACATCTGGTAAGCTCTTACCAAAATTAGTCAAAAGTAAATCCACAGAAAATCTTAGGCTGAAATTATCTGACTGAAATCCCCATACACTGTTATCATGTCCTCGAGGTATTCAAGGACATCATCTTCTACTAAATCAGATTCAGAGCTCGTTCTGGCATCCAAATCTCCCTCAATCATCATATAGACATCAACACAATATGTCAATGCAACAAGCAAGTCATTTTGTAACATGCATATGTCACGTCACCACGCCACGCCATGCCACGCATAGCTACGCGATAAATCACAAGAACAATACAGAACAAAGTGTGTTTATTTCACGACGTAGTTCTAGTTCTATCATGACGTCATTTCTGGAATGTCGAACATGCACCCCAAAACAATCACATGAATTGGCCACTAAAAATTAATTAATGATGACACTGAAAAGGGTAATCATGTTCTACCCTTTCGGTAGCATCCGCCAGTTACACAATGTGCATAAAAAGTTATACGTGTCTGTTGGTCACCTATGGCTGAATGCCATGACATAAGAGTTGGATGTTTTAGACCCCGTTCATACACTATGTCCAACACACTGTTATATAGTTATACAGAAATGTAATTCATTGCTGAATGTTTTGATTGTATTACATTGTTTCTGTTGAGATTATGTGGACGTTCATAGCATTGTGTTTTGACAATGGTTAGTTGTCAATAATGTAGTACTATCTAATGTAAGCAGTGGTGAGGATGTTACTGTAAATAGATGTTTTTGGAGCCAAGTTTAATCTGGTTTCTTCTATAACGGCTGGACTAATCCAGCACTGTACAGAACCTTCTAGAAGGGATTTCCACTATTTAAGGAGTGCCTCAACACCATGCCTCTCTCATCTCACATTACATCAAAATCAGCAATTGTGTGAACATCACTTTTCATCTTGGATATCTAGCAAAGGCCTTTTTAGGAAGCTTGACCACTGTTGCTGCTAGTTGAATGTTATAATCACTGACTATTTGCTATCACCACTGCTATTGTCTTTTATACTGCCATGGTAATTGTACCAATAATTAAACTAATATAACTCATTTTGAGAAACTTCGCTAAAAGATCAAAGGCGCCGACTGCATTTTATCCTGCGATAAAGTGTATTCTTGAGTTTCGTCACAATGGGCTGACGTCATAGCGCTGAGATCTGAGCGCTAATTGGATCTGACAAAGTGATGTCGTACAACCCACGCGGTAAGCGCTGTATTTCATGGCTTGCAGGTGTTGCAGTCTGCCATTAGTGGCGAAATCGAAGTTGCAGCTGTGACGACAAAAAACACCTCAAATCACAAAACCAGCGAACTGTGGCTGTGTTTGCATGGGTCAGCTAGCCCCCACAATGCACTTGTGGGATGTTTCGAGTCACGTGATTAAACTGAAGCAAATTATTATAAAAACTTAAAATTCCATCCTTAAACGGGGTTATGGATAATCACACACTGAACAGGTAATAAAATGTGACTTAGTCAAACCATAAACCATCCATTGGCGTGGTGTTATGCTATGTTTAAAACGCACTCGTATATTTTAACGTAAGGATACAGGCAATTAGATGTAGCAGTCCGTCAATTAGCCCTGCTATAGGATTTTCAATTTGAGGCACCGCTTTTTTCAGATTTCATTTTATAACCATATCCAATAAAACACACGGAAAAGTGCATCTATCTGCCATGCTGTTAAAGTTTGCTCTATCCCCATGTGTAGTGTAATAAAGTATTGTTTTGCAGCAAGTGTCCTCGTGCTTTAACTATACTAGTTCAGGGCAAAACTGTACTTTATTACACTACACATGAGGGTAGAGCAAACGTTATTGCTTAAATGGCATGGGGGCTTCGATATAACGCCTGACTCAGTAATGCTATAGGTTGTGTTCATGGGTTGAATGCGTGTACATATGCAGCGTGCTGGAAACCTACCGTGGAGCAGGACAGCGATGTTCTATGAGTATACAACAAGGAAGGGGGCATGCATAGTTTTCACTTGCAGATAAATGTGCTATGGACAGAACATACACCTGGGATCAATATGTGCACAGCAAACTTGGCAAGCACTGGTTCGAAACGTCGCATTATGTTAATACTGATGTCCATGTCAATATTATCATACAGCGAATGATCCATTCTCCATGGCAACGTGGTCCAGGTATTGTCAAACTCGACAACCTGGTCCAGGTGACAATCGGTGGATACACCACAAACTTGGTAAGATGTTGGTTTATATCTATCTAGAAGTGTCCAGGTCCAGACACAGAGAGTCATGTGGTGATCTATACCTGTCTAGAAGTGTCCAGGTTATTTTAAGATAAAATAGGCTGGTCCAGATTAACTGATGTATGTCCATCTGAAGATGTAGGGATGGTCCAGATGAACTGACGTATGTCCATCTGAAGATGTAGGGTTGGTCCAGATGAACTGACGTATGTCCATCTGAAGATGTCGGGTTGGCCAGATTAACTGACGTATGTCCATCTGAAGATGTCGGGTTGGTCCAGATTAACTGACGTATGTTCATCTGAAGATGTAGGGTTGGTCCAGATTAACTGACGTATGTTCATCTGAAGATGTAGGGATGTCCAGATTAACTGACGTATGTCCATCTGAAGATGTAGGGTTGGTCCAGATTAACTGACGTATGTTCATCTGAAGATGTAGGGTTGGTCCAGATTAACTGACGTATGATCATCTGAAGATGTAGGGATGTCCAGATTAACTGACGTATGTCCATCTGAAGATGTATTGATGTCCAGATTAACTGACGTATGTACATCTGAAGATGTATTGATGTCCAGATTAACTGACGTATGTTCATCTGAAGATGTAGGGATGTCTAGATTAACCGACGTATGTTCATCTGAAGATGTAGGGTTGGTCCAGATTAACTGACGTATACATGTCCATCTGAAGATGTAGGGTTGGGCCAGATTAACTGACGTATGTTCATCTGAAGATGTAGGGATGTCTAGATTAACTGACGTATGTCCATCTGAAGATGTAGGGTGGGTCCAGAGTAACTGACGTATGTCCATCTGAAGATGTAGGGATGTCTAGATTAACTGACGTATGTCTATCTGAAGATGTAGGGATGGGCCAGATTAACTGACGTATGTCCATCTGAAGATGTAGGGTTGGTCCAGATTAACTGACGTATGTCCATCTGAAGATGTATTGATGTCCAGATTAACTGACGTATCTCCATCTGAAGATGTAGGGTTGGTCCAGATTAACTGACGTATGTCCATCTGAAGATGAAGGGTTAGTCCATTTTGTTTGTCAGTAATACTCTCACTACAGCTCGGAGAAGTCGAATTATCTTTTCCCGAAATCCACAACGACGACACTATCAAACAGAATACTTACATTCATTATACTGTTTTTAATATCAACACTCCATTTCCACCAGGTAAATAGTTGTCCTGGAGTCACATGAAGTATAGGATGGCCACGGATACGTCATCTGACAATCTGTTACTACCGCGACTGCAAAACAACATGTACAAATAGGAGAGTAAACGAATAATAACGGTAACAGTGTTTGTAATATATGAGAAGATGAAACAACACTTCCTTAACATTATTGAAGAAAACTGTTCGGCCAGCAGGAGGACAAAGTGTTGCTGAAAATACAGGTCGCATTAAGAAACTGGGATTGGACGCTTATTAAATGAAATACGGTAATAATTCCCCCGCACAGACTATTATGCACCCACTCCTATAAACATACTGTATCCTATGCTGAGACGTATTTTATAAATAATACCAGCGCGAACAACAGAGGCGAGTACAAAGTACAAGACTCGTTATCAACTACACTCTTCACTTCCAGGAAGACCGACTGAAAGTAGGATTTTTTAATGCAAACATCAACTGACACATTCACTATCGCCCTCGCCAGGACTCCCAGTATCTGGACCTGGACACTTCTAGACAGGTATACCTCACCACATGACTCCCTGTGTCTGGACTTGGACACTTCTAGACAGGTAAAGAATACCACATGACCCCTGTGTCTGGACCTGGACACTTCTAGACAGATATAGATCACCACATGACTCCCTGTGCCTGGACCTGGACGCTTCTGGACAGGTATAGATCACCATATTACTCCCTGTGTCTTCACTTGGACACTTTTAGACAGGTATAGATCACCAGATGATTCCCTGTGTCTGGACATGGACAATTCTAGACAGATATAGATGACCAGGTGACTCCCTGTGTCTGGATCTGGACACTTCTAGACAGGCATAGATCACAAGGTCACTCCCTGTGTCTTCACTTGGACACTTTTAGACAGGTATACATCACCTGGTGACTCCCTGTGTCTGGACCTTGACACTTCTAGACAGGTATAGATCACCACATGATGCCCTGTGTCTGGACTTAGACACTTCTAGACAGGTATAGATCACCACGTGACTCCCTGTGTCTGGACCTGGACACTTCTAGACAAATATATATCAACACATGACTCCCTGTGTCTGGACCTGGACACTTCTAGACAGATATAGATCACCACATGACACCCTGTGTCTGGGCCTGGACACTTCTCGACAGGTATAGATCACCACAAGACTCCCTGTGTCTGGACCTGAAAACTTCTAGACAGGTATAGATCGCTACATAACTCCCTGTGCCAGGACCTGGACTTTCCTAGACAGGTAAAGATCACCACATGACTCCCTGTGTCTTGACTTGGACACTTCTAGACAGGTATAGATCACCTGGTGATTCCCTGTCTCTGGACTTGGACTTTTATGGACAGGTATAGATCACCACATGACTCCCTTTGTCTGGACCTGGACACTTCTAGACAGGTATAGATCACAACATGATTCCCTGTGTCTGGACTTGGACGCTTCTAGACAGATATAGATCACAACATGACTCCCTGTGCCTGGAGCTTGACACTTCTAGACAGGTATAGATCACCACATGACTCCCAGTGTCTTGACTTGGACACTTCTAGACAGGTATAGATCACCTGGTGACTCCCTGTCTCTGGACCTGGACACTTCTAGACAGGTACGGATCACCAGGTGACTCCCTGTCTCTGGACCTGGACTTTTACGGACAGGTATAGATCACCACATGACTCCCTGTGTCTGGACTTGGACGCTTCTAGACAGATATAGATCACAACATGACTCCCTGTGCCTGGAGCTTGACACTTCTAGACAGGTATAGATCACCACATGACTCCCAGTGTCTGGACCTGGACACTTCTAGACTAGTATTGATCACCAGGTGACTCCATGTCTCTGGACCTGGACACTTCTAGACAGGTATAGATCACCACATGACTCCCTGTGTCTGGACATGGACACTTCTAGACACATATTGAACACCAGGTGACTCCCTGTGTCTGGATCTGGACACTTCTAGACAGGTATACATCACCAGGTCACTCCCTGTGTCTTCACTTGGACACTTTTAGACAGGTATACATCACCTGGTGACTCCCTTTGTCTGGACCTTGACACTTCTAGACAGGTATAGATCACCACATGATGCCCTGTGTCTGGACTTAGACACTTCTAGACAGGTGTATATCACCACATGACTCCCTGTGTCTGGACCTGGACACTTCTAGACAGATAGAGATCAACAGGTGACTCCCTGTGTCTGGACCTGGACACTTCTAGACAGGTATAGATCACCACATGATGCCCTGTGTCTGGACTTAGACACTTCTAGACAGGTATAGATCACAACATAACTCCCTGTGCCTGGACCTAGACACTTCTAGACAGGTATAGATCACAACATGACTCCCTGTGTCTGGACCTGGACACTTCTAGACAGGTATAAATCACCACATGACTCCCTATTTCTTGACCTGGACACTTCTAGACAGGTATAGATCACAACATGATTCCCTGTGTCTGGACCTAGACACTTCTAGACAGGTATAGATCACAACATGACTCCCTGTGTCTGGACCTGGACACTTCTAGACAGGTATAGATCACCATATTACTCCTTGTGTCTGGACCTGGACACTTCTAGACAGATATAGATCACAACATGATTCCCTGTGTCTGGACCTGGACACTTCTAGACAGGTATAGATCACCACATGATGCCATGTGTCTGGACATGGACACTTCTAGACAGGTATATATCACCACATGACTCCCTGTGTCTGGACATGGACACTTCTAGACAGGTATAGATCACCTCATGACGCCCTGTGTCTGGAAATGGAAACTTTTAGACAGGTATAGATCACGACATGACTCCCTGTGTCTGGACTTGGACGCTTCTAGACAGATATAGATAACAACATGACTCCCTGTGCCTGGAGCTTGACACTTCTAGACAGGTATAGATCACCACATGACTCCCAGTGTCTGGATCTGGACACTTCTAGACTAGTATTGATCACCAGGTGACTCCATGTCTCTGGACCTGGACACTTCTAGACAAGTATAGATCAACACATGACTCCCTGTGTCTGGACATGGGCCCTTCTAGACACATATTGAACACCAGGTGACTCCCTGTGTCTGGATCTGGACACTTCTAGACAGATATAGATCACCAGGTCACTCCCTGTGTCTTCACTTGGACACTTTTAGACAGGTATAGATCACCACATGATGCCCTGTGTCTGGACTTAGACACTTCTAGACAGGTGTATATCACCACATGACTCCCTGTGTCTGGACCTGGACACTTCTAGACAGGTATAGATCAACACATGATGCCCTGTGTCTGGACTTAGACACTTCTAGACAGGTATAAATCACAACATAACTCCCTGTGCCTGGACCTAGACACTTCTAGACAGGTATAGATCACAACATGACTCCCTTTGTCTGGACCTGGACACTTTTAGACAGGTATAGATCTCCACATTACTCCCTTTGTTTGGACCTGGACACTTCTAGACAGTTATATGTTCACCACATTATTCCCTGTGTCTGGACTTAGACGCTTCCAGACAGGTATAGATCACCACTTGACTCAATATGTCTTGACCTGGACACTTCTAGACAGGTATAGATCACGACATGACTCCCTGTGTCTGGACATGGACACTTCTAGACACATATTGAACACCAGGTGACTCCCTGTGTCTGGATCTGGACACTTCTAGACAGATATAGATCACCAGGTCACTCCCTGTGTCTTCACTTGGACACTTTTAGACGGGTATAGATCACCAGATGATTCCCTGTGTCTGCACCTTGACAATTCTAGACAGATATAAATCACCAGGTGACTCCCTGTGTCTGGATCTGGACACTTCTAGACAGGTATACATCACCAGGTCACTCCCTGTGTCTTCACTTGGACACTTTTAGACAGGTATACATCACCTGGTGACTCCCTTTGTCTGGACCTTGACACTTCTAGACAGGTATAGATCACCACATGATGCCCTGTGTCTGGACTTAGACACTTCTAGACAGGTATAGATCACCACATGACTCCCTGTGTCTGGACCTGGACACTTCTAGACAAATATATATCATCACATGACTCCCTGTGTCTGGACCTGGACACTTCTAGACAGGTATAGATCACCACATGACTCCCTGTGCCTAGACCTAGACACTTCTAGACAGGTATAGATCACAACATGACTCCCTATGGCTTGACCTGGACACTTCTAGACAGGTATAGATCACCAGGTGACTCCCTGTGTCTGGATCTGGACACTTCTAGACAGTTATAGATCACAACATGACTCCCTGTGTCTGGACCTTAACACTTCTAGACAGGTATAGATCACCATATTACTCCCTGTGTCTGGACCTGGACACTTCTAGACAGATATAGATCACAACATGATTCCCTGTGTCTGGACCTGGACACTTCTACACAGGTATAGAGCACCACATGATGCCCTGTGTCTTGACTTATACACTTCTAGACAGGTAAAGATCACCACTTGACTCCCTGTGTCTGGACCTGGACACTTCTAGACAGGTATGGATCACCAGGTGACTCCCTGTCTCTGGTCCTGGACTTTTATGGACAGGTATACATCACCAGTTGACTCCCTGTGTCTGGACCTGGACACTTCTAGACAGATATAGATCACCAGTTGACTCCCTCTGTCTGGACCTAGACACTTCTAGACAGGTATAGATCACCACATGATGCCCTGTGTCTGGACCTTGACACTTCTAAACAGGTATAGATCACAACATGACTCCCTGTGTCTGGACCTGGACACTTCTAGTCAGGTATGGATCACCAGGTGACTCCCTGTCTCTGGTCCTGGACGTTTATGGACAGGTATACATCACCAGGTGACTCCCTGTATCTGGACCTGGACAGTTCTAGACAGATATAGATCACCACATGACACCCTGTGTGTGGACCTGAAAAATTCTAGACAGGTATAGATCAACACATGACTCCCTGTGCCAGGACCTGGACTTTCCTAGACAGGTAAAGATCACCACATGACTCCCTGTGTCTTGACTTGGACACTTCTAGACAGGTATAGATCACCTGGTGACTCCCTGTCTCTGGACTTGGACTTTTATGGACAGGTATAGATCACCACATAAATCCCTTTGTCTGGACCTGGACACTTCTAGACAGGTATAGATCACAACATGATTCCCTGTATCTGGACTTGGACGCTTCTAGACAGATATAGATCAAAACATGACTCCCTGTGCCTGGAGCTTGACACTTCTAGACAGGTATAGATCACCACATGACTCCCAGTGTCTTGACTTGGACACTTCTAGACAGGTATAGATCACCTGGTGACTCCCTGTCTCTGGACCTGGACACTTCTAGACAGGTACGGATCACCAGGTGACTCCCTGTCTCTGGACCTGGACTTTTATGGACAGGTATAGATCACCACATGACTCCCTGTGTCTGGAACTGGACACTTCTAGACTAGTATTGATCACCAGGTGACTCCATGTCTCTGGACCTGGACACTTCTAGACAGGTATAGATCACCACATGACTCCCCGTGTCTGGACCTGGACGCTTCTAGATAGGTATAGATCACCACATGACTCCCTGTGTCTGGCCCTGAAATCTTCTAGACAGATATAGATCACCACATGACTCCCAGTGTCTTGACTTGGACACTTCTAGACAGGTATAGATCACCACATGACTCCCTGTGTCTGGACATGGACACTTCTAGACAGGTATGGATCACCAGGTGACTCCCTGTGTCTGGACCTGGACACTTCTAGACAGGTATAGATCACCACATGACTCCCTCTGTCTGGACATGGACACTTCTAGACAGATATAGATTACCACATGACACCCTGTGTCTGGGCCTGGACACTTCTAGACAGGTATAGATCACAACATTACTCCCAGTGTCTGGACCTGAAAACTTCTAGACAGGTATAGATCGCTACATGACTCCCAGTGTCTTGACTTGGACACTTCTAGACAGGTATAGATCAGCATATGACTCCCTGTGCCAGGACCTGGACTTTCCTAGACAGGTAAAGATCACCACATGACTCCCTGTGTCTTGACTTGGACACTTCTAGACAGGTATAGATCACCAGGTGACTCCCTGTCTCTGGTCCTGGACTTTTATGGACAGGTATACATCACCAGGTGACTCCCTGTGTCTGGACCTGGACACTTCTAGACAGATATAGATCACCAGTTGACTCCCTGTGTCTTGACCTAGACACTTCTAGACAGGTATAGATCACCACATGATGCCCTGTGTCTGGACCTTGACACTTCTAAACAGGTATAGATCACAACATGACTCCCTGTGTCTGGACCTAAACACTTCTAGACAGGTATGGATCACAAGGTGACTCCCTGTCTCTGGTCCTGGACTTTTATGGACAGGTATACATCACCAGGTGACTCCCTGTGTCTGGACCTGGACACTTCTAGACAGATATAGATCACCACATGACACCCTGTGTCTGGGCCTGGACACTTCTAGACAGGTATAGATCACCACATGACTCCTAGTGTCTGGACCTGAAAACTTCTAGACAGGTATAGATCAACACATGATTCCCTGTGCCAGGACCTGGACTTTCCTAGACAGGTAAAGATCACCACACGACTCCCTGTGTCTTGTCTTGGACACTTCTAGACAGGTATAGATCACCTGGTGACTCCCTGTCTCTGGACTTGGAATTTTATGGACAGGTATAGATCACCACATGACTCCCTTTGTCTGGACCTGGACACTTCTAGACAGGTATAGATCACAACATGATTCCCTGTGTCTGGACTTGGACACTTCTAGACAGATATAGATCAAAACATGACTCCATGTGCCTGGAGCTTGACACTTCTAGACAGGTATAGATCACCACATGACTCCCAGTGTCTTGACTTGGACACTTCTAGACAGGTATAGATCACCTGGTGACTCCCTGTCTCTGGACCTGGACACTTCTAGACAGGTACGGATCGCCAGGAGACTTCCTGTCTCTGCACCGGGACTTTTATGGACAGGTATAGATCACCACATGCCTCCCTGTGTCTGGACTTGGACGCTTCTAGACAGATATAGATCACAACATGACTCCCTGTGCCTGCAGCTTGACACTTCTAGACAGGTATAGATCACCACATGACTCCCAGTGTCTGGACCTGGACACTTCTAGACTAGTATTGATCACCAGGTGACTCCATGTCTCTGGACCTGGACACTTCTAGACAGGTATAGATCACAACATGACTCCCTGTGTCTGGACCTGGACACTTCTAGATAGGTATAGATCACCACATGACTCCCTGTGTCTGGACCTGAAATCTTCTAGACAGATATAAATCACAACTTGACTCCCAGTGTCTTGACTTGGACTTTTCTAGACAGGTATAGATCACCACATGACTCCCAGTGTCTTGACTTGGACACTTCTAGACTGGTATAGATCACCACATGACTCCCTGTGTCTGGACATGGACACTTCTAGACAGGTATTGATCACCAGGTGACTCCCTGTGTCTGGACCTTGACACTTCTAGACAGGTATAGATCACCACTTGACTCCCTGTGTCTTGACATGGACACTTCTAGACAGATATAGATTACCACATGACTCCCTGTGTCTGGACCTGAAAACTTCTAGACAGGTATAGATCGCTACATGACTCCCAGTGTCTTGACTTGGACACTTCTAGACAGGTATAGATCAACACATGACTCCCTGTGCCAGGACCTGGACTTTCCTAGACAGGTAAAGATCACCACATGACTCCCTGTGTCTTGACTTGGACACTTCTAGACAGGTATAGATCACCTGGTGACTCCCTGTCTATGGACTTGGACTTTTATGGACAGGTATCGATCACCACATGCCTCCCTGTGTCTGTACTTGGACACTTCTAGACAGGTATAGATCACAACATGATTCCCTGTGTCTGGACTTGGACACTTCTAGACAGGTATAGATCACAACATGACTCCCTGTGCCTGGAGCTTGACACTTCTAGACAGGTATAGATCACCACATGACTCCCAGTGTCTTGACTTGGACACTTCTAGACAGGTATAGATCACCTGGTGACTCCCTGTGTTTTGACCTGGACACTTCTAGACAGGTACGGATGACCAGGTGACTCCCTGTCTCTGGACCTGGACTTTTATGGACAAGTATAGATCACCACATGACTCCCTGTGTCTGGACTTGGACGCTTCTAGACAGATATAGATCACAACATGACTCCCTGTGCCTGGAGCTTGACACTTCTAGACAGGTATAGATCACCACATGACTCCCTGTGTCTGGACCTGGACACTTCTAGACTAGTATTGATCACCAGGTGACTCCATGTCTCTGGACCTGGACACTTCTAGACAGGTATAGATCACCACATGACTCCCCGTGTCTGGACCTGGACGCTTCTAGACAGGTATAGATCACCACATGACTCCCTGTGTCTGGACCTGAAAATTTCTAGACAGATATAGATCACCACATGACTCCCAGTGTCTTGACTTGGACACTTCTAGACAGGTATAGATCAACACATGACTCCCTGTGCCAGGACATGGACTTTTCTAGACAGGTATAGATCACCACATGACTCCCAGTGTCTTGACTTGGACACTTCTAGACAAGTATAGATCACCACATGACTCCCTGTGTTTGGACATGGAAACTTCTAGACAGGTATGGATCACCAGGTGACTCCCTGTGTCTGGACCTGGACACTTCTAGACAGGTATAGATAACCACATGACTCCCTGTGTCTGGACCTTATCACTTCTAGACAGATATAGATCACCAGGTGACTCCCTGTGTCTGGATCTGGACACTTCTAGACAGGTATAGATCACCAGGTCACTCCCTGTGTCTTCACTTGGACACATTTCGAAAGGTATACATCACCAGATGATTCCCTGTGTCTGGACCTGGACACTTCTTGACAGGTATACATCACCAGGTGACTCCCTGTGTCTGGATCTGGACACTTCTAGACAGGTATAGATCACCAGGTCACTCCCTGTGTCTTCACTTGGACACTTTTAGACAGGTATACATCACCTGGTGACTCCCTGTGTCTGGACCTGGACACTTCTAGACAGATATAGATCACCACATGATGCCCTGTGTCTGGACTTAGACACTTCTAGACAGGTATAGATCACAACATGACTCCCTGTGTCTGGACCTGGACACTTCTAGACAGATATAGATCAACACATGACTCCCTGTGTCTGGACCTGGACACTTCTAGACAGGTAAAGATCACCACATGACTGTCTATGTCTGGACCTGGACACTTCTAGATAGTTATAGATCACCACATGACTCCCTGTGTCTGGACCTTAACACTTCTAGACAGGTTTAGATCACCATATTACTCCCTGTGTCTGGACCTGGACACTTCTAGACAGGTATAGATCACCAGGTTACTCCCTGTGTCTGGACCTTGACACTTCTAGACAGTTATAGATCACCACATGACTCCCTGTGTCTGGACATTGACACTTCTAGACAGGTATAGATCACCACATGACTCCCTGTGTCTGGACCTGGACACTTCTAGAATAGTATTGATCACCAGGTGACTCCATGTCTCTGGACCTGGACACTTCTAGACAGGTATAGATCACCACATGACGCCCTGTGTCTGGACGTGGACACTTCTTGACAGGTATAGATCACCAGGTGACTCCGTGTGTCTAGACCTGGACACTTCTAGACAGGTATAGATCACCAGGTGACTCCATGTCTCTGGACCTGGACACTTCTAGACAGGTATAGATCACCACATGACTCCCTGTGTCTGGACCTGAAAACTTCTAGACAGGTATAGATCGCTACATGACTCCCAGTGTCTGGACCTGAAAACTTCTAGACAGGTATATATCACTACTTGACTCCCACTGTCTTGACTTGGACTTTTCTAGACAGGTATAGATCACCACATGACTCCCAGTGTCTTGACTTGGACACTTCTAGACTGGTATAGATCACCACATGACTCCCTGTGTCTGGACATGGACACTTCTAGACAGGTATTGATCACCAGGTGACTCCCTGTGTCTGGACCTGGACACTTCTAGACAGGTATAGATCACCACATGACTCCCTGTGTCTGGACATGGACACTTCTAGACAGATATAGATTACCACATGACTCCCTGTGTCTGGGCCTGGACACATCTAGACAGGTATAGATCACCACATTACTCCCTGTGTCTGGACCTGAAAACTTCTAGACAGGTATAGATCGCTACATGACTCCCAGTGTCTTGACTTGGACACTTCTAGACAGGTATAGATCAACACATGACTCACTGTGCCAGGACCTTGACTTTCCTAGACAGGTAAAGATCACCACATGACTCCCTGTGCCTTGACTTGGACACTTCTAGACAGGTATAGATCACCTGGTGACTCCCTGTCTATGGACTTGGACTTTTATGGACAGGTATAGATCACCACATGACTCCCTTTGTCTGGACTTGGACACTTCTAGACAGGTATAGATCACAACATGTTTCCCTGTGTCTGGACTTGGACACTTCTAGACAGATATAGATCACAACATGACTCCCTGTGCCTGGAGCTTGACACTTCTAGACAGGTATAGATCACCACATGACTCCCAGTGTCTTGACTTGGACACTTCTAGACAGGTATAGATCACCTGGTGACTCCCTGTGTTTTGACCTGGACACTTCTAGACAGGTACGGATGACCAGGTGACTCCCTGTCTCTGGACCTGGACTTTTATGGACAAGTATAGATCACCACATGACTCCCTGTGTCTGGACTTGGACGCTTCTAGACAGATATAGATCACAACATGACTCCCCGTGCCTGGAGCTTGACACTTCTAGACAGGTATAGATCATCACATGACTCCCTGTGTCTGGACCTGGACACTTCTAGACTAGTATTGATCACCAGGTGACTCCATGTCTCTGGACCTGGACACTTCTAGACAGGTATAGATCACCACATGACTCCCTGTGTCTGGACCTGGACGCTTCTAGACAGGTATAGATCACCACATGACTCCCTGTGTCTGGACCTTAACACTTCTAGACAGATATAGATCACCACATGACTCCCAGTGTCTTGACTTGGACACTTCTAGACAGGTATAGATCAACACATGACTCCCTGTGCCAGGACATGGACTTTTCTAGACAGGTATAGATCACCACATGACTCCCAGTGTCTTGACTTGGACACTTCTAGACAGGTATAGATCACCACATGACTCCCTGTGTCTGGACATGGAAACTTCTAGACAGGTATGGATCACCAGGTGACTCCCTGTCTCTGGACCTGGACACTTCTAGACAGGTATAGATAACCACATGACTCCCTGTGTCTGAACCTTATCACTTCTAGACAGATATAGATCACCAGGTGACTCCCTGTGTCTGGATCTGGACACTTCTAGACAGGTATAGATCACCAGGTCACTCCCTGTGTCTTCATTTGGACACATTTAGACAGGTATACATCACCAGATGATTCCCTGTGTCTGGACCTGGACACTTCTAGACAGGTATATATCACCAGGTGACTCCCTGTGTCTGGATCTGGACACTTCTAGACAGGTATAGATCACCAGGTCACTCCCTGTGTCTTCACTTGGACACTTTTAGACAGGTATACATCACCTGGTGACTCCCTGTGTCTGGACCTGGACACTTCTAGACAGGTATAGATCACCACATGACTCCCTGTGCCTGGACCTGAAAACTTCTAGATAGGTATAGATCACCTGGTGACTCCTTGTGTCTCGATCTGGACACTTTTAGACAGGTATGCATCACCACATGACTCCCTGTGTCTGGACTTGGACACTTCTAGACAGGTATAGATCACCACATGATTCCCTGTCTCTGGACATGGACACTTCTAGACAGGTATTGATCACCACATGACTCCCTGTGCCTGGACCTTGACACTTCTAGACAGGTATAGATCACCACATGACTTCCTCTGTCTGGACTTGGTTTCTTCTAGACAAATATAGATCACCTGGTGACTCTATCCTGTGTCTGGACCTGGACACTTCTAGACAGGTATAGATCACCTGGTGACTTGGACACTGCACGGACAATACACGCACGTACACCGCACCGCACCGCACTGCACCGCTCGACTCCGCTACACTCCGCACCGCACCGCACCGCACCGCACTGCACCGCACCGCACCGCACCGCAACGCACCGCACCGCACCGCACCGCACCGCACCGCACTGCACCGCACCGCACCGCACTGCACTGCATTGCACCGCACCGCCCTGCACCGAACTGCACCACACCGCTCCACTCCGCACGCACCACACCGCTCTGCACCGTACCGCACCACACCACTCCGCACCCCACCCCACCGCACTGCACCACACCACACCACACCGCTCCGCAGCGCACCACACCGCACCGCACCGCACCGCACCGCACTGCACCGCACCGCACCGCACCGAACCGCACCGCACCGCACCGCACCGCATCGCTCTGCACCGCACCGCATCGCACCGCTCCGCACTGCACCGCACTGCACTGCACCACGCCGCACCGCACCGCACCACACCTCAGCACACGCACGCACGCACGCACGCACGCACGAACAGACACCCTCACGACGCCACACCACACCAGACGCACGCACGAGCGCACCACACTGCATATATACCATATACACACAATTACACGAATGCACGCGCGCAAGCACACTACACAACACTAGATACAAAACACACAAGCAAACATACACACATATATACATACACACACATACACACACACTCACATACACTCAAACACATACACACGTGCGCGTACACACACGCACATACCCACACACGTATACACACATACACGCGCGCACGCACACACACATACACGCAAACATACACACACTCACATACAGGCACGTACACATGAACACACGCCACGCACGCACACACGCAAGTTTACACACATTCACACCAACATGTCGCTATATGTATGCAACAGTGGTGATCGTTGAACCCATTTCACCTTACCTACAAAGTAGATGCGATGTCAGGTATGCTACGATAGTGTGATATGACACATTGGCATGCATTGCGAAACACTTATGATAACTCAGCTATCAGTATCCGTCTGGATTACAGCTCACTTACATGTCCTGCATATGATATTGATAGCACACATACTAGTCATTGTTTGATGCCCTTATGGGAAACAATATCTGATTAGCCGTTGTGCCTTTGCAAAATTTAGATGTGGCATTGCACCTTTAAAAACCGAAAGCGGCAGACATAGTAATCTAAAGGTTGAAGACAGAGTGTGGTTTATCTGGAATGATCATAATGAGGATGAACGACATGTTTTATTTCAGTGTCCACTGCACGATGATCTAGGATCTGCGTTATTTACGAGTATAAGGGCTAAAATGTCCAACTTTTTAAATCCGTCAAAAATGAGAAATTGTGTCTCTTTTAAGCATGCGGTGTATTTCTCTGCCAGAACCTGTTTTTTTAATATTACAACCCAGAAAGCTATTGCTATATGGATAAGGCATTTCTATCTGTATATATCATCCATGGGCCAGTTCTGTGCTCCGTCTCTCATTACTTCATATGAGTGGCGCTGCATTATCATTTTTATGTATAAACTCAGCGGTGAGACGAGAATAAAATATCTATTTGTCTGTCTGTTATCACTCTGTCCAGAATCTTCCTGTCCCATTGGTTATTCCGTAACAATATATTTTAGTGTAGGCCCAAAAGTCACGTGACTGATACTGACCTCGACTAGTGACCCTTCGCATTATCAACATCCATGTTTTACAGGCTTTATGTACGTCTTGTGTTACAGGTGGAAACGAATTGATAACCGTTAAGAAATGAATGGATACCTGCGAGATAATGAAATACTCAGTGTATTTTGGGTAACGGGACTTCCAACGTGTGATCGCCCCAGGCTTGGCGTGGCTGTGTGTGTGGTTGAGGATACCCCATGGGCAGTATTCTACTCTGAAAGGACATCATACACATCTTGTGTTCACGCGGAGTATAACTTGATTCGCGATTTAAACCGCTATTTTACCAAAACCAAACTTTTCATTGTTGGTATGGGAGATACTTTGAAAATTAAGGTTTTCCAGAACTACAGCCCATGCTGGAACTGTGCCCGTTTGTATTGTGGTATTCTGGACACCCTCAGAAGGCGTCGGCTCAATGTGACATTAAGCATTCATTTTGTGTGCTTGTACAACATCAGCTGGGACGAAGCTGATTTCACATCTTCATCCTCCTACCTGGACCGGGAAACTCAGGAAGTAAACGTCGAGGGATTACTGACGTTGAGGAAGCAGGGCGTGAGTCTGAACACTTTCACACACAACACATGGACAGACCTACGGCTAGTCCTGGTAATACTTGGGCCGTACGTCAATCCACGTTATCTTAGGAGGTTTTCGGGGATTCTCGTAAATCCTCAGGGAAGAGAATCAGCTGATAACAAAACAGCGGCTAGCCTTAAAAAAATATTAAGTCATTCATATTGACTGTTTAGCATGCATGTCTTAGAGTTGAAATCTACTGAGTGTAGGGCGTTTAAATGGTCAGTTGGTGGCGTCATGTCATTGTGCGAGTTGATGAAGAAGAAAAGAGAGTTCTGCGTCATTTATAAATAGAGTTTACTGGTGAAAGTGTTCTGATTGGCCAATGACATTCGCGTTTGTGATGACGTGATGCCAAAAATAGGGAAGTGCGTGGTACAATGACGGAGAATCCAGTATTTGAATGAAACCAGTCACCTGACATGAACAATACACTTAGTTATGTCCAAGAACGTACGTTTTGCCCTCAGATGGTAGGGCAGACTGGAAACGGAAGACAAAACACAGAGATGAAGTTTAGACCAGCATCCGTGGTTATTGTTGATGGGGCATAGCGGTCGAAAAGATACAAGTAATGACTGTCACGTGACGGAACCCACACCTGTACCTAGTGGCCTATATGTTCCCGGTGCGGAGACCCGCTCTGTCACTTGCGCATAGGCAGGATGGCGGTTCTTCCGTTCGTCCGCTTCTGTCGATGATGTGGGACCGTCACCTTGGTTGGTTGTTGTAGCTTTAAGTGTTTGAGAAGTCGACTTCTGCCTCAGCAAATTTCGGCTCACCTGTGTGAGTCGGGTGCACCTGTCTATTATGAGGTATAAATACGATCGTTTAGCGATTAAACGGTAAACTAAACGTCAAAATGTCTCCACTTTTAAAACGCGTTTAGCGTTTTGTTTCTGAACACTACTTGTTAGTTTCTAAACACCAACGTTTAGGTTTCTAAATATGCATGTTTAGTTACTAAAGACCTTATATTAAACACTATGCGTTTAGAAAACTAAACGCTGAAATGTCTCCACTTTTAAAACGCGTTTAGCGTTTTGTTTCTGAACACTACTTGTTAGTTTCTAAACACCAACGTTTAGGTTTCTAAATATGCATGTTTAGTTACTAAAGACCTTATATTAAACACTATGCGTTTAGAAAACTAAACGCTGAAATGTCTCCACTGATAAAACGCGTTTAGTGCCTAAACGGTCGCCTGTTTAACTGAATTAAGCTAGAATCAATATCATATGATGTCTTCATACCAATAAAAAGTACATAACTGGGAAACACACATATTTAACCAAAGAAATGTAGAATAAAACATTTTATTTTAGCATTAGGAAACATGTCAATCTAGTCAAGTCGATCATGCATGCTTCAACTTTCTTCAAGAAGTTAACACAAATTTGGGTTTCCTTGAAAAAGAGTTCTTGCATAACGCCTAACATCTTTGCATACTGCCTCGGGTAATCCAGCCAAGCTACATAGTATATGGCCAGCAGCTGGACCCCTTTATGACAGGAAGGTTTACCCTGTCTGCGTGTATGATTGCCTCAGTTATCCGGTTGTCCTTTACAAAGATCCGAAGCATTGGCCCTACTGGCAACTTTGTTTTCTCGGCTTCCTCGTCAATTTGTTTAGGAGACAACTCCTCTAACCAACATATATGCGTGATAAATAAAAATAATGATAATAATAATAATAATAATATCATACTTATTATTTCTATTATTTTTGTCATGACATTTATAAATCAGTATAATAAAGAAAAGAATAACCTTAATCAATACACGCACTGATCTACAAAACATACTACCGCCCCCAGCAATTACCTTTAATCAAGTCTTACAAATTACTCCTTACATGCCGAAAATATCTAATCTTTGTAAAATGAAATAGAATACACAAAAGACGGTGAAAGAGTAAAAGACACCTTTGATTTGTCCAAAATTGACGTGCTTTTCGCGCCTCGGCCCCTGTCATATCCAGTTTCCCTCTCCATATAGCGAAAAGCCTCAATATCTTCCATTAGTTCCTGTAAAAGTCAAAGCATGAAATTATTTTCTAAATGGACGTTTAATACGCCGGTTCAATAATTAAAATGAATAGTGATCATTTCCAATATAAAGTTTTAGTTATTTTGCTAATCTAAAATAATGTGTTTTAGTCTTACGTCAGCTTCGTCAGTGGGGGGCATGACTTCCTTCACGGCGTTGAATAAATCATTTGTTGATTTTTCCTCACCTTTCATTAATTTGATCTCCATGAAAATCCTGCAATATATGAAATAATAGATGTAGAATACGAGCAAGATGCTGCAGTGCATGTCACAACAAAGTTTCGGTCATGTTTGTATCGGACAAGGTGTTGTTCATATTTTAAAGGATTACTTGTGGCGAAGAAACACATTGAACAAGTAAAATTATCCATTCTTTCCATAACATAAGAATTAGAACAGGCAAAAACAAGTTTTTTCTGTGATAGTCCTACAAGACCATGTACCCCACCAGAGAAGAATAAATTCCACAAGTAGCAACACCGCTGCTTTCTTAATCAACGTCAGATGCATTGTATTTACAAAATATTTGTATGTAAATCTTCATTCTACATATCCCTACATCGTACTGATTCAATTTATTGCCTTAGATGTTGACCAATTATATGTTTCAACTGCCAAAATAGAAAATAGAAATAGAAAATGCAGTTGTAGAAGTCCACAGTATGTTAAGATATGTGTTGGGTTATTTGTTTAGTCACTGAGCGTATTTTTTTTATTCTGGGATCTATCTGTTACTTAAATCACCCAAGAAAGAGTAAAATCATAAAGATTTCAGCGAAGAGGTTATATTTCCGACTACTATATCCATAGTATTTCCTCTATTATTAATATTTTGTCAATTTGAAATAAGTTCTTTCAGGCCTCCTTTTAATATTTGCTTTGTTTGTGTATTAAACAGTAAATGTTTAATATCTAAACGGTACCGAGTAAGACGACTAAATGGAAATTGTTTAGATATTAAACGTAAACGATTTGTTTCTTAACAAAATCCGTTTAGTTACCTAAACGATCTAAACACCCATTTTTTACAGTGTTGTTACTAAAGTAGGTTCTTAGTTCAATATCTATTCACACTCCGGCGCAGTGGTGACTCAGCATAACACCACTGCCACATGTTAATTTGCATATCACGTGACCAGACTTTTCTCTTGTTTGTAAAGGAGCGGTCGGGTAGCGTAGTGGTTAAAGCCTTCGCTCGTCACGCCGAAGATCCGGGTTCGATTCCCGACATGGGTACAATGTGTGAAGCCCATTTCTGGTGTCCCCCGCCGTGATATTGCTGGAATATTGCTAAAAGCGGCGTAAAACCATACTCACTCACTCACTCTTGTTTGTAAACAAACGAGGTTTTTCAGAAATCAGTATAGAACGGACTAATACAAGTCTTTGGGGGCGCTTTACATATTGTTTTGCATAATTATATATATATATATATGCTACTACAACTGCGTAAGTGAGTTACATGACAATATATATTTATACATCAAAGTGACCGTATCGCTAATTCACCTTTGGGCTTCGATGACAGCACGTGGAGCCGTACAACCAATGTAAACCAAGGATAACTACGGAAAAACATGAAACGGATGAAAAGCATATGCAACATCTTGAATGGACTGTGAAAGATGTGACGAATCGTCACATGGCGCTGGCCTGTGGCAGAGGTACTATGCTGGCTAGCTGCCGGCCGCATGGAACTTATTTACTTACTTACTTACTTTGGAGATTTAACGTGCACTTTCCGACTGATGCGTATTTCGCACACGGGCCCGGCCAGGCCATTTAATGTGTTTCCGAAAGGGGCGAAAGTGGTGTGTGCAACCCAAGAGGGGGCTTTAGGGGTTGCTTATATTGAATTTGGGAATTTTGAGATTTGGAATAGATGCCGATGGGGTTGGGGAGGAGAACTAAGGGAGCTGGGTATGGTGGATGTTTGTTTGTTTATGTGATTTTGATTTGGTAGATTATAGTGTTTTTAGATGCGTTTTATTAGTTCCGTTTTGATTAAGAATACGCCTAAGGCCTTGAAGTTTTCTGGTTTATTTTGTTGGTTTAGTATTGCTTCTAGAGTGAGAGCCTTGTTTAGATTGAGGGTGGTTTGTAATGCGGTTCGATGTGTTAGGTAGTGTGTGCAGTGGATGAGTGCGTGTTCTGGGGTTTCTAGTTGTTTGCAGTGTGGGCAGTTACCTGTAGTGTGTTTGTTTTGTTTTTTTTGTTAGGTGGTTATTTAGGTTGGTGTGTCCTGTTTGGAGTTTAGTGATTACTCTGTCGATGTTTTTTATGGATAGAGAATTTTTTGGTTTGGTTGGTGGTTTGCTGAGTACTTTTTTGATTTGGCTATTTGAGTTTAGATATAGGTTATGCCATTTTTGGGTGATATTTTGCTTGTTTACGCTTTTAATTTCTGATTTTGAGATGGGTAAGTTTAAGCTTATTTCTGGGATTTTGAGGGATAGTTTGGCTGCCTTATCGGCGTTTTCATTACCGTATATTCCTACGTAGGCGGGTATCCACAAGAAGGTTATATGTTTGCCTGCCTTAGTTAGGTATGCTAGTGTGGTGGTTTTAGCTATGTTTGGGTCGGTTTGTATATTTGTTTGGCTAGCTAGTGTTTTGTCTATTTTGGAAATTTTAAGTTTAGGGGTGAAGATATTTGATTGTTTGCAGTTTTGTTTAAGATTTTTAATTTGGTGTCCATTTAGGTAGTTTGTTATTCTTTGGATTAGTTTACTTATAATGTAGAGGGTGGTTGGGTTAGTCCATGTTTGTGTCATTGCTTCTTCTCTTGTTTTCATTGGCTTGTTCAAACTGTGCGCTTTTCATCTATCTTGCACTAGGCACAACACCACTTTAGAAGTCAGTCAACAAGTTGGACTGGGACAGATCTTTGAACAAATAATTCGATTGTTAAGGTTAGTAATTGCCTGTTAATATCATTGTATGTATTTGTATAATGATATAACTTATGTCTTCTAGGTTATGTGGAATGTAATTTTAGTATCATTAACATGCTTATCTCTGGTGTGGTGATTGTGTCACCATATTGCTCAGTTATTATTACATAAGGCTATGTATATACAAGTACTATCACTGCTTCTAGTCCTTCTTCTTTCGGTATGTGATTATTTGAGTGAATGCGTTGATTTTAATAATTGTGTAAAGACTGCATTTGCATGCAATGTCACGCATTGTATGTTAGTGTGTTGATGGTTACATTTCCTGCAATGCTTCCATCAATCACGGCGGCTGTCTGGAGAGGACAAACACCCCGGTCTCACCCACAGGGTCCGGATAATTTACATGTTTGTCGTGTCTCGAAATATATTTTATAAATAGTGTATCATACAAAATGTATGATCAGTTAATGAATTAGTATAGTAGTTTCAACAAAGTGGTAATTGTATTTGTAATGTTCATTGTATTTTAGAACCATTGACCATCTATATATTGTAATCTTATCAGTAATGTCGGGATCGAGTTATCGCCCTTGATGAATTGTTTGTTTACTCTAGGGTGAAGATAATGATTATATATATCATTGATTATTAAGTTCATGTTCATGTACAGAATATAGACGTATGTTTTTATTCAATGAAAGATCGCTTTGTATTGTATTAGTATATGTGTCTATGAAACCTGTGTACTGCTGCCTTTACAATGGTATTTGTTAATGTGTTGTACATCACAGGGTGTCATTATCTACTACGGCAATAAAGACTCACACCCGTAGCCTGTGTTGGACCTTGTATTTGCCATCACAAACCCCGGTTACAAAGTTACTCCAACTGAAGAGGGGAGGGAAGAAGAAGAGCCAACTGATGTTACTGTTCACCAGAACGAGAATCCAGAATGGCAAAATTATTATTACAGATTTAAAGGACCTCAAATAAATAAAACATATGTTCAACAAAACAGTATGTCAACATTTGTGTCTGCAACATACTCCCTCCCCTCCCACATTTGCTTTACGTCCAAGTAAATAGATACAGTATATTTACATTTCATTTTCAGGAAGATCTGATCATGTGCAACGGTACGTTATGGGGGGCTCTTAACAGCCGGTGAAACAGTTGATAGAACTCATCTGTCAGCTTGGCGCTATCAGCTGTCAACCTTACAGTGTGATGTCCTGAACAGTATCACCCATCCCCCAGTGTGATGTCCTGAACGGTGTCCTCCGTCTCCATCCTTGATGTCCTGAATGATGTCCTCCATCTCCCTCCTTGATGTACTGAACGGTGTCCTCCGTCTCCCAGCATGATGTACTGAACAGTGTCCTCCGTCTCCCTCCTTGATGTACTGAACGGTGTCCTCCGTCTCCCAGCTTGATGTACTGAACAGTGTCCTCTGTCTCCATCCTTGATGTACTGAACGATGTCCTCCGTCTCCCTCCTTAATGTACTGAACGGTGTCCTCCATCTCCGTCCTTGATATACTGAACGATGTCCTCCATCTCCCTCCTTGATGTATTGAACGGTTTCCTCCGTCTCCCAGCTTGATGTACTGAACAGTGTCCTCCGCCTCCCTCCTTGATGTACTGAACGATGTCCTCCATCTCACTCCTTGATGTACTGAACGGTGTCCTCCGTCTCCTGGTTTGATGTAGTGAAGGATGTCCTACGTCTCCCTCCTTGATGCACTGAACGATGTCCTCCGTCTCCCTTCTTGATGTACTGAACGGTGTCCTCCATCTCCTAGTTTGGTGTAGTGAAGGATGTCCTACGTCTCCCTCCTTGATGCACTGAACGATGTCCTCCATCTCCCTCCTTGATGTACCGAACGGTGTCCTCCATCTCCCTCCTTGATGTACTGAACGGTGTCCTCTGTCTCCCTCCTTGAAGTACTGAACGATGTCCTCCATCTCCCTCCTTGATGTACTGAACGGTGTCTTCCGTCTCCTAGTTTGATGTAGTGAAGGATGTCCTACGTCTCCCTCCTTGATGCACTGAACGATGTCCTCCGTCTCCCTTCTTGATGTACTGAACGGTGTCCTCCATCTCCTAGTTTGATGTAGTGAAGGATGTCCTCCGCCCCGATCCTTGATGCAAAGAAAGATGTCCTCCGTCTCCCTCCTTGATGTTCTGAACGGTGTCCTCCATCTCCCTCCTTGATGTACTGAACGGTGTCCTCTGTCTCCCTCCTTGAAGTACTGAACGATGTCCTCCATCTCCCTCCTTGATGTACTGAACGGTGTCTTCCGTCTCCTAGTTTGATGTAGTGAAGGATGTCCTACGTCTCCCTCCTTGATGCACTGAACGATGTCCTCCGTCTCCCTTCTTGATGTACTGAACGGTGTCCTCCATCTCCCTCCTTGATGTACTGAACGATGTCCTCCGTCTCCCTCCTTGATGTACTGAACGGTGTCCTCCGTCTACTTTCTTGATGTACTGAAAGATGTTCTCCATCTCCCTCCTTGATGCACTGAACCGTGTCCTCCGTCTCCATCCTTAATGTAACGAACGATGTCCTCCGTCTCCATCCTTGATGTACTGAACGGTGTCCTCCGTCTACTTTCTTGATGTACTGAAAGATGTTCTCCATCTCCCTCCTTGATGCACTGAACCGTGTCCTCCGTCTCCATCCTTAATGTAACGAACGATGTCCTCCATCTCCCTCCTTGATGTACTGAACGGTTTCCTCCGTCTCCCAGCTTGATGTACTGAACGGTGTCCTCCATCTCCCTCCTTGATGTAGTGAACGGTGTCTCCATCTCTGTCCTTGATGTACTGAACGATGTCCTCCATCTCCCTCCTTGATGTATTGAACGGTTTCCTCCGTCTCCCAGCTTGATGTACTTAACAGTGTCCTCCATCTCCCTCCTTGATGTACTGAACGGTGTCCTCCATCTCCCTCCTTGATGTACTGAACGGTTTCCTCCGTCTCCCTCCTTAATGTACTGAACGATGTCTTCCATCTCACTCCTTGATGTACTGAACGGTGTCCTCCGTCTCCTGGTTTGATGTAGTGAAGGATGTTCTACGTCTCCCTCCTTGATGCACTGAACGATGTCCTCCGTCTCCCTTCTTGATGTACTGAACGGTGTCCTCCATCTCCTAGTTTGATGTAGTGAAGGATGTCCTCCGTCTCCCTCCTTGATGCACTGAACGATGTGCTCCATCTCCCTCCTTGATGTACTGAACGGTGTCCTCCATCTCCCTCCTTGATGTACTGAACGGTGTCCTCTGTCTCCCTCCTTGATGTACTGAAAGATGTCCTCCATCTTCCTCCTTGATGTACTGAACGGTGTCTTCCGTCTCCTAGTTTGATGTAGTGAAGGATGTCCTACGCCTCCCTCCTTGATGCACTGAACGATGTCCTCCGTCTCCCTTCTTGATGTACTGAACGATGTCCTCCATCTCCCTCCTTGATGTACTGAACGGTGTCATCCATCTCCCTCCTTGATGTACTGAACGGTGTCCTCCGTCTCCCTCCTTGATGTACTAAACGATGTCCTCCGTCTCCATCCTTGATGCACTGAACGATGTCCTCCATCTCCCGCCTTGGTGTACTGAACGGTGTCCTCCATCTCCCTCCTTGATGTACTTAACGATGTCCTCCATCTCCATCCTTGATGCACTGAACGATGTCCTCCATCTCCCACCTTGATGTACTGAAAGATGTCCTCCATCTCCCTCCTTGATGTACTGAACAATGTCCTCCATCTCCATCCTTGATGCACTGAACGATGTCCTCCATCTCCCTCCTTGATGGACTGAACGGTTTCTTCCGTCTCCCAGCTTGATGTACTGAACGGTGTCCTCCATCTCCCTGCTTGATGTACTGAACGATGCCCTCCGTCTCCCTTCTTGATGAACTGAACGATGTCCTCCATCTCCTTCCTTGATGTACTGAAGGATGTCCTCCATCTCCCTTCTTGATGTACTGAACGATGTCCTCCGTCTCCCTTCTTGATGTACTGAACGATGTCTTCCATCTCCCTCCTTGATGTAGTGAAGGGTGTCCTCCGTCTCCTAGTTTGATGTAGTGAAGGATGTCCTACGTCTCCCTGCCTGATGCACTGAACAATGTCCTCCGTATCCCTTCTTGATGTACTGAACGATGTCCTCCGTCTCCCTCCTTGATGTACTGAATGATGTCCTCCGTCTCCCTTCTTGATGTACTGAACGATGTCCTCCATCTCACTCCTTGATGTACTGAACGGTGTCCTCCGTCTTCTAGTTTGATGTAGTGAAGGATGTCCAACGTCTCCCTCCTTGATGCACTGAACGATGCCCTCCGTCTCCCTCCTTGATGTACTGAACGGTGTCCTCCATCTCCCTCCTTGATGTACTGAACGATGTCCTCCATCTCCCTCCTTGATGTACTGAACGGTGTCCTCCGTCTCCCTCCTTGATGTACTGAACGGTGTCCTCCATCTCCCTCCTTGATATACTGAACGGTGTCCTCCGTCTCCCTCCTTAATGTACTGAACGATGTCCTACGTCTCCCTCCTTGATGCACTGAACGGTGTCCTGGCTCCCTCCTTGATGTACTGAACGATGTCCTCCATCTCCCTCCTTGATGCACTGAACGGTGTCCTCCATCTCCCTCCGTGATGTACTGAACGGTGTCCTCCATCTCCCTCCTTGATGTACTGAACGATGTCCTCCGACTCCCTTTTTGATGTACTTAACGGTGTCCTCCGTCTCCCTCCTTGATGTACTCAAAGGTGTCCTCCATCTCGCAGCTCGATGTACTTCACGGTGTCCTCCATCTCGCTGCTCGATGTACTTCACGGTGTCCTCCGTCTCCCTCCTTGATGTACTCAAAGGTGTCCTCCATCTCGCAGCTCGATGTACTTCACGGTGTCCTCCATCTCGCTGCTCGATGTACTTCACGGTGTCCTCCGTCTCCCTCCTTGATGTACTCAAAGGTGTCCTCCATCTCGCAGCTCGATGTACTTCACGGTGTCCTCCATCTCGCTGCTCGATGTACTTCACGGTGTCCTCTGTCTCCCTCCTTGATGTACTGAACGCTGTCCTCCATCTCCCTTCTTGATGTACTGAACGGTCTCCTCCGTCTCCTAACGTGATGTTATCAGCATTATCATTCATCGTATCATGGCGGTCGAAGAGACAGACAAACTGGCTTTGGTGCAGAACCTCTCTGCTTGCGCACAGAGAAGTAGACAATTTTTTGATGTGACTCCCACACCTGCAGCAAGGTCCTGTGGGGCATCTGATGGAACTCATCTCACCTCTCGCGATGTGTATGTTTGTGTAAACATCAGTGTTTAAATCAAGTTGCTAGAATTGCTCAAATTGGCAGATTTCTCATTGTCGCGATTGGCCATGTAACATAAAATTAACCTGAAGAAAGCCAAACCTTTGGAGGAAAAGATGCAAACTAAAAGTTGTCATGTAACAATGTAGTCTACTTTTGATCTATTTGTCAAACTGACATAAGGTTCCATGCGTGCAGCACCCACAGGTCACACGTTGACCACCCTGCATGCGTGCAGCACCCACCGGTCACGCGTTGACCACCCTCCATGTGTGCAGCACCCACTGGTCACACGTTGACCACCCTGCATGCGTGCAGCACCCACCGGTCACACGTTGACCACCCTGCATGTGTGCAGCACCCACCGGTCACACGTTGACCACCCTGCATGCGTGCAGCACCCACTGGTCAAACGTTGACCACCCTGCATGCGTGCAGCACCCACTGGTCACACGTTGACCACCCTCCATGTGTGCAGCACCCACTGGTCACACGTTGACCACCCTCCATGTGTGCAGCACCCACCGGTCACACGTTGACCACCCTCCATGCGTGCAGCACCCACCGGTCACACGTTGACCACCCTGCATGCGTGCAGCACCCACCCGTCACACGTTGACCACCCTCCATGTGTGCAGCACCCACCGGTCACACGTTGACCACCCTCCATGTGTGCAGCACCCACTGGTCACACGTTGACCACCCTGCATGCGTGCAGCACCCACCGGTCACACGTTGACCACCCTGCATGCGTGCAGCACCCACCGGTCACACGTTGACCACCCTGCATGTGTGCAGCACCCACCGGTCACACGTTGACCACCCTCCATGCGTGCAGCACCCACCGGTCACACGTTGACCACCCTGCATGCGTGCAGCACCCACCCGTCACACGTTGACCACCCTCCATGTGTGCAGCACCCACCGGTCACACGTTGACCACCCTGCATGCGTGCAGCACCCACCGGTCACACGTTGACCACCCTCCATGTGTGCAGCACCCACCGGTCACACGTTGACCACCCTGCATGCGTGCAGCACCCACCGGTCACACGTTGACCACCCTGCATGCGTGCAGCACCCACCGGTCACACGTTGACCACCCTGCATGTGTGCAGCACCCACCGGTCACACGTTGACCACCCTGCATGTGTGCAGCACCCACCGGTCACACGTTGACCACCCTCCATGTGTGCAGCACCCACCGGTCACACGTTGACCACCCTCCATGCGTGCAGCACCCACCGGTCACACGTTGACCACCCTCCATGTGTGCAGCACCCACCGGTCAAACGTTGACCACCCTCCATGCGTGCAGCACCCACCGGTCACACGTTGACCACCCTCCATGTGTGCAGCACCCACCGGTCACACGTTGACCACCCTGCATGCGTGCAGCACCCACCGGTCACACGTTGACCACCCTGCATGTGTGCAGCACCCACCGGTCATACGTTGACCACCCTGCATGCGTGCAGCACCCACCGGTCACACGTTGACCACCCTGCATGTGTGCAGCACCCACCGGTCACACGTTGACCACCCTCCATGTGTGCAGCACCCACCGGTCACACGTTGACCACCCTGCATGCGTGCAGCACCCACCGGTCAAACGTTGACCACCCTCCATGTGTGCAGCACCCACCGGTCACACGTTGACCACCCTCCATGTGTGCAGCACCCACCGGTCACACGTTGACCACCCTCCATGCGTGCAGCACCCACCGGTCACACGTTGACCACCCTCCATGTGTGCAGCACCCACCGGTCACACGTTGACCACCCTGCATGTCCGAGAGCAGCCCGTGGATCTCCCGTGTCACGTGTTTACTGTGCGCTCTCAACGCGTGTCATGGGAATGAACTGTATGTATGACGGCGGTCTGGGTCAATACCAATAACGTGTGCCAAGTTTGAACAATCGATGACAATCTGCTCATTTTTATGATATATCAAATATATATCTAAATAACTTTTGAGTTTCCTTTTTGGCAGGTTGAAACAGGTTGAATATTTTGGCCACGTGTTGAGGCTCGGTATTAACTTTCATTACAGTGCTGTGCCGTAGCCAGCCGGGGCATTTTTTTTTTATAGAAAACAGTTTTATTTGAATCAAGTTGGGGACATGTGATAATGTATGGTCCCAAACCAGATAACTGACCCAACATTTCTCTTAGCCCATGTCAAAATAGCTGCAATGGAAATTCTAAAATAAACATTTCTAAAAACTCCTTAATATCAAATGGCACCAGTTCAGTATGTGCTTTATATATAGACATGCAATGTTTGGCAAGGAAATATGTAACAGTTTATTTGTTATACTCCATAAGTCTACCAACCCTATATTCAAACTTAAATCCAACTTGTTGCCATGGAAACGTAAAGAATATAAATTTATAAAATTCCAATATAGAAAAAGGCACCAGTTCAGTAAGTGCCTGGTAGACATGCAAAGTTTTGTAAGAAAGTATTTAATGGGTTTTGAGTTACGCTCCGGAAACGAACACCACCCTTATAGAACCTAAGTCCAACTTGTTGCCATGTAAACGTACAAAATAAATAATTCTAAAATTGTAGTTTAAACCTATGAAAAGTAACATGTAGAAATATTCAACAGTTTTTGAGTTCTGCTTCGGAAACTAACATGTTTACATGAAAATTTGAGATGAAAAAATTGCAAAATAGCAAAAGCCACAACTTCACCACTTGAGTGATATAAATGCAGAGTTTGATCAAGAAATATTTAACGGTTTAAGAGGTCCGCTCCGGAAACAAACATCACTCAGAAAGTTAGCCTATGCCGAGCATGCGTTCATGAAAATTAGAAAATGAAAAAATTGGAAAAATTCCAAAATAGCAAAAGGCACAACTTCACCACTTTAGTGATATAAATGCAGAGTTTGATCAAGAAATATTTAACGGTTTAAGAGGTCCGCTCCGGAAACGATTCAGAAAAACGGACGGACGGACATGTCAATAGCTATATCCCCCCGCATTATATGCAGGGGGATAAAAAAAAAGTTAACTACGGCCTTGCAGTGATAGTGGTGGGTCGAAGTGAAACATTCTGGTCTCACTCCCTGCGGTACCAGGGACAAATCTGACACGGGCATATGGCAACTTGTTGTGCAAGCGAACATGGCAACACGTTACACGTGATATAGTTCTAAGACGTTCACCACCCAAGGGCACGGGCATGCTGCTGACAAATCTAGAAAGATTCGAGCCCAACATCATAAATAGCATTCGTGACCAACTCGTGTTATTCCGGGACAAGCCGAACAGCGACTCGTGCCCCTCTCATGGCCATTTTTGCGACCGGGTTCCGTCTTAGCGCAAACGGGCATACCTAAAACAATTGTCAACTCGTTGCGTAATGGTTCACATATTATTTCCACATGTATTATATATATTTCAGAGGCAATTGAAAACACATTGGGACGTGCGGAATTATACAGTATGATTGAACACATTTAACTGTGTCTTGGGTATAGTTTTAGATGCAAGACATATGTAGAATCAAAAATTATTTCCGAGGGATTCTTTGACGAAGAACTTAAAATCATACGCGCATTCTGATAGGTTTGTCGTATTTTCGCACATAACATTCATCGATAGGGGGATGAGTCTTCTTGCAGGTTACGGGAATGCATAAATAGGTTTCTGGGAGAATTAAGGGACGCAACTCTGCACAGCAAAATGCGGAGCCTTCAGACGGCAAAGCCTCCTCACAGAGAAGAGGCGTGACTGACTTCAGAGTAGAGGTGGAGGCACGCCATGTTCATTGCAAGATGACCTTGAAACAACGCTAGCCGTCATATTGCTGGAATATTGATGAGTGCGGCGTTAAACATCGAGTTTTGTCCCTGACTTGTTAGTGATGTAGGTATTACGTTTTGGTATAATTGAAGACATGTATATGTTTATGATACTTGTGTCAAAACGTATTATTTCAAAATATTTAGTGAAGGAGTTTTACATGTACTGATGACTTAAAAAACATACCAAACAATTGACAAACAACGATATTCCAAATAAAGTGTTTGTAATCATGAAATATGATACAATGATACAGCGTTATGGGCAGTAAAACTTCAGGACTCAAGTGTACAATTACGTGGAGGGACATGGTGAGAGTGGACACAGAAGAGGTGGCCCACAAAGACGTTTGACGTCAACTTACTTCAGCAGAAATCGCCATGTGTACGGAGTGTAAAAACATATCTGTTTTCTCTAGTTAATTCGTTAAGTGATAAAAAGGTTATTTCAAAACCTTTCAGCATACATGTCTACTTTCAATTAATCAGACACTATTTATAAAAATTGCAATTATTACATAAACAGTTATTAGTCGGAAAATGAGTCCACATGTTCGATGCCATTTATCAATAAATAAATATGAATTGATGCTTGTGAATTTTTGTGTTGCTAAGATACTGATTGAAAATATATGGAGACGTAAAACTAAAACAGTGACAAAACACCCATAAGGTCCCTTAGCTCATTGTCGGTCACGTATTTCGAGGTTAAAGTCACTCTACAAAGATCTACACTACTCGGACCGGAGAGCAGAGGCTAAAATAGTGTAAGCAGAGGAACTGTTGATTATTGATCATATATCAAAGGACTTTATGCACTTAAATATGAACGACAAAACCCTTTCCATACTAAGATAGCTCCATTGTACGACTAGTCCGCAAACATACATGTGTCTGAAAAAGTTCATGAATCAGACCTCTTGTTTTGTCCACTATTTTGACTGCCTCTCTCCAGTACAACATATACTTCCAGTGGCCTCACACATCGCCAGAGTGGCACAAGACTGAACGCATACCACGCTATGGTCGTGTCGGGAGATATATATCCAGGCATCGCTGATCATGGATCTCATCTCAGATAAAGCATCAATCGCGAATATCTGACCGAACAAGTTTATTGAGCGTAAAGAGCGTAAAAGACAAAAAAGGTGAACATGATATGCGTGTATCCTTGAAAGTCCTTGACGACACCAGGTGTCTGAGAGATGGTAAGTATGCCCTGCTCTACCGATAGCACCCGGCACATGATGTTAAAGAAGCAGACAGTGTTTTTTAGCTGTGACATTTGAATAAAGGTACCTGTTCAGAAGTATCTCGGCACCCTAGAAATGCAGACGTCATAATATGTAGCTGCTGTGTCTGTCTTGTCGTCAGTTGACCGCAACAAACACTTGTCAGTCCAACATACAGTGTCTATCTATGACGTACAATTTTAACGTACTTTTAGGTTGGTATTTATGTAGTGAACTTCATAGCATTGTGTGCGTACAACGGGAAACAAAGACGACTTAATTTGGCATACAGGATTTTTGTGAACATAAAACTTCCTGAATCCCAAATCATGTACATCCTTTAGCACCTTCAACATCTGTATGCACTCGTTTCGATCCGTGCACATCCCATGATATTCAACAAGAAGCTGTCGGACAGAGGAGAGATTCCGAGAGACCACCATTTCCGGCAGGGATCGCCATTCAGAGTGTTCGACGTCCATTTTAAGAACATCGATGATTTTCTGAAAAAGAAATATTGCTTCAGTATTGAGTGAGGAACATGTATAAGGCCGCTTTGAATGTGTTTCAGTTCATAGGTGGGTGAAATTGAGTTTAACGGCGCACTGATATAGCGACGTGCATGCACGTGTTTGTGTGTGTGTGTGTGTGTGTGTGTGTGTGTGTGCTTGTACTAGTCCGGACTGATGCCGAATTATAGTGCTAGCTCAGAGATACCATGCCGCAGTTTAACATGAATACCCCACACAGACACGGAATACTGACTCAGAGCCGACCAATCCTTGTTTTGGCCCATTAATGCTGAGCGCCAGACAAGGTAACAACAAGTACCATCTGTAACCGTCTTTTGGTATGACGCGGCCGGGGATCGAACCCCGGACCTACTACCACTAGACCACGGAGGATGTTATATCAGGTTAAAACCCTTATCATGCAGCCTCACTGATCTTCTGCTACAGTGAGTGAGTGAGTGAGTGAGTGAGTGAGTGAGTATGGTTTTACACCACTTTTAGCAATATTCTAGCAATATCACGGCGGGGGACACCAGAGCTTCACACATTGTACCCATGTAGGGAATCGAACCCGGGTCTTCGGCATAGGGTAACCAATAGGCTACCCCACCACTACCAGAGGACTTAAACAAATGAGGGTGCGGGTTGCAAACACAGTTCCAAACCTTGTTAATTAAAGAGAATGATTATTGTTAAACGCCACTTTCTTCCCACAACCAACTGATGCGCCGTGGTATGACTGAAATAGTGGTCCTACATATGTACCTCCTGGTGATTGAGCATGGCCTTCACTCGGCCCAGGGTGTGCATCTCCCAGTGTTGTCCGTTCACCGTGTTCTCCCTATCTATGCCTACGTTCAAGAAACGAACACGTGCTGATCTCTGGTAGCTGTTTTTCTTCATGCTGAAACGATACCATATTCAAACACATGTAAAACGTCCACTTTACAGTTTATTATAAAATAGATTTCAAGACGTGTTACATCAATATTGAATGTGGTCTAGACGACTGAGGAGTTTTGTCAACAGGTGTGCAAGAATAAGCCCTGATTTTGATCCTTTGTTTGTTGAAACTAACCTTCCACATTTAGCAGACTCCAAGATTCCAAGATTCGCCCTAACTATATACCATTATATGGGGTTCACCAACGAAGTGAACGAAGGCGTGTGTATGTAGAAGTTATACCTTTTGTAAAGATGACAGTAGCGGTAGGGTATAGCTTGAATGTCCATGCAATATCTTTTGGCGTAGTGACAGTTTCTGTTTGTTTGTTTGTCAGTTAACGCCGCACTCAGCAATATTCCAGCTACATGGCGGCGGTCTGTAAATAATCGACAATCCAAAGATTCACATCATGAGCATCGACCCACGGAACTGGGATACGATGACATGCATCAACCACGTCAGCGAGCTTCGGGGTGACAGTACTAGCGTTAGAGTATGGCTTGCATTGATATGCAATAGGTGTTGATAACACTAACGGTTCGGCTCGACATTCCAGACGCTTGTAGTCTGTGCCTACTTGTGTGGGGATGTCGCAAGGTGTACTCACAGAGGCACCTGTAGTCTTTACTTCAGAACATGTAATCATTACGTAACTGTGCCGAGGGATTATATTATTATTTGAGGCTTATTTGTAAATATCTGTGTCACAAGGTAATCCTCAACTGAATTGTTTTATGCTGTGACGCAACGACATCATAGGTCCTGTTGGGTCAGAGGCCAACACCAGTGCCGCCCGAAGGCGCACCATGCAGTCAGCGGATGCCGGCAGGCCCACTCGGTTGCCAGCTGGGAAGTACATGGAGATACGTATGGATCATTTCTTATTTGCTGGAAAGGAAAATCATACAGCACTGCAGATCGTCTGCAGATATGTCTTCTCTGTATTATCAAGAAACTAGTTTCCAAAACTAAAATTACACGGAAAGTCCTCCCCTTGCTGTTAAGGAAGTGAGTAAATTTAGGTAGTCTCCTTAAAACTCTGTTTTCTGGTGTCGGTCTGATCCCAGACACACCTGCATGTATCCCACGTGCAGCGTTTGGTGGTGTGACACCAATCTCCGTGAAAGGGGGCTTCGAACCAGTGACCAGCGGACACTCCTGACAAGCATCGTGATATAGGATTATAAAATTGTACAAACCTTGGGTCAAACGAAAATACGCCACACTCGTAGTTTTTCGCCGTATCATCGTCGAAAGTAAAGTCAAAGTTGATGCTGCAACAACAAAAAAAACGACTTATGGAGACTCACGTTTTCGGCTTGGAGTTTTACTTATCCAAGGAAGTACTTAATTCCCGACGAGCGACACTGATCGAATCTGGATAAAAAAAAACGTGGGTTGACAGGACGAGCAGTGGACAGTGGGGACGCTCACTTATAAACATTGTGCCATTTGACCCCAATTCAATCGGGCAGGTCACATACCCGTGAAGATCCGGGGTAGAATTGGTCTGCAGCAACCCATGCTTGCCATAAAATGCGACTATGCTTGTGTAAGAGGCGACTAACGGGATCGGGTGTCAGGCTCGCCTACTTGGTTGATGGATGTCATCGTATCCAAATTGCGTGGATCGATGCTCATGATATCAATCACTGGATTGTCTGGTCCAGACTCGATTATTTACAGACCGCCGTCATATAGCTGGATAATTGCTGAGTGCGGTGTTAAACAACAAACAAACAAACAACATCAGTCACTGACTCACCCAAAGGAGTACACAATACAAGGCTTTACGGGACGATATTCTCTGTCATCACATATTTCCCAGCCTCCGTCTCCCAGATTTCCCATCCGCAACTTCCGGGAGCACATTATGTCTACGTTGTCAAGGTAACTATGTGAAAAACACAGTGATGAATGTTATATGCGTGTCCACGATTGCATATACAAAATCAATTTTGTTAGATCTATTACAATATCACGTGACGTGACGTCGTCACTTAACTCTTGTATAACAATGTATAATACTTAAAGCCGCAGCATTCGCTTCTTACACTTGCGTTATTATAGAGATATTCTTGAAAACATAATGAAAAAACTGTCCAAACTCGTTAGTCTGACCCCGCTACTCCGGATGCCTCGCTTTCAGGAGGCCATACAGTTTAGGGTTGACTCTAATATATATACATGTATTTAAGAAATAAACGATTCGTGGTCATTGTTTATCGTACAATAAAACACTGCAGGGAGAATACATATTGTACGATAAACAACGACCACGAGTCGTTTATCTTTTACATGAGACATCAAAATTATGTACAGCCTCTTTGAGGATGTTGATAAAATGTACAAGCTTTAAACATATTTACCCAATTTTGATTATAATGATGACCTCCCGAATATATGCGTTGCCCAGCTATATCTGTGTGGAAGATCTCACCCCCTCTCAAAAGTAACGTCGTCCAATATACGACGTAATAATGCGAGCGCATGTTCGAATCTCCAGAACTTACGGCATGATAGAACAATGTTTTATTGTGAAATAAACCATACTTCGTTCTTCATTGCTCTGCGATTTTGCGCGCAGCTATCTGATACATGTATATATATATATATATATATATATATATATATATATATATATATCAACAGGAACACAAGCCCTTCCACTGGAAGTTATTTATCTGCACGAATTCACCTGAAACGGTACCGTCTGGTCTAACCAGGTGTCGCTGTACACAGACACATACCTGTGGTAGGTCCGAAACACCGCGGCGGCTGACAACTTGTCTATAGCAGCTTTGTCCGGCAGGATAATCTAGAATCAATGTCATCAGTATCTGGTGTCGTCATTCAGGTAAAGTGTGGGAAGAATTATCGAAATACATTGTAACTCCGGGAGGCCGGACACCCTATTATCTGGACATATACCAAATCGTCAGGACGGGTGAGGTGTGGTGAAATGTGGTTTAACGTCGCGTTCAAGATTATTACATTTACATAGTGAAGTACATGTGTGTGTGTGTGTGGCTGCTTGTACTAGTCCGGGCTGATGCCGATTTTATAATGTTAGCCCACAGCGATACCATGCCGCAGTTTAGCATGAATATCAGTATACTGACTCAGAGCCGAACAGTCCTTGTTTTAGCCCCTTTATGACGAGAACCAGACAGGGTAACAACAAGTACCATTTGTTTACGTCGTTTGGTATGACGCGACCGGAGATCAAACCCCGACCTTCCGCTCTCCGGCAGGCGTCTATCACTAGACTAGGCAGGCGGTCGACCTTTAGGATGGATCTGTTATGTATTGGTTGAACTATATTACATAAGGTTACAATACCATATTACTGAAACGAACTTACGCTATTCTGAAATAACAGAGAGCTATGCTATTTCACGGTACGCGCCTTCTGGTGTTTGGCTGTGGGTACCCAGACATTACCTGGCCTTGTCGTCGAATGTCTCCGAGGGGCGTTTTGTCGTTGAGGTCATTTTCCGTCACCGCAACACTATCTGCTTTCTTGTTCACCTGAAATACAAAGTGCCTTTCTCTTCAGCAATCATTCTACAGCCATCATTCGTAATAGGCGTCACCTATGTAAAATAAATGAATGCAGATTCGTGTTTCCGAGTGGTCTTGTGAGATGCAACGTAAATACCAGTGGACGCGATGGGTTTTATTTCCCCCTTCCGACCGGTCGTGAGTCACCGACGCGCTGAATGTCTTGGACATGCCTCAGTTCTGTACTTCTTCTCACACCAGGAAAGTAAGTCTGATCCCCCCACGCCAGAAACCTATGATTGTGGGTTCGAATCCCAGTTCGCGCCGATACCGTTTCTAGGTTTGTCAGCACCATGATATAACTTGAATACTGTTAAAAGCGGCGTTAAACCCAACACACTCACTCACGTGAAAGCAACCTAATTCTTTCCAAAATCCAGATTGGGCATAAAAAGCCGTGCTTACATAAACAGTATTCATCTTGATACAAATGGGCTGTTCCCTTGATACAAATGGACTGTTCACTTGATACAAATGGGCTGTTCACTTGATACAAATGGGCTGTTCACTTGATACAAATGGGCTGTTCACTTGATACATATGGGCTGTTCACTTGATACATATGGGCTGTTCACTTGATACAAATGGGCTGTTCACTTAATACATATGGGCTGTTCACTTGATACAAATGGGCCGTTCACTTGATACAAATGGGCTGTTCACTTGATACATATGGGCTGTTCACTTGATACATATGGGCTGTTCACTTGATACATATTGGCTGTTCACTTGATACAAATGGGCCGTTCACCTGATACAAATGTGCTGTTCAGTATGGTTGGGCCTCAAGGCTGGGTACACCTGAGCTGATTGCATTCATCTGCTCACTGAATCTGTTTCGACGATTGTACAGTCCTGATTATTAATCACTGACGCGAGCCCTGCGACAACGTCTAATGTTAAAGCGTTCCTTCGAAAGTCATTCAACTCATCATCCCTTAGAAAATCAGATTACCTCTCTGATGAAAGATGTGCCCTGTCTAGGTGCTGCTACAATCATGCGTCAGTACTGCCTAGCTAATGGATGAGTGAGTAAGTTCTGATTTTTAGCGCACATCATTTGGCAGTCATTCCGCCATGCTTGAGAAACAGATCTGTAGGTCTGATGCTGCGTATGACTTTGTATGCCTGAAGGCAAATTGTGATCATATTCTAATAACAATATCCTATCTGTTGTCAGTCTTTGATGACACTGATGTACTTTCAGTGTCACACAGGTGTGTACAGTATGACTGTAATCTGCATCCATAAACATTCAAGGATCCAGCTACCTGCACTCACCTGGTCGTGTTAGCGCCTTCAGGTGTAGATGACCAAGCACTCACCTGGTCGTGTTAGCGTCTTCAGGTGTAGATGACCAAGCACTTACCTGGTCGTGTTAGCGTCTTCAGGTGTAGATGACCAAGCACTTACCTGGTCGTGTTAGCGCCTTCAGGTGTAGATGACCAAGCACTCACCTGGTCGTGTTAGCGCCTTCAGGTGTAGATGACCAAGCACTCACCTGGTCGTGTTAGCGCCTTCAGGTGTAGATGACCAAGCACTTACCTGGTCGTGTTAGCGCCTTCAGGTGTAGATGACCAAGCACTTACCTGGTCGTGTTAGCGCCTTCAGGTGTAGATGACCAAGCACTCACCTGGTCGTGTTAGGGCCTTCAGGTGTAGACGACCAAGCACACACCTGGTTGTGTTAGCGTCTTCAGGTGTAGATGACCAAGCACTTATCTGGTCGTGTTAGCGCCTTCAGGTGTAGATGACCAAGCACTCACCTGGTCGTGTTAGCGCCTTCAGGTGTAGATGACCAAGCACTCACCTGGTCGTGTTAGCGCCTTCAGGTGTAGATGACCAAGCACTCACCTGGTCGTGTTAGCGCCTTCAGGTGTAGATGACCAAGCACTTACCTGGTCGTGTTAGCGCCTTCAGGTGTAGATGACCAAGCACTCACCTGGTCGTGTTAGCGTCTTCAGGTGTAGATGACCAAGCACTTACCTGGTCGTGTTAGCGTCTTCAGGTGTAGATGACCAAGCACTTACCTGGTCGTGTTAGCGCCTTCAGGTGTAGATGACCAAGCACTCACCTGGTCGTGTTAGCGTCTTCAGGTGTAGATGACCAAGCACTTACCTGGTCATGTTAGCGCCTTCAGGTGTGAAGACCAAGCACTCACCTGGTCGTGTTAGCGTCTTCAGGTGTAGATGACCAAGCACTTACCTGGTCGTGTTAGCGCCTTCAGGTGTAGATGACCAAGCACTCACCTGGTCATGTTAGCGCCTTCAGGTGTAGATGACCAAGCACTTACCTGGTCGTGTTAGCGTCTTCAGGTGTAGATGACCAAGCACTTACCTGGTCGTGTTAGCGCCTTCAGGTGTAGATGACCAAGCACTCACCTGGTCGTGTTAGCGCCTTCAGGTGTAGATGACCAAGCACTCACCTGGTCGTGTTAGCGTCTTCAGGTGTAGATGACGAAGCACTTACCTGGTCATGTTAGCGCCTTCAGGTGTGAAGACCAAGCACTCACCTGGTCGTGTTAGCGCCTTCAGGTGTAGATGACCAAGCACTTACCTGGTCGTGTTAGCGTCTTCAGGTGTAGATGACCAAGCACTCACCTGGTCGTGTTAGCGTCTTCAGGTGTAGATGACCAAGCACTTACCTGGTCGTGTTAGCGCCTTCAGGTGTAGATGACCAAGCACTCACCTGGTCGTGTTAGCGCCTTCAGGTGTAGATGACCAAGCACTCACCTGGTCGTGTTAGCGCCTATAAGTGTAGATGACCAAGCACTCACCTGGTTGTGTTAGCGTCTTCAGGTGTAGATGACCAAGCACTTACCTGGTTGTGTCAGCGCCTTCAGGTGTAGACGACCAAGCACTCACCTGGTCGTGTTAGCGCCTTCAGGTGTAGATGACCAAGCACTTACCTGGTCGTGTTAGCGCCTTCAGGTGTAGATGACCAAGCACTCACCTGGTCGTGTTAGCGCCTTCAGGTGTAGATGACCAAGCACTCACCTGGCCTTGTCGCCGGTGTTCTTCCAGCGGCGTGTTGTGGTTGAGGTCATTTTCCACCACCCTGACACCTGATTTCATGTTGACCTGAATAAAAAAGTGTCTTTCTACACTACAATCATTCTACAACCATTGTACTTACAAGACTTACTTGAAATCCACTTTCCTATGTGTACAGGTGTTGCTGTTATATGGACTGTCCAACTAATGAATGTGTGAGTTAGTAGTGATTTTCGCCGCATCAGCAATTTGGAAGACATTCCGACATGGTAGAGAAACAGAAGTATAGGAGTAATCTTGTTTATTATTTATGATGACCTAACATCAATGGTAGCCATGTTTAAAAAAGACAATAGCCTATGTGGTGTCTGTCTTTGATGCCCCTAATTGTGCTTTCAGCGTTACACATGTGTTTGTTTGTCTGTGTGTTGTTTAACGCCTCACAAATATATGACGGCAGTCTGTACATAATCGAGTCTGGACCAGACAATCCACGGGTTGTTATCATGAACATCGATCCACGCAATCGGGATGACATGTATCAACCAAGTCAGCAAGCCTGGTCACAGATTTGTACAGTACACTATATCTGTACTGTACTGTACTGTACTGTACTGCACACCCTCAACAAGCCATCACCGGCTCCCTGCACGCACCTGTAAGTGTTGACTCATGATCAGTGCCCCCAGCACCACACCGGCCAGCATCACCACCACCACTAGACTCCCCTTCATTGCATCAGCTACGTCTTCAGTCTGCAAGAACAAGTTACGGGACACTTTCCATTCCAGAGACCTTTCTAAATAATTGTCAAAATTTGTGAGGGTGCATTTTGTTCAATTAAGGATTGATTTTTTCCCGGTTCATTGAGGTATGAATCAAACGACGTGCAAACTTCTGTACATGATACCCGGAGACATGAAAGTTGAATGGAGGCGAGTGGGAAAAAAACAGGCGAGCGAGTCTGCACGTTGGCTGGTTCATTCATTCTGGGCCTTCGGTTTTAAAGGTTAGGTTGGACAATGAATATGCATCAAAGTCGCTAAGTGTCCTGTGCATGACGATACACGTGAGCAGAAAGAGAATTCCCTCGACTGTAATATTGGGATTCCCCGACATTCCGCGGTAATAAAAGTAGTGCGCCTCGGTAGGCGTGGCTTAATGTTTTACATTCATTGGGGAATGAATGCAATAACACGTGACCAAGTAGGCTAATCAGAAAGCAAAAATTTCAATGAACACAACGAAAATGTAATTATTCAGCTGTGAAAGAAAGAAAATGTTTTAAAATTAACAAGATAACTGAAGATTGCTGAAAGTATCAGTAATGTTTCTGGATTCAAGTTTCCTTCATGTGTTGTTTCTAGTAAATAATGTTAGCCTGAGCATATCAGTTACCTGTTGTAATATTCTGTCACTTTCATTCTAAACATCCTCTGAACGCTGAGATTTCTGGACATGTACTGATTGATGTATTGATGATATTTATTAATTATTATCTTTCAGATGTTGAGCCTATTAATGAACAAATGTCAATTCGTATATGATGTTATTTATAAATTTCATGTTTACACTTCCAATTGAAAGTAATCGAATAAAGGCTCACTTGTACCTTCGGTCTTTGTGAATTATTATCAGATTATTTTGGAACCGTGCCAGTGTGTATGATTTTACGCCGCTTTTAGCAATATTCTAGCAATATCACGGCGTGGGCACCAGAAATGGGCTTCACTAAATGTCCCCACGTGCGGTGCCTACCCCACCGCCCCTGTTAGATCTAGATATACCAGTTTCATTGGAAGTTTGAAACACATTGCCCCACCCAAAAGGGTGACATGTGCCGTAGGTAGAATTCTATATTACAATGATAATATGGCATATGCTACTCATTGAAGGTAGGTCACACTTGTCATCACTGCTCATATATCTCCATCCAAATATCATAACACCTCTATACATGAGACTCCACACACAAGTACAGAAATAGGCCCGGTAGTGATAATGGAAAACATACGACATGGATGATCTTCACTCATACCATAGCGTTACACTTAGGTCACTCAGGTCTTTTCCAGTCTGGGTCCTGTCCTAAAGATGTCACTAACCAAGTTTTATTTATTGACCTACAGAAAACCATTCATCTGTTATCACTTTTGAGTGTTTGGTCGTGTGAGTGAATTTGTCATTCTGTGTAAGTGATTGCCCAGCGTATCAGCCATGAATTAGTACTCAGACGATATAACCACTAATATAACCACTAATATAGCCACTAATATAACCACTATTATAACCACTAATATAGCCACTAATATAACCACTAATATAACCACTAATATAACCACTAATATAGCCACTATTATAACCACTAATATAGCCACTAATATAACCACTATTATAGCCACTAATATAGCCACTATTATAACCACTAATATAACCACTATTATAACCACTAATATAACCACTAATATAACCACTAATATAACCACTAATATAGCCACTAATATAGCCACTAATATAACCACTATTATAACCACTAATATAGCCACTATTATAACCACTAATATAACCACTATTATAACCACTAATATAACCACTAATATAACCACTAATATAGCCACTAATATAACCACTATTATAACCACTATTATAACCACTAATATAACCACTAATATAGCCACTAATATAACCACTATTATAACCACTAATATAACCACTAATATAGCCACTAATATAGCCACTAATATAACCACTAATATAGCCACTAATATAACCACTAATATAACCACTATTATAACCACTAATATAACCACTAATATAACCACTAATATAACCACTATTATAACCACTAATATAGCCACTAGTATAACATCTACAAGCACAAGAGTCAAAAAGACTTCTGCTGAGACTGAGGTGTCTCTACATCACCCACGACCATTTCGACCCCGCCCAACGAAAGAGTTTTTTTTCTGGAAACTTTTCGTCTGGCTATGACCTTACATAACAGATCAATGTGTGATCAAACTTTATTCGGGATTAAGGAAATATATCTTATACCCGAGATTTCAAAAATGCATGGCTTCAAAAGATAGGCTGGCCATCAGACTGAGTCCAAACCCTGTATGGACGCCATTTACACCGCTGTCCAATGACAGACAGACAATGTACAAATAATACAATGTTATTTATACATAAATGCATATGGCACACATTGAACAGTGTTCACATGATGGTTCCTGATGCAGTTTGCATTTCCTTCTATGCTTCAATACTCAAAGCAGAGTGTGGAGACTGTTCGCTTGACAGCACCTTCCATTGTTCGCTTGACAGCACCTTCCATTGTTCGCTTGACAGTACCTTCCATTGTTCGCTTGACAGCACCTTCCATTGTTCGCTTGACAGCACCTTCCATTGTTCCCTTGACAGCACCTTCCATTGTTCGCTTGACAGGACCTTCCATGGTCACCAGTTCGGAGTAACTTGCCGTCAATCCAGCAACCAGGATGAGGGGAGGCCGGGGGGGGGGCTCTGTCCCTGTTGTATTGTGTTTGTAGAATTGTGAATTTTCATCATAATTTCCATCATAATTTCCATTTGGTGTTTGTGTCCACATTCAAAGACAATTAGTCCCATTTACCATCCCTGCATGGGCTTCTTGCGCGTCCTTAAAGGGTTCCACTCCATCTTGGCGTCTGTCTGCCTTCTCATAGTAGCAGATCAACCTTTGTGAGTGTGTCCCAGTACTCTTGACATACAATTTCTCAGACAGCTACCATTGAAATAACAGGATCCTCATAGCTGTCTGCTAATCACCGCTGACACCATAACGGGAGGACTCTCTATTGACTCCCTCGCTTGGTTCTTCAAGACTGTTGACCTGGAGTTTTCATCCAGGGATCTCGACCGGGAAATCAGTTTCTGCAGAATTATGTAGAAAGATTTTAGCGATCAAAAGAATTGTTGCCACATGAACTTACAGAAAGAAAGTAGAAAATTCACATAAGTTATAACATATGAGTCTCGTTATTACCAAACATTTAAGATAAATATTGTTCCATTTGGAGTTGAAACATTCATTAATTGACATCTCTTAAAACGGTCCCCAGAAGCCTATGCTTGTCATCAATGTTAATCACTGGAATGTCAGGTCCAGACTCGATTATTTACAGACCGCCGTCATATAGCTGGAATATTGCTGAGTGTGGCGTAAAACAACGAACAAAACAAAAAAATACTAAAATGTCCACAATGTGCATGTAGGACATTTGATTCAAGTGAAAAGCGCCAGGTGAGATTCCGACTTAGAATTGCTCTGATGAAAATAATTCATGGAATTCATTCAGACTTAACATTCATCCCCCATTAAACAACTGTCAAACTACTTTTCGACAATAAAGTCTAGGTATTGGAACACGTTATATAGGGAGTCACTTGTTCGACAACTGTTCCACACTGCAAACACATCCTTGCCAAGGTGAAGGTCATGATTGAACTATTGCTTAATTATCTTAATTCTCTCCCATATGCCCCATGTGTAGGAAGTTGACATATGGTTTCCCTATATCAGTGCAATACAGTATTTACTTTTCTTTCTAGTCATGACATCGGTTTGGCTTTGTCATGGCGCTGTTGTAACACAGATCCAATCTTTACATGACACTTTGTTCAGGTAACCCAAGAATAAGACAACATCTGACTGAGGTGAACCTTGAGATCACTAGTGTAAACCTACAGACATGCACTTTCGATAAGCAATAATACAAGAGTCAACCTCACTTTAAGATGAAGACAACATCCGTTTACACGTTGAAATCCAGCTTTCAACTCAGATGTTTAATTTCTGCAGTATATGTGACAGATTCTGCAGCATATATGCAAAATTTCTGTGATTTATTTGCAAAATAAGTACATTTCAGCACTAAGTACGCATTTCTGCAAAAACTTCGTATAGAGGTTCATAAAACAAGGAAATTATTATGGGATCAATGTGAAATGTCTTAAGCGAAACAGAAAATAAAACCTTTCCTGGCCATTTTTGCAAACAAAAAATGCCTGTTAATTTACTTCATGGAACAAATTAATAGCAGTATTTGTCGCATACAAAGCGATTCCTTTCGATGTATATTGTACCTTATTATTTTCAACAACAAAACTAATAGTATAACTGTCACATATTAAATTATTGAGTCATGTATGTTATTATTCACTTAGGAAATAAACATACCGTGTTTTCAATGTAGAGCAAGGTAACCTGTTGACCGTACATGTAACTTTGTTCTACATTGAAAACACAGTGTGTTTATCTCCACTACCATAAAACGCGGACTCTTTGGGGTCAGCAAATACACTGAGTGAAGCGGCATGGGTTGAGTCCTGTGGTTAGGGTGGGTTGTGAAGCAGTTTGTTTTACACGGTAACACTTCACACGAATTTATGACAGGCAGTGAAAGCATGTAGCAGGGCTACTTCGTTAGCTAACATGAGGTGGGCACGCCTAAAGAAAACAAGCAAGCCTTGCAAAGCCTTCTTTCTACACTACAGGTCGCCATTATGAAAAGTGATTGCATGAATTTCATAATTAGTTGCCACACACGACTGGGTGACAATTTACAAATATCGGTGTTACTGAAGCTGTGCTGGTGTTGTACTGGTATTGTACTGGTATTGTACTGGTGTTGTACTGGTGTTGTACTTTGTGTCCTTGCATTGTTTGCTGAATACTTAAACTTGACTTGCTTTAAATAATGCAAGTGGTTAGCTCATAGCTCATGGCTCTTTGGAGTGATTAGTCTATACTTCGTTTATGAAACGCTCCCTTGCAACAGTGACCAAGTGGCTGTTAAAACTGAAATGCCACTTTACAATTAAATTTGGGTGAAACAAAAACCATCAACTGTAGATGTAAATAGAAAATTGATGCCACTATTTAATTTGGTATACATTTACTGATATATCAGTGTAAAAACTGTAACTCATTTGTGAGCTCCACCTCCACCTTTTGTTCAATGTCTTGTACAAATATGCATTGAAAAAATACATGATGAAAAGTTTGAAATTATCACACAAAAATTCTCACCAAAGGCGTGTCCTTATCCTCCCTGAGGGCGTCAGTGAATCTCACACGATGATGCACATGCTGAAACAGAAAACAGCTAACTTTTCTTAATCCCTTCAAAGTTTAAGTGTGAACGTGTTAAAGATTAGTAATCTACATCTGGCTTTCTTGAAACAATGTGGTTCAGTTTGGAACACATGACAGGAATAAACATGGCACTTTGTGTGTGACATTCGCTTTGCCACTTTCATACTCTTGGTAATTAACCCTTATTATCCAGTCTGACAGTCATTATGAAAATAGAGACATGCCCTTTTAACGCCCTACACTTGTACTATACAGTTCCTATGCACTGACATATTGACAACAAACAATTGATCAAAATAGAAATATATTTTTCACACACACCAAAAGGCCCTTAGTAAAGCAACATTTATAGAACAAGATGGAGTTAAAGAAAATATATTAATCAATCTATTCCGTAACATCTGTAAAAATTATTGAAGCCGTGAACATCAGGAAACGAAGCCCTGCTGTGTAGGCCTACCTGACTTCCGCAAACTTCTCTTCGTTCACCGCTGTTACGGAGCTCTCGTCTTTCCGCATATTGATGTCAGTCGAGTTTGCAAAATACCGTTGACGCCCGCGTGGTGGATGGCTCAGAGGGACTTCCGTACGTGGCGGTAATGATTGAGTACAACGAAACTGACGATCGGGAGCAGCCATAGAATATGTTCACCACTAATTTCATTCAGGTATCGATAGGCTTGGGATAGCGTTGGGTGTAAGAGGCTCACCTAAATATGTATTTTCCGATGCGAAAGTTGGTTGGTTGGTTTGTTGTTTAACGCCGCACTCAGCAGTGTTCCAGCTAGATATGACTGCGGTCTGTAAATAATCGAGTCTGGAACAGATAATCCAATGATTGATATCATGATCATCGATCCACGCAATTGAGATACGATGACATGCTTCAACCAAGTCTGCGAGTCTGACCACCCGATCCCGTTAGTCGACTCTCACGACAAGCATAGTCGCCTTTTACAGCAAGCATTCGTTGCTGAAGACCAATTCTACCCCGGATCTCCGAAGAAGGTAGATCTATATCTATATATCAAAATCAGGTTTTATGATACTATTATTTGGCGAACATATTCTGTAATCGCAACAATTTACTTTATCTTTGTCCAAGTTGGTGGCGTTCTTTGTCATGGATATTTTCAAACAAAAAAAATGTTCTGCACTCTAACATTGAATTTCATTTTATGAACATCGATTCAAATTGACCCTTTCGGAAACACGAAGAACGTCATAAATGTTCTTATCGCGATAGCAATCCACATAACTATCGAGTCGATAGCCTAAAATATATTTCTTTCCGAGTGCAAGCTGAAACAAGTTGAAACAACATACCTTTCAGATAATGTCGCAAGATGTCGGCAGGCTGACCGTGACTCAGTAATGTCCTTGACTCAGGGGCAGCTAATCTTAGTTCATACTCTAGTTGGGAGTGGTTTCCCTTTGTTCTTATTATGGAATTTCACTTAACGAGTGTATTTTCCGAGAGAATGCGAGTGCAATACATGAGTTCTTACACGAGTGTCGTAATACATATGTATGCCTTCGCCCGACAGGCACCTTGCTAAATGCACAGGCGGCTTCGTCAGCGAGATTGTTAGCATACAATATTAGGTACATGGTCGTGTGCTCAATGTTACAGTCATTAAGCACAGAGTTCAGCCGTTCTATATATAACTTCTAGATCACGTTTGTGTCTATGCTTTGGTCATATTTTCAAGTAATCTACATACAATATAAATATATATATATAATTAATCATTTAATAGGGAAATGCAAATAATACAGTATTACAAATGTCTTATTCCTTCTTTTTTTCTTCTTTTTTTTGTGTGTTTTTTAAAACTATATTATCTAAATCATACAAGACAAATATTTGAAACGAAGTGATTTACACTTTATTTCTGTTAAATACAGGTAACAACTGTGAATGCAGCATTAACTGTAAGGCTGGATCCCATACTTTCACAAAATGTTACTCATCCAATCAACGCATCCGACTCTAACCAACCAGTCACAATATAGAGACTTAGTCCACTGCACATGTCTATTAGTGACCTACCAAATACATTTATCTAATTATCTTCAGATCGTCTATCAACTACAATATCATATCTGTTTTCATTGTTATGGTGACAGTTGAAATGACACAATTAATAATCTTCCTAGGCCTGTAAGTCCCCAGTTCTTGCATTAAAATCACCCCCAATCAAAATCAACAATGTTTTAAGAATTAACAATACCATTTATTTCATAATAGGCTGGTCATTGATGTGGGATTTTAAGTACAAATGCAAAGCACGACTTTTGAATGATGGAACAGTTCATGCCTAAGTTTAAAAACTATTCAAGCATGACAAGAAAGAAGATAATTTACGTATCTTCTTAACGACATCTACCAAGCACTGCGACAGCACCTGAGTTAAGTCCCCTTGGATTTCAAAGTCCTTACTAATGCAGCTGACACTATCTAGGTCATGTATCCATGTTTCTCTTTATCTTATAACGTCAAATGAATTTATATTAAATCAGTATCGTCTATTTTTTTAGGAATCCGTCTATATTCCAAAACGCATACGTTATTTTACGACTCTGCACGGAGGCCTGGTCGTGTCCCTATGTAGACGGTGCGACTCCACCTCTAGACCGCCCAGTAATCGATATCATGAGCATCGATTTACGTAATTGGGATACGATGGCATGCATCAACCAAGTCAGCGACCACCCGATCCCGTTAGTCGCCTCTTACGACAAGCATGGGTTGCTGAAGATCAGCCCTGACCGGATCTCCACGGGGTCCCAGCACTGGGCACGAGAACCTGTTCTGTCTCCGACTCCAACACGAAGAGAATCCAAATAGATTATGAAGGAAAACCAAATTCACTTGTCTGAATCAACGAAACATTTAAAATACTAACCTCAACAACAGCGAGAGAAAAGTGGACTGTTGTTTATAGTAGATCTGTCCGTGCCTTTGTCGCGCTATCATTCAAGTAGTGACCTGGCCGTCAGTGTCATACTGCTGTTAGTGGGAAGGTATCCTCAAGAAAATCACATCACTATGAATTCTACTTGAATATCTGCCTTGTGCAGCTGTCTTTAAAGTCTGTGTCGGACATGCTGCCCTCAGGTTCAGTTATAGGCGTCTGTATGCGGAAGAGGACATCAGCTGTAGCTCACCTAGACGCGTCCACGGGGGGCGGCAAACAACATCTGGTTTTAGTCAGTAAACATTTACACGAGGACACAGAAACTGTACTTAGTATTCGCTTTGCGTATTGGTTGGTATTATCTAAAAAACTACAACAGAGATTATTATACAAGTATGTGTGTCATACAGATTTTATGAGACGATTGTCATAATTCTTGTATTCCCCGAGCGAGGGTAATGCCTGCATTCTTACACTGGTTTCGTAAAATCAGTATGACACACACACACAAGTGTAATAATTTATTTAGTATGCATTATGTCTTAATCCTTTGACGCTTCCCTTTAGAAAAAATACACTGATCACCCCCGCTGTCCAAGAATACCACAATTTCTTGAATATCGTCATATTAACCTTAACCCTCTGGATGCCGAGTTTCCGCACACTTTCCTAAGATCGGAAAAGTGAAGGTTGTGCGAGAATTGCGCTCACGCGGCACTGGATCTACTTCTGGCTATATAATTTCGCAGAGGTGGAGAATATTAAATTTCCTATTTGATGGTGTAAATTTAACTGCAAATATTAAACCAGTTTCTAAAAAAACACCTTTTAAGTGTTGTCCGAGAATTTATTGTATATCAAACGACATAAAAAACAATTCCAACACCAAGACCAAGACAATTCCTTCAGAGATGTGTGCATATATTTTAACGAAAAATATTATCCATTTTGATAAAGTAATAAAATAAAATGAAACGGCTATTCATTGACATTGGTTATTTGAACTTATGATATTGACTATTACACATCCCAAGAAGTACGTACATGCTGCAGTTACATTTACACTTCATCTTGTAACACTTGTCCAAAGGAAAGAAATATCGTATTTGACACTATAAAATTTTCAATTCTTATGTAAAAAATGTTAAAACAAACAGGAGATTATCAAAGGTTCGTTCATACGTGTTGTGGCCTATATTTACGCATGGCATCATTTTGAACATTGACAAATATCCAAAGTGAAATTATTTGTGTGAAAAAATGTATAAAAGATATGCAAAATCAACAGGCTTGCTGACATGGCTGATGACATTACCCCTGTGTGACCGGGTGGTCAGGCTTGCTGACATGGCTGATGACATTACCCCTGTGTGACCGGCATTGACAGTAGGTTTTGTAAATCAGTTCTGATAGACCTGAAGACGGGCAACAGTGGTAGTCACCGTCAGCAGCAATGACAATACAGCCATTATGACAACATGAATCATCGATGCACTGGCAGCCAGTACTTTACCATATTGAACTTAAACAGTAACTGTTACATGGTACTTAACATAGTGCCCAATACACGTGTAACCCCATCGAGTCAGCTTATAACTCAAGTATGCCATTTACTCCAAATCCCCATAACATCAATGCTGTACATGTCAAATATCACGTTTCGCCTGTATTACATCTGCTTCTACTCTGACTCTACTCTATTTAACTGCACTTGGGTGAGGTAAGCTCCGTGGGCAGGTACTTGGTGATGACTGATATCCTTACACCCTTACCTGCGTCCCATGGTTACGCTAACCTCCACCAAAAGCAGGACTGAGAGACAGGCCTGAGAGACAAACTATTTTGTCTTAGATTATCCTACCCTTCAGTGATCCTTTATTTTTTTTCCCTGTTGGTACCAAGTAGGCGTGTATTCCGTCCGATGCAATTCCTTTTATGAACCTGGTGTCATATGTTACCGTGTTATTCGGGTGAACAACTCACTTGTCTTTGCGTGTGTTTGTGACGGCTGCCGACGGTTGGGCAGAATACGCTCACCTTTTCGCGAAAACCTGGTACCATCATTATTCAATAGTGTTTGTTTGCTTGTTTTTCTGTGTTTTTGTTGTTGTTTTTTTAACGCCACACTCAGCATTATTCCAACTATATGACGCCTGTCTGTAAATAATCGAGTCTGGACCAGACAATCCAGTGATTGATATCATGATAGTTGATCGACGCAATTGGTATACGATAACATGCATCAACCAAGTCAGCGAGCTTGACCACCCGATCCCGTTAGTCGCCTCTTACGACAAGCATGGGTTGCTGAAGACCAACTCTAACCTAGATATTAACTGGTCTATTTAACAGTAATTCATAAACACCTGCTCATGAAATTGAATCGTACAATGAACTGTTTTAAGCAGAGATTTCACATGATTTTGGTTAGCTTTTGTCGCTTTTATTTCAATTGGGTCATAGCTTTTTTATCGGGATAGGTGTAAAATGTACATAACGTTAAAAGAAAACATTATAAACAGCAGTACTTCTATATACAAAATCAAATATGAAACATTGATACACAATTCATAATCAAACCATATATGGTGCTGCGTACATATGCAGCAGGACAACCCCGCAGTTCAGTACACAGAAACACGAAATGTATGTGTGATAGGACAGCCTCTCTCCTCTCTAACGCTAGGCGTTTTCATTTATAAGGTGCACGTCAAACCTACAATATAGTTACTTCAATAAAATTACATGAGTAAAGAGTTTAACACTCACATGTTTGCGTGGAAATTTAGTTCTATCCTACAAACAAAACTTGCGTAACTTCCGCGTGTCACATTGGGTAATACAGACGTGTGCTACATGCCATGTCGTCTTGCCAAACAACGCAGCGGTCAGACGCTATATCGTGCACTGCTTTGTCGATCTGCGATCGGTGAGATTACAGCCACGGTCTGGCGTGTGATAAATAATACCTTGTCTGATCATGTCGAAACAGTTTGGAAACTGTTCTCATTTCAGGGACCTTCTGTGCCTAATTATCATTGTGCGCGCGTGTGTGCGCGCGTGCGTGCGTGCGTGCGTGCATGTGTGTTTTACGTCGCTCTCAGCAATATTTTAGCTATATGAAGGAGGTCTGTACATAATCACGTCTGAACCAGATAATCCAGTGATTGATACCATGATGCGCAACGACCACGCCGTCGAGGTACTTTGACACGCCATCAACAGAGTGAGAAAGCCTGACCATATCCTATCAACTGAGTTGCCGAGTGCGACCATCCCTACGGGGATGATGCCAATCGTCAATGTCATAGTGGCAACAGTTTCATGTATTGTATCGACAGAGATGTGGCAGGTGTATTTCCCACTGATGACGTGTGTCAAAGAGGAGTGACAATAATTTAAACTTTCACTTGCTTACGTTCATTCTTATATTGTAGACAGTTTGTTTTGCTGTGGAACTCGGGAAGTGAAGTTAAAACTTACAAATGCTATTTTACCTGTGTAGTTAAAGTAGCATATGTCCGGCGTCTGTTTATGCATGTATGAACCCGGACGTAATCATGATCACGACTGACTTAATTTATTCTTTACCGCCCGTGTGGTCTAGTGGATATAGCGTCTGCGTGGCCTGGAAGGTCGGCGGTTCGATCTCTGGCCGCGCCCTACCAAAAGACGTGAATAGATGGTACTTGTTGCAAACCTGCCTGGCGCTCGGAGTCAGTAAACTGTGTCTGAGTGGGGTATTCATGTTAAACTATGGCATGGTATCTCAGAGAGATTAGTCAGTACGGACTACTACAACAACAAAACACACAAAAACGCACGCACGCACGCACACACACACACACACACACACACACACACACACACACACACACACACACACACACACACAAAGACACACACACACACGCACACACACACACACACACATTTAACTTAGCTTTAACTTAGACTGTGGCACAGGGTTCTGTCATATTATCCATATGTGTCCTCCTTACAATTGCATCAATCAAATAGTTATTTGTATGCTGGTATGTCGAGGTATATTTGTACAAGCATATTTGTTTGTTTGTTTGTTGTTTTACCCTCTGGATGCCGAGGGTTTTTTCTGACGCACACTTTCTTAAGATCGGAAAAGTGAAGGTTGTGCGAGAACTGCGCTCACGCGGCACTGGATCTACCTCTGGCTATAAAATTACGCAGAGGAGGAGAAAATTAAATTTCCTATTTGATGGTGTAAATGTAACTGCAAATATTAAACCGGTTTAAAAAAGACACTTCTAAGTGTTGTCCGTGAATATATTTTGCGTTGAAAAACAGTAAATTTCTCCGCTTTTTATCGTACACCGTTAAAAGTACTGCGCGGTGATTTTATTAATTTGGAAACTTTACGGAAACTGTGAGCGAACAAAATACTGCCTAATATCTGAACGACATAACTACATATCAAATGGAGTTATATAAGGCCGTGGGCAAGGTATGACCCACGAGCACCCCACACCCCCCATATCCAAACCCCACTTAATTTTTTTAAAGCCCATAAACATACTTAACATGATTTTGAATGTTAACAAGAAAAAATATGGGACGAACCTGTTGTTACAGCCTTTCAAAGTATGGTACCCCATATCGCGTTTTCGCCCGGTTTTGCCGTATATCACTTGGGGGTATGATTACGTTTTGGGTTGTCATCTCACTAGTGATCCACTGATCATCAAGTGTGATAACTGCTGCAGAAATGACCGCTCGTCATTCGTGACCGATTCGTGTTATTCCGGGACAAGCAAGGGGAGTAGTGCACTTTACCGGGCGCACTTTTTCAGATCCAATAAGCGCTCACCGTAAATTAGTAAACGCTCTACCACTGGACCACAGGCGCTATCACATGTAATCAGTGCTCGTTTAACAGGTCATTAGAATCCCCATTGACATGCATGCGTAATTCAGTAAACAATGAATTGCGCATGCGTGTGACGTCACTGCCAGCTCTCCCATTCATCTTTTCTTGAAACCACACCCGCAATTGTTTATGTCAACATGACCGACCAATGGGATTAACTGGATTAACGCTTGAAAAGGTAAGAATTTATGGCTAACCCTTGCCCAAAGCCAGCTGACCCTAATGACTGAAAAGGGGTTTTGGATCGTAAAGACGTGTAAGTTTCCCTAAGACCGAAAAACGGGTGTTGGATCGTAAAGACGTGTAAGTTTCCCTAAGACCGAAAAACGGGTGTTGGATCGTAAAGTTGTGTAAGTTTCCCTATGACATAGAACGGGTGTTTGATTGTAAAGATGTGTAAGTTTCCCCTAAGACCGAGAACGGGTGTTTGATTGTAAAGATGTGTAAGTTTCCCTAAGACCGAGAACGGGTGTTGGATCGTGAAGCGAGAGTCACCAGAGCGTGAGGCACGGTAACGGTATAAGGAGACAGCGGTGGCACTATAGCGCGGTAATTGAGCGGATGGTAGAGCTCGGGCGGCGCCCGGTAAACTGCATTGTTGCCATCACCTCTAACACGGAAATCCCGGTCGAAATCCATCTGAGCCATCCACAACGAAGACGTCAAGTATTTCGAAAACTCGATTGACAGGCGAAGGAAGGAAGAGCAGCTTGTGGATGCCAGGTACGTAGCAGGGCTTCGAGACATAATGTTCCTTGGTTTCTATACAGAGTTCTTATGGAATGGATTGATTTAGATATTTTCCTGATCTCCATGTTACTACTGTAAACGTCAAGGGCCTTTTAGTTTTGTTGTTTTCGGAAACCTTTTGTTATTATTATGATCAAGTGTTTGTTGTGACATGGGATTTGGGCTTGCATAAGAGTTACAGGTGCAGGACTTTTAAGGGTCGTGTCCTTATTCTCAACATAACGCTGGGATTTGATGATAAGGGTTAGTTACCAAGGGTATAAATCTGGCAAAGTGCATGTCATACAAAACGTGGCATTCAATTCCAATCATGTGTTGCCACCTGAACCACCTGAAAGTGAGATATGGATTACAATAAATAATGACAGCTTATCAATCTTTAACAAATTCACACTGAAACTTTGAAAGGATTAAGACTAGGATTAAGTTAGTTGTTTTCTGTTTCAGCATGTTCAGGGTTTGTGGGGAGGTTCACAGACATCCTCAGGGAGGATACGAAGTATTGAGTGTGTACTTTTTGTGTGTGATAAATACAAACTCCATGTATTCATCATGGTATATCACTCTCACAATGATCCAGCTCTGTGATGGCGGCCTGTAAATAATTGAACATGGACCAGGCAATCTAGTGATTGTTATTATCAGCAAAGATCCATGCCCTCAGAGTATGATGACAATCTAGTCTGACCACCCAATTCATTAGTTGATTAGTGTTTGGATGTCCTTGGGCGTAATAAAGTATTATCTTATTCATATCATTTCTGAACAAAGTGTCATATCAAGGTTAGATCTCTGTCAAAACAGTGCCACGGAACAGCCAAACAAATAGCCTACAAAAAAAAGTAAATATTGCATTGCATTAATCTGCATTTCAAGAAAATTTAACAATAATTCATGGAATGATATTGAACTCGGTGAGGATCTTTCTGCATTGTCAAACAAGTTATTCCCTATGTAATGTATGTGTTGAATGACCCTGGCTTTGTTGTCAAAATATTGTTTTGACATTTGTTAAATATGGGGATAAATGTCATCTCTGAATGTTTGACATGAATTATTATGATTAGGGCAGTTCTAAGTCGGAATCACAACTGGAGTCTTTTCATTTGAATCAAATGTACAACATGTACAGTTTGGACATTTCTATGATGCGAATGCTACTTATGTTTGTAGAGTGTCCGGATGAATAAAAGAGACATTCATCTGTGCAGCATCAATGCAAAGAAAGACCATAGAAGAGCAACAGTGAGTGATAAATATTTTGAAATTATTCTGTTTGGTTCATATATATTAATATATATTTTTCCATGTTGATGAGTTGAAACAATCACTAAATGGCATCTCTTCAGTCGCTTGCCATACAAGCCTAACTACTAGATCGGGTAGTGATCGAGTGGGCTCATTGATCACATGTAATCATACCACAATGATGTGGGATATTGTCCATAACAGTTATCATCGGTTTGTCTGGACCGAATTCATAACATTAATCACTGGTTTGTCTGGTTGAGATTTGAGATGTGATTATCTTAAATGTTTGGCATATAACAAGACTCACATATGATAACTTATGTGATTTTGCTGCCTTCTATCTTTAAGTACATGTGGCTACAATTCTTTTTGATTGCTAAAATCTTTGTACATAATGCTGCAGAAACTGAAGTCCTGCTTGAGATCCCTGGATGAGTACTCCAGGCTGACAGTCAGGAAGGACCAGACAAGGGAGTCATTAACCGAGAGTGCACCCCTTCAGATATCAGAGGTGATTTGCAGACAGCGATGACGAGGGTCCTGTTATTTCAATGGAGGCCGACCGAGAAGTTGTATGCTAAATGGTACTGGGACACACAAAGGCTGGTCTGGCTAATGTGAGAAGACCAACCAATGCCAAGCTGGAGTGGAATCCTTCCAGGACATTCAAGACATTCTTGTCTTGAGCCATGTGGTAAACACTTGAAAGGAATGATAAATGGGACTTATTATCTTTAAATGTGGACGCAAACACCAAATGGAAAGTTCACAATTCTACTAACACAATGCAGCAGGGATAGAGTCCAACTAGTATCCCCTCATCCTGGTTCCTGTTCATCCATGGCAATATAGAAAGAAAAGGAGGATTGAGGGAAAGTAAGTTATCTGAACTGGTGAACATAATCCGTAGGTACTGTCAAGCGAACAGTTATCACACTCTGTTATGAGTATTGAAGAATAGGATGAAATTGCATACTGCATCAGGAACCATCATGTGAACACTGTTCAATGTGCGATATACTATAGGCATATGAATAAAAGAAATTGATAATTTGATTGTTGCTTATGTTTCATTTGCCAGCTGTGTAAATGGGGATGTTTCATGATTTTGCCTCAGTTTAATAGCCACACTTATCTTAAGAAACCATGCATTGCTTGGGCATCTCAGGAATAAATAACACGTGTTTCTTTAGCTCTTAGAATGTCTGATGACACATTGATCTGTTATGGCAAAGGTCAAAGTCACAACCAGCCAAAAAGTTTGTTTGTGATCTAACTCTTAATTTGGGCAGGGGTCGAAGTTGGAAAGAGGTCGTGCGTGACCTATATATACTACATTTTCCCCTAAATTGCCTTTTCTGCAGAAGTCTTAGTAACTCTTATACATATACTGGTTGTAATATTTTCATATTTTTGTCAATGATATGTTGAATTCTACCAAAGGACTGCATATTTGGTTTTTGTGCTGGATAGCTCTTTGAAATGTTTTTGAAATATTTATCACTGATATTGAAGGTCAAATTCACACCCAAAAGTGATAACTCATGAAGGGGTCATTCATAAAGTATTTCTGCAATTATGACTCAAATGCCTATTTCTGGAGATATTTGTGAAGTATTAAGCACGTAGTTGTTATTATTTGAATACACATATACATGTATGAGCAGTGGTTACAACTCCAGTGTCAAATTAACTGTCTTTCTCTTTTAATAAAAGAATTCACAGTAACTGAGGAAGATCTCACTGTAGTACCATAAAACTAGGGCGAGGCAAATTTCAATGAAGTTAGCATTTTGGATATAACAAGTACATGTACCGTTACAAATAGTCTTATTATCATCTCACTAGGACCAAAGGCCCAAGTGAGCACATTGTCAATGACTTTTTCTTTTTCTCAGTAAAAACTGGAAGTCTGGACATGAAATTTAAGGATATCATTATACGAGAACTGATGTTTGTTCATTAAATACCATTAGCATCTGAAAAGAACAATATATGAAATTGAACAATATATTAAAAATGTTTTAGGAGGATATTTACCATTAAAGTAACACAGAATATTACAACAGCTATCTGTCATGCACAGGCTAACATTATTTACCAGAAACAAGACATGAAGACAATTTTCAACTGGATGCCTTCCGGAAACCTTCCAGATGCCTTCAGAAACTCTCAAATTTCTTGGTATTTTCAAGATAATATTTTATGTGTTTCACACTTAAGTGAACAAAATGCACCCCCCAAATTTTGACATTTTTTTGGAAGGTTTCCGGAAGGTATCCGGGCAGGATCCAAAATGGGAAGGTATCCGGAAGACGGAAACCTACACTTTTTTTGCTGTGATATTGTTTCCACATCATAATAATACACTTGTTTTAAAATAAACTTGTGCCTTCTCTGTATGTTGATTGTACTTATGTGTTGTGCACTTATTGTGCATATATTTTGTAGTTTGTGATAGTGTAATATTGCCACTGTTTCTTCATGGAATGTTACGCAATACATATCTCATCTTCAACATCTTTGTTGTATGATAGTTTGTTACAGTTGTGTACGGGGGCACGGTTGGCCAAAGTCGCCTTATGCGCTGCAATTCGCTATGCAGAGTGGTGTCCCTTGGGCACGCCGGAAACCTATGACAGTGTGTTCGAATCCCGGTTCGCTCCGATTATGTTGTCAGCACTATACCCGTGCTCATGGGTTTCACCAAAGTGGTGAACGTCTAAGACCTGCATCACTTCGGGCTTTACTTCCACATCACGCCGTTATATAACTGGAATTATACTATTCAATGCGGCGTTATACCCAAATCACTCACTCGCTACTCTTGTGTATGGTTCCGTTTGGTTAACTGGGTTTTTGTTGTGATTACTTCCGGCTTAAATTTGAAGTATGTTCAGAAGAATGTTACTATGTTCAAGCCAAACATCGTGAATATATCATGCATCCGAATTATGTTTCAGGAGAATAATTGCAAACTAAGGGTCATCATGTTTATTTCCAATGTATCCAGAAGCAAATATCTTATACGGGTGTATAATCTCTGCAGGAAGTTAAAACAACTGTCAATACAATAAACCATGCAGAACCATAAACCGCGTATGAAACGGTATGAATCATATTTTACATACAGTGAACTACTTGAAAGTGTGCTTAAATCTGCATAGCAAGCACCATACATGTGATTGTGAAGACAACTTATTACAAATATCTTATATCAAACCCGTTGTTTTATATGTGTTGTTTACTGAACAAAGTCATGCTTCATAGAAGCCTGGTATTTAATCGTGTTGAACAATAATTTACAATAGCAGTGTGAAGGGAGACAGACTGAGTGCGCGTTACATGCTTGACCATAATTCCTCCCTGGAACCATTCTCGCTGGCTTCCTGAATAACATACGATACATTGCAAAGGTAGTGCGCAAACAAGAGCTATTCCGGTAAGGGAGAAAATCACTCACTCTCAGTGATACAGCTTGAATAAGATACGACGTACAGCATTGCAAGGTCACGCGTGATAAAGCTCTATACTACGCATACAGCTAAAGGAGATAATCGCTCAATGCGCAATAGGTAGATTTGTTAGTAAATTTATTGAACCTAATAAAGTCGATATATTGAATTTAATATCATAGATACAAATATGAAATTTTGGAGTCCGATAGTCACATGTTGTCGTTGTACAAAGGCATTGAAAACTGTTCATTGTCTCGTCACATAAGGCCACAAGGGTGCAATCACGGCTCAATCACCAGCTGAATACAAAACAGAATAATACATCAAGATGACAGTTTTCATGTAAAGATTAAGTATTTCTAAGCAAATTAAAAATACATATATCTAGATATTGTACATATCTTTAAGTTGCTTAGAAATACTTAACCGTTACATGGAAACTGCCATCTTCATGTATTATAATGTATTGTATATTGACAGCTTGTGATTAATTGTTACCAGATGGCTCCAGCTGGGGTAGCAGACGACACACTTTCCAACAATGGGGAACAGGGTAAAAATATGAGAAGGCTGGTTATCATCGAGCAGACGACTCACCAGTCTAAGATGTATTGACAAAAACACACACTTAATTCTCAACCTTATCGTAAGTAGTATAGGTAATGATGGTTCTGCTGCAACTCCACTGGAGCTGGATTTATTTACCTATACTGCTACTACAGGTGGCATTTTTTGTGCGTAAATGATTATGCGATTCAACGATAGTCATGAGATTAAGTTAAATTGGCTCTAGCTCACCAATACCTGGGGCCAATCATTGCTTTAGATGAGTCTAAATGGTAATAAAAATATTCTTCATTATTTTTATCAATAAAGCAATATTCAACATTTTTATTAAGTTCTTCGTTTATTTTACTAGGAGACCAGACTATATAACTACACTCTTCTTGTAAATTGATAAGAAACAATTGATAACTGTATTTGGTTGGTTTGACATCACTGATACAATAAAAACCTGGTGGTAATTCTCTCCATTTAATAGCTTTTTTTATCTCCATTATTATATATATATTTATGTAAGCATTTGTCTAAATGTGATCAAACCATAGTAAGCAATCTATTTTTAATCTCCAACCAGTTCTTTGGTTTTGGCACGGAATAATTGACGCGCTTGTTGCCTTCCCTGTTCTATGAACTTTTTTTTCTCGTCTTCGCTAATACCATTGGTCTTACGAGATTTTGATCGAATCTCCTGCTTCATTGCGTTGTATTTGGTGAGTTCTGACAGCACTAAAGGAAACTCATCCTCGGATATCTTACAATCGACCATTGTTGTCGAAATATGGTCCTCAATGCTGTTCAACTTTGCTTCGGCGAGTATCCGAATACTATCGTGTTTTAATGCTTTCTTTTGTAACCTACGAGAAATGAATTTTATCGCTATTCCTGCCAGTCCCGAGACTCCAGTGGCTATTTCCATGCCGAGCACGATAGGCGCGGCGATCATAGTTGATAATAAACCAACACCAACTACACCGAGTCCCATGCCAGCTGCTACAAGCGCGATGTCAACTCCGTCCAGAGCATTCACGGCTCTGCGATACTTTTTATACAATCCAAGTCTCATCTCCCTATCCTTCTCTATTCGATGTTTTATGTCGCTTATTTGATGTAATCGAAATCCATCAACAGTTTCCATCTTTCAATTGCCTCATCGAGCGCCGGATATAAACTCATAGTGTATATTAGGAATATATAATGGTCTTTAATTGGTCTTGCTTAAATGTTTTGAGAGTATACATCAACCTTATCAAATGTATATTATACGGCAAGAATATCTTAGTAAGAGAAATATTACCACTTTTGGGCCCCCTCGAGGGTTGCAACGGGCAATGCTCCGATATGACGCTGACGCTGACGCTGACGCTCGTGTTTCTTCAGCCATTTAATTGATAGACCTGGTAATATTTCGAAGGCATCTACCGGTGCATCTCCGAACAAGACTTCAATAATAAGAGTAGAAATATTAGGTATTGCACTCATGTTAACTTTAATATCATCGAATTCAGCAACCAAATTTAATCTAACATTTTGGACTGCCGGACGACTATATAACATATGACCTGGGTCTTCTGGCAGGGGAGAGACTAACACACTTTTTCGTTTTGACGGAATATAGGCCGCGAGTACGATACCACTATTTAATATCTTAGTTAAATTATGTCCCTTACCCATCATAACATAAGGTGGGATAATGACGATATTCAATAGCCACTCGATGTTTGCTTCGACCACAGTCCATTTATTCTCAATGTTGCGAGTAATATTGTATGAAATGTTTTTAAGGAGTCCACTAACGTCGACATCGCTTAAATCTTCTAGATTACCCGTGAATGTAACTTCTTTCCGCTTGTATACATTATCGTGTAAGTGTAAAGCGTATAACTTACCATCGGTACCAGGTTTACCGAATCCTTCTGTGTCTCCGAGATCGGAAAGCGCAATTGTATCACATTGTCTGAGCGTTCCAGGGCCTGATGCATCAACCATTATTTATAATATGGAGTGTTACACTTAAGTATCCTATATGTACAGGTTGGTGTTTTACATCTAATACAGAAATTTTGAGGTCTGAAATAATACCCCGCTTTAATTTTGTATATTCTAATGACGAGAAAGATTCCTTTCTACCGCTATTATATTTTTCATCTTTCACTGGAACAGATCTGAGCAGAGTTGAAGGACTTTCGAGTTGAATATTATCTGCCGTGCTGATTTGATCAAGATGGATGCACAACTCTTTATAGGGAACTAAATCGGGCAATCCATATAAATTCACTGTTTTGTTGGGTGGTAATGTTACTGGCTGTCCAAATCCAAGTGTAATTGCTAAGTTTTCATCAATAACTATACCTGTTTCTCCAGTGTATATTTTCACTGTCCCATTCGACTTATTTTGTGTGATACTAATTCCATTAGACTTAAAAATTTCATCACTGAGTGAGCATACGCTGTAATACCCATCAGGTATAATAATGAATTTTTTAATACCACTGTTTTTACCTGGTATAAACATATTATTTCTTTTCGCAGCATTTATATTGGTCCACAGCGGGTAATACGTTATATCGCATAGAGCGACTTCGAGTTGTCCATCCGAGTTATCGATAGTATGAAGCAGTTCAATATACTGACCATTTGTTTTTCCCGGGAGTGTAACATACATATTAAATATACAATGATACTATATCATAACTTAAATATGAAATCAACTTACATTACTAATCAATCGATTATAGTAACTGCCTCTGATGCTGAATTTTTCGTTAAATTCCCCGATATCTTTAAAAATTACAGGGTCACGGCAACTTGCGATAAAATGGTGCATGATTGGTTTCACAATCCGATGCAATTTTGGCAGAATCAGTTAAACTTTGCCATACAGTGTGCCACAACGGGATGTGGCGTATCTCTTTATGCTCCAGGATTTGAACTGAATAAGTCTGTTATAACATTTCACGTGTACTATCTGATTAGACGTATACTTAAAGAAATTAGTGCTCCGTTACCGCATGATCAAGCGTGGAATTCCACAAATAATAATTATGATAGGTGGGCTTTCGAACGTATTTGTCAGGAATTTAATGTTTCTACGAGTAAAGATTAGTGTATTAAAGGAGCAAACCATGGTCTAGGTGTTCCTTACACAGGGGAAATAACCGTCAAAGAAGAAAGCGATTATTAATATAAAGAACTTAATAAAGATAAAATTAATTTTCTTAAATTTTTGCGTACCAGCAAACTTTACTCAAGAATATATGATTATTTTTTAAAAAAACACATAAATGGTATAAAGGCTGGGAACTTTCGAGTAACGATTAGAGAGGGGATATTATGAGTTTTAAGAGTGGGTCTATTTATATTGTTAAAAAAAATTATCCCACTGAACGATACCACAAACGCTTGGAATGAATTTCTGAATGATAAAACGGAAAATAATTTTACTAACCCAGGATTTGTAAAAGTTAATGAATCGATAAGAACTTATGTATGGGCAATTCTCGGTGCACAATTGCAAACACGAACGTCCATTATTGGTTCTGGGATGGCGCTCGATGCGCTAAAACAGTTTGTCTCAAACTTGGAGGACGCCATTAATTCACCAGTTGACATACCATCGTCTATAAAGCGTTTTCAAGATGTATTACAGTACGCTCAATCCAAAGTGGACTACGTTTATGCGCTGGGACTATTCATGTCTCCCAGTAATATGGAACTTAAGATCGGCCAAGTGATAGGCTATAATAATAAAATTGTTATTGCTACCGATCAACAAAAAACAGGTATAAGTTTAGATATCAACGTCGAATTAATAACGCAAACAATCACAGGCGAAAAGGGAATAGTCAAGCCTCAAACACCAACTATCGCTCAACCATCTTCTAAAGCACAACCACAAGTGTCACCGCATATTGCGGCTAAAAATCAACAACATATCGATGAAAAAACAGCGCTTGTATTAGGTTGAGTCGCGGCTGGTTTACTCATGATTTGGTTAAATAGTTCTTAGCGAACTGATTTGGTTAAATAGTTCTTAGCGAACCGATTTGGTTAAATAGTTCTTAGCGGATACGTATAACAGCCCTGCGATTGCTATGATCAGTGCCCACAAGTTTTGACTAAGCGAAGTGGTGGTCTTAGCTAATAAATTCAATAGCCAGGAAACAACACTTCCTATTATACCAGGAAGTGCGGCCGCGGCTTTCTCAGCAAGCTTTCCCAGTGCTGAACCTAATGCTTTTAAATGTTTTTTTATCCACTCTTTTATACCATCCGACGTAGGCAGTGATCCGCTACCACCTGTACCACCTGTGCCACTGGTTAACGTGAGAGTCAAAGTCGATATAATAAATCTCAACGGGGTTATAATACTGGCAATGGTTATTCCCTGTTCTCTGAACAATATTTTAATTTTATCGGCCAGTGTAGTGTCATCGTTGAGGACTTGATCGATAGTTTCTCGAATTCGACTGATTTGCGAACGAAGTGCCTTTCTATAACTGGAAGATGCTTCGAGGCGGGCCGATCTTTCGTCTTCTAAGTTACGCAATCTTTCCGCTATGCGACGTCTGCTGAACTCATCGCCCGCCTGTTCAAGTTTTTTTTTCTCGTAATCTATATGCTTGTCGATTTCGGATATCTTGGCTGTATTATTCATGAGTTCTCCACGCATTGTTCGCATTGCCTTGTCAAGACCTCGTAATTCCCTAATACTAAACTCCGAGGATGGTACCTGTAACATGGAATTATCGTAATAGGTATCTAAGATTTCTCCGAGTCCGTCCGAGGCCACTATCGAGGAAGCTTCCAAATTATCTGTGTTGTTAACGAATTTATTACGCACAGTCCTAAGAACCTTAGTAGTCTTCGCGGAAAGCCGCGAGTAGTCCATAAAACCTAATTTATTTTGAACAGTGCTGATACCATGTTTACCAGCTATCGTAGACAAGGCTAGGGGCTTACGAGTACGATAATGCATAAGATCAATATCCGGTTCGCCACGCAGTCGCAATATTCCTTTACTATCTATCTCAAACTTTGAATAGTCACGACCAATAGGTCTATCATCCTTAAAGGTATCGTAATAATCATCAACGGCTGCTTTCAAATGTTCATCATTTACGGTTGGGTTCAAAAGTTCATCGTTAAGATTCATAAAGTTGGTTTCATCAGTATCTTCGATTGGATTCTGGTTATCAAAGTCATCAAAGGTATCTAGATCAAAATCATCCATTTTTATATTAAACATAGGGTACATGTTTTCAATATAACAATGTCTTCGCAATACGGACGCAAGTTAAACCCACAACGTAGACTTCGAGATCCATTAGAGGTCAAAGCAATTCGTCAGTCTGTAACTATAACTAACAACCCTAGTACCATCGATCAGGATCAAACGCTTCTGGTTCACTTTCCTAATCTCGGCGCACACGATGTGTTAGTTCCGGGAACTGTCCGACTAGCATTTACGATTATTTTGACTTCTACCGACGTTAACAGGGAGCCCGTTCAGAACATAGGTCGTGCTATCGTTAAGAAAATCGCGATTAAAATTAGTGGTAATAAGGTTTTGAGTATCGACGATAGTGATGTATACTATTGTTACATGGATCTCTGGAGAACGGATAAAGAGCGCAAAAACTTACAGTACCAAGGTATTTGTAATCGGAACACATTGAGACTGCGCGTAGGCGCTGAAAATGGTGATAGTACCATCGTAAAAGATAAGGCCGTTGACGACGCATTAGGTAACCGATTCTATATTCCCCTAGACTTTGAATTACTAGATTCCCACATGCCCTTTTATCAAGCATCCCTAAGTGACAGGTTAGAATAAGAACTCACTTTTAATGACTACGGTAGAGTAATCAGAGCTGCTGAAGATGCTAGCTATTCCATTGACAATATATCGCTGGAGTACGATATGATAACAGATCCCGAATTAGCCAGACAAATTCGTAACCATTATACCGGAAGTTTAGCCATTTTGTAAGACCACGAGGGACAAAAAAGATACGATGTGGAATATCAATCTAAATGTCCCCACGAGGTTGTTGAAGGGTATTTTAATGTTGTTCGAGGACCCCTCCGAAGCCTTTAACAGAAATACCAAGAAGTTCTACAATCCCAAGATTACAAAGTAGAATTGACTATCGAGGGCGTTCCTAATCAACTATAAAGCCAAGGAATGCTAGCGTATCACCAGTGGGATGAGATTAAAAAACTTCCTTCTATAAAACATTCCCCGGAAGTTATCGCGGTCGTGAAAGATCTGTCTCTCGGGAGTGTACCGATGGGTGAATACCTCACCACGAAGTACGCGCTATGGCTAGACATGCGAACCACGGATGATGACTAACTACACAGCAGTGGGAGGAGAATAGAAAATGCTAGTGAGGGTGTCACCATACAGATAATGAAGCTCCAGGAAACGGCTGGTAAATTAAACATATATTTGTACGTGATTATGGATGCGCAACTTAATATACAGAATGGGCGATTCGTGCAAGCAATCTATTAACAATCTTTTATCTAAAGATCCGCACTGCGCTATCATGTGCGAGCAAACGGGCTGCGGTAAAACAGCTTTTATTCTAGATATTTTACAAAGTCATTATAGGGATGTTTTCGATCATATTATTATTATTCTGTGGCCGACTATAAGCGTTAATAAAACATACTTATCGAGAGATTGGGTAATGAATGACGAAGGGGTACACACAGTCGATCCGGGCGATCGTTTACAAGACTGTTTACGAGTATGTCACGAAAAATACAAAGGAGAATCAACCCTTTTCGTAATAGACGACTGCAGCCCGAGTAAAGAACTCACAAAAAAGAAAGATACGCTTTCATATTTAGCATTCTCCAGTCGGCATACTCAACATAGCGTTTGGGTACTTACTCAAAAATACAACTCTGTCCTGAAAGATCTCAGAGAACAGACCAAATGGGTAGCACTCTTTCATTGCAAAGATCAAGATTCATTCGAGAATTGTTTACACGAAAATGATGTCATTTATACCAAGCTCGAACGAGATAAAGTCAGAAAACTGTTAGCAGCAACGAAGCACTGTAAACTCGTATTAAAAACCGATCAACCAGCTGCTTATGCAATTGCTTAGCAAAATTATATCAAAATGTAGCAAAATTATAGCAAATATAGAAAAAATATGGCAAAAATGTAGCAAATATAGCAAAATGTAGCAAATTGAACATAAGCGGTTAATATGACATAATGTGGCTTGAAATCATCATTCTTTCGCAACAGTTCATTATTACGGGATGTATTGGATATGTCATATTATATTATGTTAGACTTAAATATCTCCTTAGGTATTACATTATGGAATGCGATGAACTCATCGAACAAATGCTCAAAGAATCTGATGCAGATCAAAATGTAGATAAATCTTTAGACAAACATAGAGAAAGACTCGCGGCTTTGGTAGCCGGTGGAAATTGTTCCAATTATTTGGGAGAAAATTATACCATCTAAAAAATTGATAACATGACCGACGAAGCGATTAAAAAACTGTACGAGCGTTACGAGTCTAGACTGGGAGCTACCATGACTTAAATGATAGGTTCGGCTATATTACAACTATACACAGTCGTAGCTAGTACGTTTCTCCCTATCCCGGCAGAACATCGCATGTATTTATGCGAATCTCTATAGAAAGATCAATTCATCGAACACGATATAAGTGCAGTGAGCTGTGAGTTTTATCATAGATATGGAATGTTCTTAGCTCCACTCACCACAGCTTTAATAACAGCTAGGTATTGTCAATTTAAACATACGTGCCCACTTAATAATATAAAGAACGAATTTCAAATAAATAATGGAGACTCAGGTGACACCACAACAGATTGTGAACGAAACTGCGTAACAGATTGCGGAACGATGAGTGAATGAGGAACCACCACCACATGTGAATGAGGAACCACCACATGTGAATGAGAAACCAGCAATTGCACCACAAACACAAAAACAACCCAGAGTTACTAAGAACCCCCCAAAAATAGCTGCAGGAAGAAAGGGAGGACTCGTGAGGAAAGCGAAATTAATAAATAATTCAAATATTAATCTGATTAAAACATGGGCACTAGTAGGAGTTGCTGGTATAGCGGCTGTATGGTTCTTTTATAAGACCGGAGAAGATAAAACGTCACCCCCAATCCAACAACAAGTTCAATTAGAGGTTAGCCCCCATAAATGCTATAAGAAGCATGACTACTCCAGTTACAGACGGTAAAATGTTGGTAAACGCAACGTATCATTCAGCGGTGGTCAGCGGCTTGGCCATTGGCTATGCCCGTATAGCTAAAATGATTACTAAAGCCACACCTCCCAAGCTAGATTTTAATAGTTATGATATACCAATGATGGTTCTGGATATTGGATTGGCTATGGCAACAAAGGATATGCTCATCAAACAAGGACTTATCCCGGAAGACATAATGAAGTAATTAAACATTTGAATATTTTATATTATTAAACATATGGCAACAATTGCGATGATGGTCAGTGGAGCTATTGTTAATGCTTTAGCTTTTTCGGGGAGTAATTTTTTATTTTCTAGTATGAGGGAATCAAACGCTAAAGAAGTTGAAGAGGAGCGTAAACGACATAACGAAGCAATGGATATGAAAAGAGGGAAAAAATATATTAAAATGTGAACATTATTGTAATCAAATGCCAGTACCGTACGTAATTTACGCCGACTTCGAAGCGCTTATCAAGCCCATAGAAAATACCAACCGTAGCAATCAAGATAATCAAGATAGTTTTACGTACAAAACTCAAGAACATATTGCTTGTGGGTTTGGATATATAGTTGTAAGGTATGATGGGAAAACAAATACTCCCATGATTTACAGGGGTCCCGATGCAGCGGGAAAGTTCCTAGAATATCTATAAAACAAGAGAGAATAATCAGGGAAAAATTATCGTGTAAGAAACCCATGTGTATGACAAGGGATGATTGGAGGGCCCATAAGAAGTCAACGAGTTGTCATGTTTGTAATAAACCCCTGGATGGGGATTCCGTAAGAGATCATTGCCACGTCACGCGAAATTATCGGGGAGCCGCGCATAACGAGTGTAACTTGAAACTAAAAATGAATTCTCAAACAATACCCATCCCCGTTGTGTTTCACAACCTTAGGGGATACGATTCTTATCTAATCATGCAAGCTATCTCAAAGACCGACGGAGGTTTAACGTGCATTCCTAACAATATGGAAAAATACAATTACCACCCCTCGGTAAACTGAATTACCACCCCTCGAATCATTCTATAGTAACTTAACAGAATCTAAAATAACAGATGCCGATTATGAACACGCTCTGACGGTCTGGGATAAATTAGGTTGTAAGAATTTAGGCGATTATCACGATCTGTACTTAAAAAACGATGTACTGTAAATCGCCGATATATTCGAGATATTTAGAAAGATGTGTTTAACAATACGGCTTGGACCCGGCATGGTATTATTCCAGTCCCGGACTATCGTGGAATGCATTGTTAAAGAAGACCGGCGTAGAACTAAAACTCACAGATTACGATATGCACTTGTTTATTGAGAAAGGATTAAGAGGTGGTATATCGATGGCAGCGAAAAGGTATTCTAAGACTAATAATAGATTAGTGGAAGGATACGATCCGAGTAAACCCGACACGCATATATTATATCTCGGCGCTAACAATTTGTACGGATGGGCTATGAGTCAACCTTTACCAAGGGGTGGTTTTGAGTGGGTCAATGATGTCAATGTGAATAATATCAATGTGAATGATGCGAATATAGGGTACATATAATATCCAAGTTCCTTACATAAAGACCATAACAGTTATCCGCTAGCTCCCGAAAAATTAATGGTTAATAAAGATTGGATGTCGGAATATCAACGCTCCTTGATGGGTAATAGTAGGTTAGCTAACGTAGAAAAACTCGTACCAAATTTGATGGATAAGACAAAATATATAGTTCACTACAGAAATCTCCAGTTGTATCTATCGTTAGGTATGACACTTAAGAAAATACATAGAGTTCTAATGTTTGATCAAAGCCCTTGGATGGAGCCCTATATAAGGCTGAACACAGATTTAAGAAAGATAGCTACCAGCGATTTCTAAAGAAATCTATATAAGCTCATGAATAACTCGGTATTTGGTAAAACTAAGCAGAATCTGAGGAAGCGTGTTGATGTTAAATTAGTCAGATCTCATGAGGAAGAAAGACTCATAAAAGTTATTGCCAGTCCGGCTTTTAACAGAAGCAAGATATTCAATAACGACTTAGCCGCGTTGCATATGCAGAAGAGTAATATGAAATTCAACAGACCGGTGTACGTCGGTATGAGTATTCTCGACTTGTCAAAACACTTAATGTATGACTTTTATTACAACGAACTTAAGAAGCAATACGGCAATAGATGCGAGGTGTTATATACCGACACAGATTCTTTGTTGATGGAAATACAAACCGAGGATGTGTATAAAGATATGGCAGAAAAAATAAATATATACGACACGAGAGATTACCCTAAAGATAATCCACTGCACAGCGTAGTAAATAAAAAGGTGTTAGGTAAGATGAAGGATGAATGTGCTGGGACCCCTATAGCGGAGTATGTAGGATTAAGACCTAAGATGTATTCTATAAAGAAGTCCGATAATGGAGAGATAAGAAAAGCTAAGGGCGTTAAGAAGTATGTTGTAAAAAAGCATATCAAACACGAACAGTATAAAGAATCATTATTCAACGGTAGAACGTTCAAACACGATGAACTCTTTAAGAAGTTACAATCATAGGATATATGGATTAAGAATTAACAAGACATCATTATCCCCCTTAGATACAAAGAGATGGATTGATAATGATGGTGTAACTACCTATGCTTATGGTTATGGTGGTAATAGCGTACCGTTGGGAACTATGAACAACTCTTCTCGGACAAATGCCCTACCCGGTCCATCTTGAAGATAATAAAGAATAGGCTCTCCTCCTAACCAATCAACTAATGTTATACGTCATAAGGGACCATATGGGATCGGTTGCGCGACGTAGGCCTCCTTCGAGTTCACCGGGCTGGTATAGATATCTTACCCTTACTCTATCCGGAAGTTTTCGTTCTTTGCCTCTCCTCGCTGCTGAAGATTCAGAAGTCACGTATTTCATTTTAATCGCATCGGATGGTTTCTTCCCGATTAATCTCGTTACTTCATTATTCAGCGCTGATACAACGGCTGATAATCGTGTCACCCATTCGGTTGATCTCAATCGCTCGGATTTCATTTCGATCCCATACTGATAGCCAAACAAACGTTCCGCTAATGTCCTGTTAAATCTTTCGACGATAGCTTGACTGCGGTGGGCCTCTCTTTCACTACACCTGATTTCGACATCGTGCTTTGTTAACAGTTTAGTTACCGATCCCATAAACTGGCGACCGGGATCTACTTGAAATAGCTTAGGCCATTTTAGTGGTCCGCATTTATATATGCGACTCATTGCATTAGCTACTTCTGTTGAATCTTTCGAGGTTAATGGCTCAGCCTCTTTGTATCGACTAGCCACATCCACTACTGTTAAAGCGTATTTATATGTTTTGCGTTTTACCTTATCGTGGGGAAGAAACAAGAGGTCAGCCTGATGAACTTCATTCGTTGTAAAAATATCAAACTTCTTCCTCGGTATATAATGCGGTGCCGGTAAATATATTTGCCACATCGTTTGTTTCTTTAACCAATCCTTGGCCACATCTTTAGATACCTTAGCCGCGGTGTCTAATTTTTTTATTGCTCCTATACCTTTCCAATATCCTCGTGGGCTATAGTAAATTTTATTCATTATTAATTAATATTAATGTTTCGTTTAATACAACTCATGACTATCGTTGAAACGCATAGTCATTTTAGCATAAAAAATGCCACCTGTAGTAAGAGTATAGGTATATAAATCTGGCTCCAGTGGAGTTGCGGCAGAACCATCATTACCTATACTACTTCGTATGTTAATTCAACAATTTAGCATATAAACTAACGTCCAAAAGAAACTTTACCAACTGAAAATATAAAGTATAAATATTTTTTCGATGAAGTCTATCTAAAACACATAACCTAAATACAACAATTGTGTATGCAGAAAATGTTAATAGTCTGTTACATGTTTGCAAATAAAACGCGAAAAAGTGAAAAACACGTACACCACTGACAACTGCAAATGCGCGTGCGGGTCAGGGTATAAAACCATTGCAACAGCAAGTCAGACATCCATAGTGATAAAAAAAACACAAAAGAAATGCCATGACTCAGTTGAACAACGTGAACGAGCCTTGGGTATGGTACAGATGGGAGCCACCCACGCCCATACTGCACGAACCTTTGTTTGCTCCTGTGTTGCCGTTACCAACTTGATGCAACGTTACAGACAGACAGGGCGGACCGCTGACAGGCCAAGAACAGGCAGACCCAGGGTGACCACGCCCCATTATGACCGGTACTTGCGTACCTTGCACCTCCGAAATCGCTTCCTGACAGTGACGTCATCGGCGACAAATTCCTTAGGTCACAGGGCTAGTCGACAGACAGTGGCCAGGAGACTCAGGACTCATTGACAGCGCAACATCGTCGTTTGCGATTGAGATGGACCCGGAGTGTACGACGTTAGCAGAGGGTTGTCTTCACTGACGAAAGTCGATTCTGTATGTTTAGGGCTGATGGAAGACAACGTGTTTACCGCCGAAGGGGTGAACGAACGGCGGCGTGTTGCGTGCAAGAGGTCGTACCATATGGTGGAGGGAGTGTCATGGTGTGGGGAGGGATCTGTCATGGTGTGGGGAGTGGACACTGCTTGTCATTGTTGACGGAAACATGACAGCTCAGCGGTACATGGATAACATTCTTCATCCAGTTGTCCTACCATTTCTCCAACAGCAGCCACGTGGTGTCATTTATCAGCATGACAACGCTAGAGCCCATACAGCCAGAATTGTCACTAACTTCCTTGCAGCCAACAACGTCAACGTCCTGCCGTGGCCTGCACGGGCACCCGTCATGTCCCCCATAGAACACCTCTGGGACTTAATGGATCGTTGTGTTCGACAACGACCACACTCTCCAGCCAACCGGCAAGAACTGATCTTGGCTCTCCAAGACGAATGGCGTCAAATCCCACGTGACCTCATCAGACGACTGACTTTTTCTGTGCGTCGAAGAGTTTTTGCGTGTATTGAGGCATTTGGTGGTCACACACGCTACTAATGACTTGTTACTGAACGTGAGCGATTGTTTATGTACTCTGCCTATTGTCCATGATTCTGAAAGCACGAGTTTTGTACCACACCCAACTTGGGGGTGGGGGGGGTCTCTGACGTCATTCTCGGTCACGGTATGATTGTCATTTTCAGTGTTGATTATGTTGATATATTGATCTTCTCAATACACTTTACTTCATGCATGTATGCTTTGTTGTTTTTTAGCAAGAGTGATTTCAAGTTTCTTTTGGACGTCAGCTTACTTAGCAGTGGGATATTCTGTTAATAATCTCTCATAATTCTATTGAATGGTTCTGTACATTCTATCAATGTTTATTTGTACAAAGCTGTTTTATGTATGTACAGAAGAGAGACATTAATAAATTATTGTCTGTCTGTCTTCAATGTATACCGTACAATTAAACCGATTACACACAGGAGATTCACTTTGAGCTTCTTGTTTTCTTTAAATACCGCGATCTGAGACACTATAAAGTGATATTTAGGTAGACATAATACTTGTCTATAGATGTAAACACATTTGATATTACATCTGTGATGTTTAAGTTGATTTTGACAGCCCGGGCCAAGTCGGACCCAACACAAGCCAAACACTTCTGATAGAGACTATATTGAGAATGTTGTGGGAAAAGGACTTCACTTTGAGCACCTTGTTTTCTGTAAATATCTGAGACACTATGAAGTGGTATATAGTTAGATATAATACTAATCTATAGATCTCAATCCATGGCATGATACATATATGAGGTTTAAGTTGATTTTGACAGCTCAGGACGAGTCGGAGCAAACACATGTGACAGATTTTCTTGAGAAAATACAGTAAAAGTGCTTGACTTTAACGGATCCTTTTTCTTTAAATGCGGTGTTCTGTGACATTATAAAGTGGTATATAGGTAGATAAAGTACTAAGCTACAGATGTAAAGACATTTGATGATAGATATGTGTGTTTAAAGTTGATTTTGACAGCCCGGGCCAAGTCGGACCCAACACAAGCCAAACACTTCTGATAGAGACTATGTTGAGAATGTAGGGGGAAAAGGGCTTCACTTTGAGCACTGTGTTTTCTTTAACTACCGCAATATGAGACAATAAAGTGGCATAGAATTAGATATAATACTAGTCTTTAGATATAAAGAAAGGTAGGAACTTTAGAAGTGCTAGGACAGTTCTTAACACGTGTCGTGTCAGCCCTATGACATTCGCGAACATCCACTTCCAGAAAACATCCTGTGTTGGTTTAACATGAATTGGTAAAGGTTAATTTGGGATGCCCAACACGTTAATTAATGAAAGAAGAGTAGTCAAAACACTGTCGTTTCCTGCCCTGGACATCACACCCCTACACGCTAAGGTCGGTGAGAAACTTTCTGATCAAAGAAAACACACAGTGAAAACACACAGACACTGACTTTTCTAAGCGGACTCACAGTATGTAGTCATAATTATCAGTTTATTACATTGTTGAAGATGCATTTTGATTCAAACTCAATTAAATGAGCAAAACTATACGTTTGTGGACATTTGCGATCTGCCTAGATATGCACGTTTCGTTTTATTATTCTGCAATCTATTTTTAGTATTACCCGCTGGCCCGGTACGGCCCGACTTTTAGGCAATCCCCTTGTAAACACATGCAGTCCGAGAAGGCCTGCAGATTTGTCAAAGGCCTTGCGTGTCAGCAACTTTCTGGACGTCAACATATTCATTTCATGGCCTGGTTCCACCCTTCATGTAAATTGAGGATGGTAGCTGTGATGGTAATGCCAAGCCAATAATATACTTATTGTATCAGACACAATCACAACTGCAGTAAAGCCAGAATCAGTACAGCGCTTTGCATGAAGGAGGAGTCTGGTGTCTGCCTCTTCTTGGCTACATCTCTTTTATCTTTTTGGAGGCTTTCCATCAGTTAAACCCATTACAAATAAGCCGTTGCAGTGTCTCATATAGCAATTAGTGGAATCTAACAGCACGGTTGTATCTTCAACCGTCAAGTACACCTTCAACAGAACCTTCAGCGATCACTCCAGTTTCTATGCAGAGGTCTCTTAACCCAGTTGTTCTACCACACCTAACAGTGTGTACACTGTGTGAAACACGCTTAACCTAGGAACGATTCAGAGAATAGCTTCTTCTGTTTCAAAATGTTTTCAGTGGCCTTTGCATACAATACTTGGTCGCAAACCAAAACAATGCTCCCAAGGGCTAGTGATGTTCTGATCTTCTGGGACTGACAAAAAAAAAACATGGACAGTGAGTGGAAAGCCAATCACAACTTTAACATGGACATGAATATTGAACCCTTTCAAGTTGCTCGCAGTCTGGTTTGCTGAACAATGCAACCGAGTTATCATCCATAGTAGGGTTTTCTTTTTCACCTTCTGTTTCAGTTCCATGTCGTCGACTTTAATGTCATCACAAGGTTGCGCCCCAGCTCATACACAAGCATTGTAGATAGGAAGCTGGGACTTGACAACCTTGATAGTTTCATGCTTCTGTGTTGGTTCATTCATGACATCCTTCAAATGCTGTGGACCACTCACCTTTTGCTGCACGTTGATTCCAGTCACTTAGTGTGATGTCCCTCCGCAACTTAGTGTCTCTTCAAGTCAGTCGATGCTATCAAACGCCAATGTTACTTGGACATTTGGTTGTATGCATCCTTGTAGTGTAACACTTTCTTCGCTCAGTGACAATTTATGAAGACAGAGTGCTGTGTCAATCTCTTCAATTTGGGAGTATGAAACGCCATGTCCAATTCGGTTCAGAATGCGAATTAGTTCCACACACCCAGTGGCTAATTTCGCAACATATGGCAGCAGGATTTGTTTTTGGAGTTTCACCTTGACACATGTTTTGCCATCACACTGTCCTACCCTATAGAGTCTGTGAATATGGTCTGATACAAGAATTGATGGGTGAGTGTCTCAAGTTAAAAGCATTTTCAAGGAGAGGTTTAATGATGCAGGAATGTAGGCAGATGCATTTTTCATTTCTGTTGATACAGATGGCCAAGACATTGTAACATCTTATCCCTTGACTTCATTTCTAAGCATAACAAATACATTCATCATCATTTTATCAAAATGAGAAGTGTCTTGCTTGGCAGCTTGGAGCTGTTTCTTCAACTTCTGGTTTTCATTGACTAGCTCAGTCAATGTTTGTCAGGATAATCCGAAGGTTTGCCTTTCTCATCTGGTATCATATGGATACTCTTCAATTTGAGTATATGTTTGGTCAAGGTCGCACGAAACAGAGGCTGTGGAAGCTGCAACAGCACTAGATTTGGCTTGTGGCGTCTTTCCAATCTTAGTGTATAGCCAGAGTGATGGCTATCTCCTTCAGCAGCGACTTCAAAAACATTAACTGCTCCCTTTTGAAAAAACGATAGATGAGAGTTATCTCTCTTGAAAAGCAGACAACACTGTTTGGATTCCTTTTTAAGAATGTTTAGTACTGGTAATGTGACTTGGAAAATGTGTATTTGATCATTTAAACTTTCCTATATGTTAAGTAGAGTTAAATATTAGCAACTGTTTTCCAATAGAAAAAAATATTCTATGCTCACATAATGCTTCTGGCTCACATCCCTGTTCTTGTTCTTATAAGGAGGCAATTGAAAGCGAGCAGTCATTATCTCAAAGTTCAACTTTAGTACAAAACATCAAGTTTGTCTTTTCTTTTGCAGAATAAAGGTCCCTTCTTATTCTAACTCAAAGGGTTATATTTTGTAATATATTTTGAAACCGAGTTCATATATGGTACTAGATTTCATTCTTCTTTGATTAGTGGTAACCAAATTACATCAAAATGTAACTTAACCATCATCTGAATACATGTAGGGCATGACTATGAGCAATAGGAGTAGTTATTTTATCAAAACATAATGACATATTTCAGGAAGTACAACTTCATACAAATCTTGTATGCTTTTAGCGCAAATCGACAATTGTCTTAAAATGCATCAAAAACCCTTCTTTACCACAACACAAAAGATAACAAATTTCACTTTTTTCAGACTTTTAACGGACTTTGGTACTTCTTGGCTTCAATCATAGCCCATTTGGGTTAAGAAAGTCCCATTGCAGTGGTATGTGCAGTTTATTTTCTGACAGGTGGTAATATTTTAAGCAGAGGTCAAACGTTGTGACCTTGTGACCTCTGGTGAACTATATTTGTACTGTATTAGTCCTATGTTACATAAAAAATGTAGAGCATCAAGTTACCAACATTTTGAGTGGTCATACTTCACCATATAACTATTACTTGTAAAGTTATTCCACTTTCTGGTTTCCCCTACCCTGAAATCTAGTCCCGTGGATTCGACTCTGGATTGTACGGCTTTATAAATTGTTTTGGTCTGGCTCATGGACTAACAGCAGCACCACATACAGCAAGACCACACACAGTATCACCACGTACAGTATCACCACGTACAGTATCACCACATTCAGCAGCACCACATAAAACAACACCACGTACAGCAACACCACATACAACAGCACCACATACAACAACACCACACACAGCAACACCACGTACAACAGCACCACATAAAGCAACACCACGTACAACAGCACCACGTGCAACAACACCACGGAGAGCAACATCACATACAGCAACACCACATACAGCAACACCACATACAACAGCACCACACACAGCAGCACCACATACAGCAGCACCACATACAACAACACCACGTACAACAACACCACGTACAGCAACACCACGTACAACAGCACCGCGTACAGCAACACCACGGACAGTATCACCACATACAGCAGCACCACGTACAGCAGCACAACATACAGTATCACCACATACATGAGCACCTCATACAGCAACACCTTATACAGCAACACCACATACAGCAGCACCACATACAGCAGCGCCACATACAGAAACACCACAAACAGCAACACAACATACAACAGCACCACACACAGCAACAAAACAAACAGCAGCATCACGTACAGTATCACCACATACAGCAACACCACATGCAGCAGCACCACGTACAGTATCACCACGTAAAAACAACACCACGTACAGCAACACCACGTACAACAGCACCACGTACATCAGCACCACGTACAGCAGCACCACATACAACAACACCACATAAAACAACACCACGTACAGCAACATCACATACAGCAGCACCACGTACAGCAGCACCACGTACAGCAACATCACGTACAGCAGCACCACATACAGCAGCACCACACACAGCAGCACCACATACAGCAGCACCACATACAACAGCACCACATACAGCAGCACCACATACCGCAGCACCACATACAACAGCACCACATACAGCAGCATCACATACAGCAGCACCACATACTGCAGCACCACATACAGCAGCACCACATACAGCAGCACCACATACAGCAGCACCACGTACAGCAGCACCACATACAGCAGCACCACGTACAGCAGCACCACATACAGCAGCACCACATACAGCAACATCACATACAGCAGCACCACATACAGCAACATCACAAACAGCAACACCACATACAGCAAGACCACATACAGCAACACCACATACAGCAACACCACATACAGCAGTACCACGTGCAGTATCACCACGTACAGCAGCACCACATACAGCAGCACCACGTACAGCAGCACCACATACAGCAGCACCACATACAGCAACATCACATACAGCAACATCACATACAGCAACATCACATACAGCAACACCACATACAGCAACACCACATACAGCAACACCACATACAGCAGCACCACGTGCAGTATCACCACGTACAGCAGCACCACATACAGCAGCACCACGTACAGCAGCACCACATACAGCAGCACCACATACAGCAACATCACATACAGCAGCACCACATACAGCAACATCACAAACAGCAACACCACATACAGCAAGACCACATACAGCAACACCACATACAGTATCACCACGTACAGCAGCACCACATACAGCAGCACCACGTACAGCAGCACCACATACAGCAGCACCACATACAGCAACATCACATACAGCAACATCACATACAGCAACACCACATACAGCAACACCACATACAGCAACACCACACACAGCAGCACCACATACAGCAACATCACATACAGCAACACCACATACAGCAGCACCACACACAGCAGCACCACATACAGCAGCACCACATACAGCAACACCACATACAGCAACACCACGTACAGCAACACCACAAACAGCAGCATCACGTACAGTATCACCACATACAGCAACACCACCTACAACAGCACCACATACAGCAGCACCTCATACAGCAGCACCACACACAGCAGCACCACATACAGCAGCACCACGTACAGCAGCACCACACACAGCAGCACCACATACAGCAACATCACATACAGCAACACCACAAAGAGCAGCATCACGTACAGTATCACCACATACAGCAACACCACATACAACAGCACCACGTACAGCAGCACCACATACAGCAGCACCACGTACAGTAGCACCACATACAGCAACACCACGTACAGCAGCACCACATACATAGTGTTAACAAACTATACATAGATGTACTAGGGTCACATAGTGTTAACAAACTATACATCGATGTACTAGGGTTACTTAATGTTAACAAACTACACATCGATGTACTAGGGTCACATAGCGTTAACAAACTATACATCGATGTACTATGGTTACTTAATGTTAACAAACTACACATCGATGTACTAGGGTCACATAGCGTTAACAAACTATACATCGATGTACTAGGGTTACTTAATGTTAACAAACTACACATCGATGTACTAGGGTTACTTAATGTTAACAAACTACACATCGATGTACTAGGGTTACTTAGTGTTAACAAACTATACATCGATGTACTAGGGTTACTTAATGTTAACAAACTACACATCGATGTACTAGGGTTACTTAGTGTTAATAAACTACACATCGATGTACTAGGGTTACTTAGTGTTAACAAACTATACATCGACGTACTAGGGTTACTTAATGTTAACAAACTATACATCAATGTACTAGGGTTACTTAGCGTTAACAAACTTTACATCGATGTACTAGGGTCACATAGCGTTAACAAACTATACATCGATGTACTAGGGTCACATAGCGTTAACAAACTATACATCAATGTACTAGGGCTACTTAGCGTTAACAAACTTTACATCGATGTACTAGGTCACATAGCGTTAACAAACTATACATCGATGTACTAGGGTTACTTAATGTTAACAAACTACACATCGATGTACTAGGGTCACATAGCGTTAACAAACTATACATCGATGTACTAGGGTTACTTAATGTTAACAAACTACACATCGATGTACTAGGGTTACTTAATGTTAACAAACTACACATCGATGTACTAGGGTTACTTAGTGTTAACAAACTATACATCGATGTACTAGGGTTACTTAATGTTAACAAACTACACATCGATGTACTAGGGTTACTTAGTGTTAACAAACTACACATCGATGTACTAGGGTTACTTAGTGTTAACAAACTATACATCGATGTACTAGGGCTACTTAGTGTTAACAAACTATACATCGATGTACTAGGGTTACTTAGTGTTATTTATTCACAAGTTGACAGGCGAAGGTTATCCCAGAAATCGCCGCGTAAAGAATAACTAACAATCAATATTGAAACACGCAGGATGAGGAGCTCTCTAACCCTGAAGGGTAACGAAGGAACATGTGACAGGGCTTGGTCCGTAATAACTAAAGGAGGTCACTGTGATGTACGAGCGCTTAGAAATATATCAGAAATACACTTACAATAAGTACCCCTAAGCTAGTCACTGAAATAAAGTCATGTATGAGGTTAAAAAAAAACTACAAGTGTGGCTGCGACTGGGATGAGTAGAAGGTGCTGGAGCTGAGGGTGAGATTGGGATGGAGGTGACATCTTTATTAAATGTTAGCTCTAGGGTCTGTAACAGAGGCTAACGTACCCGTGAAGATCCGGGGTAGAATAGGTGATCAGCAGCCCATGCTTGTCTCCCCCCGTGAAGATCCGGGGTAGAATAGGTCATCAGCAACCCATGCTTGCCGTAAAAGGCGACTGTGCTTGTCGTAATATGCGACTAACAGGCTCGGGTGGTCAGGCTCGATGACTTGGTTGATGCATGTCATCGTATCCCAATGGGCGATCTTTTTCAATTTATCTTCCCTTTACTAACCCGCATGTTACTATGACACCTGTAGACAGTTAACCAGTACAGCCTTCACCGCTATCAGCAAAGGGTCTCGCTGGTGTATGGCCAGTATATCTTTATGCCTAAACAACGATCTATCTGTTGTCATTTCCGGAACCCGATATTCCGTGATTTACTACTACATCTGAGACGACCTCGACTGTATGTATAGTACTTGAAGCGAGGCGGTCAGATCAGCTGGTCGTTCATTCCGGGTCGCTTTGTTGACGTTTTGCAATCGGTACTGAAAGTGATGCCCTTGATGTGTTTTTTTTTTTTTGAAATGAAGTAGATTTTCATTGTACACGTGCCCATATCAATGGTGTAGTATCGACAAGCAGGCTACATCATATGGATGCATTTCAGGACAGCGGTAAGGCGATGCGGTACGTGAGTTGTGAAAGTCTTATGCAACGTAAAGTTGCCAGTAGCCTCAATGTTGTGAGTGTTGACATCAGCACATGTAAGTATTTGTCAGATATACAACTGAGAGGAGTCAGAAATGTTTTCAAGAAATTGTAAAAGAAACAGGCGCTGTCAAATTATGTCATCATCTGGATATCATAATACAATGTTCAATATAAAAGAATTGAATATCACTGAAATCTATTTTGTTATTAAGGGTGAGCTGTGGATGTTATAGATAAGAGTTGGTGGATGTCATAGATAAGAGTTGGTGGATGTTATAGATAAGAGTTGGTGGATGTTATAGATAAGAGTTGGTGGATGTTATAGATAAGAGTTGGTGGATGTTATAGATAAGAGTTGGTGGATGTTATAGATAAGAGTTGGTGGATGTTATAGATAAGAGTTGGTGGATGTTATAGATAAGAGTTGGTGGATGTTATAGATAAGAATTGGTGGATGTTATAGATAAGAGTTGGTGGATGTTATAGATAAGAGTTGGTGGATGTTATAGATAAGAGTTGGTGGATGTTATAGATAAGAGTTGGTGGATGTTATAGATAAGAATTGGTGGATGTTATAGATAAGAGTTGGTGGATGTTATAGATAAGAGTTGGTGGATGTTATAGATAAGAATTGGTGGATGTTATAGATAAGAATTGGTGGATGTTATAGATAAGAGTTGGTGGATGTTATAGATAAGAATTGGTGGATGTTATAGATAAGAATTGGTGGATGTTATAGATAAGAGTTGGTGGATGTTATAGATAAGAGTTGGTGGATGTTATAGATAAGAGTTGGTGGATGTTATAGATAAGAGTTGGTGGATGTTATAGATAAGAGTTGGTGGATGTTATAGATAAGAATTGGTGGATGTTATAGATAAGAGTTGGTGGATGTTATAGATAAGAGTTGGTGGATGTTATAGATAAGAGTTGGTGGATGTTATAGATAAGAGTTGGTGGATGTTATAGATAAGAGTTGGTGGATGTTCTAGATAAGAATTGGTGGATGTTATAGATAAGAGTTGGTGGATGTTATAGATAAGAGTTGGTGGATGTTATAGATAAGAGTTGGTGGATGTTATAGATAAGAGTTGGTGGATGTTATAGATAAGAGTTGGTGGATGTTATAGATAAGAGTTGGTGGATGTTATAGATAAGAGTTGGTGGATGTTATAGATAAGAGTTGGTGGATGTTATAGATAAGAATTGGTGGATGTTATAGATAAGAGTTGGTGGATGTTATAGATAAGAGTTGGTGGATGTTATAGATAAGAGTTGGTGGATGTTATAGATAAGAATTGGTGGATGTTATAGATAAGAGTTGGTGGATGTTATAGATAAGAGTTGGTGGATGTTATAGATAAGAGTTGGTGGATGTTATAGATAAGAGTTGGTGGATGTTATAGATAAGAGTTGGTGGATGTTATAGATAAGAGTTGGTCGATGTTATAGATAAGAGTTGGTGGATGTTATAGATAAGAATTGGTGGATGTTATAGATAAGAGTTGGTGGATGTTATAGATAAGAGTTGGTGGATGTTATAGATAAGAGTTGGTGGATGTTATAGATACGAGTTGGTGGATGTTATAGATAAGAGTTGGTGGATGTTATAGATAAGAGTTGGTGGATGTTATAGATAAGAATTGGTGGATGTTATAGATAAGAGTTGGTGGATGTTATAGATAAGAGTTGGTGGATGTTATAGATAAGAGTTGGTGGATGTTATAGATAAGAGTTGGTGGATGTTATAGATAAGAGTTGGTGGATGTTATAGATAAGAGTTGGTGGATGTTATAGATAAGAGTTGGTGGATGTTATAGATAAGAGTTGGTGGATGTTATAGATAAGAGTTGGTGGATGTTATAGATAAGAGTTGGTGGATGTTATAGATAAGAGTTGGTGGATGTTATAGATAAGAGTTGGTGGATGTTATAGATAAGAGTTGGTGGATGTTATAAATAAGAGTTGGTGGATGTTATAGATAAGAATTGGTGGATGTTATAGATAAGAGTTGGTGGATGTTATAGATAAGAGTTGGTGGATGTTATAGATAAGAGTTGGTGGATGTTATAGATAAGAGTTGGTGGATGTTATAGATAAGAGTTGGTGGATGTTATAGATAAGAGTTGGTGGATGTTATAGATAAGAGTTGGTGGATGAATGGTGGCAGTGGTGGCAAATACTGCCATGATTATGTTTCAATATGGTAAATAAAAGATATATATTAATGTGGCCGTTTTGAATTTTACAAAAATAGCAAATATTTCAGACACAGAAGTCCCTATATATTAGTTGAAATACATGTTCAAGGGCACTTACCAACTTAAAAGAATATATCTATACTTATTGTCAACCTCCATAATCATGACTGTATGAATATTGCAGTGTCTTCATCAAGCTTGCCTTGACAATCATCACATGACTGTAATACAGATAAAGCTCATTCTTAATTTCTTTAGGCCTAGCTTTTTGTTTGCTTATTGTTGACTGTTTCAAATTTTAAGATAAACAATTTTTTAATGCTATTTCGTTCTCTTTAAACCAACAGATATCTGCATTGCACAATGACTGTTATTAGTTTATTTGATACCTTGGTATACTTGTACATGTGTGCTCGTATTATCTTACACATGCAATGCTTTTCATTACTGAGCATGTTTTGACAATGAAGATAATTAACAGAAAAAAGGACTTTAGTATACTTACATGTTTGAAGAACCAATCAATTCATTGTCGAAACATTTTTTAATTCCTTACATGAATTTCTTAGATCTTCGTAAGATCAAAATATATCCAAATTAAAATGAGGAAATTAAACTAAGGAGTCAAGTTCATTTCATTGCTTGAATGCTTTGGAACTAACACAATGGCTGATAAATAAAATGAGTTTGCATTATGTCATGGATGCGATATATTAGCCCGGACTGACGGAATGCCATGCCGTTTTCTGATGTTGAAAATACCGTGGCAATATACCGTCCTTTAGTTGAATTCTCAACAAATGTTGATATCCTAAACTTATAATTACTACAAAATACGTGCTAGTTTAAAGTATCCAGTTGTAAACGACCGTTTTTTGAATGAAAGTGCAACAAGGTAACGCTTTAGCTTGGCTCCGTCTCTACATGTCACTAGAGGTCGCAGCGCGCATTGATGCGAGAACCAGACCAGAAGCGACAGGTTGGACCGTTATTGCCCCTTGGAACAAAACGGTCGCCAAAGTAACATTACCTAACATGGCGAATGTGTTTCTCAAGTAAACAGGAGCGCCATAACTATCGGGTTAATAATCCTGCACATGCCACTGCTTGGAGAAAGTATTATAGCAGCGTTCCAGTCTAGGACAGCTGGTATCTTGTAATCTCAGCTTCAGCAAAGCGTTCACATTTGACGCATCAGTGCCGAAAATGCCTGATGCAATTCCCTATTTTGACTTGTACCATATATTCACATTTTTCTTTCAATTGAACAACTGACTTAACCTTGGGTGTAATGGCGACGGGTGCCAACGGTGGGGCAGGATACGATCACGTTTTCGCGAACACCTGGTATCATCACTATTTGATTGTGATTCATAAACACGTGCTCATGATATAGTCGGAATCGTACAATCGACTCTGCTATTAGCAGAGATTTCCCATGGTTATGGAAATGTTTTGTGTCACTTTTGTCTCTCAAAAAGCAAACTGGCTCCTGGGACACTCTGGCATGAATGAATGAATGAATGAATGAATGAATGAATGCCTTCTTCATGGGCAGCACCGTGTTAGCTCACTCGTCACGATATGGCTGAATTATTGCTGATGTGACGCTGAATATTAACTCACTCACTGTTAGTTCACTCGTCACGATATGGCTGAATTATTGCTGATGTGACGCTGAATATTAACTCACTCACGCACTGTTTACTCACATTTTATGACGTAGAAAAGAACACAGGCCTGACGTGAAATCAACTCGGCGGTCCGTGATTGTTAGTACAGAGATTACCGCATTACCCCAGCACAAATCGCATTGGAATCTCTGATTGACCAATTTCCAGTTATTGGTAGAATTGTTGTTAGCAAAAAGTTTGCTTTTTGAATTTTCAACAAATCATTAGAACTACAATGTCAACGTCTGCCAGTATAACTCATTTTAATCTAAGGTATTTTATATAATCGTAAGTGTACGCGTGTCTACGCAACCAGAGATCAAGGCAACCAGAGATCCAGGCAACCAGAGATCCAGGCAGCCAGAGATCCATGCAGCCAGAGATCCATGCAGCCAGAGATCCAGGCAGCCAGAGATCAAGGCAACTAGAGATCCAGGCAACTAGAGATCCAGGCAGCCAGAGATCCAGGCAGCCAGAGATCCAGGCAGCCAGAGATCCAGGCAGCCAGAGATCAAGGCAACTAGAGATCCAGGCAACTAGAGATCCAGGCAGCCAGAGATCCAGGCAGCCAGAGATCCAGGCAACCAGAGATCCAGGCAACTAGAGATCAAGGCAGCCAGAGATCAAGGCAACTAGAGACCAAGGCAACCAGAGACACAGGCAGCCAGAGATCCAGGCAACCAGAGATCCAGGCAACTAGAGATCCAGGCAACCAGAGATCCAGGCAGCTAGAGATCAAGGCAACTAGAGATCCAGCCAACCAGAGATCCAGGCAACTAGAGATCAAGGCAACTAAAGAATCTAGGAAACCAGAGATCCAGGCAACCAGAGATTCAGGCAACCAGAGATCCAGGCAACTAGAGATCCAGGCAACTAGAGATCCAGGCAACTAGAGATCCAGGCAACCAGAGATTCAGGCAACCAGAGATCCAGGCAACTAGAGATCCAGGCAACTAGAGATCAAGGCAACTAGAGATCCAGGCAACTAGAGATCCAGGCAACTAGAGATCCAGGCAACTAGAGATTCAGGCAACCAGAGATCCAGGCAACTAGAGATCCAGGCAACTAGAGATCCAGGCGACCAGAGATCCAGGCAACTAGAGATCCAGGCAACTAGAGATCCAGGCAACCAGAGATTCAGGCAACCAGAGATCCAGGCAACTAGAGATCCAGGCAACTAGAGATCAAGGCAACTAGAGATCCAGGCAACTAGAGATCCAGGCAACAAGAGATTCAGGCAACCAGAGATCCAGGCAACTAGAGATCCAGGCGACCAGAGATCCAGGCAACCAGAGATCCAGGCAACTAGAGATCAAGGCAGCCAGAGATCCAGGCAACTAGAGACCCAGGCAGCCAGAGACACAGGCAGCCAGAGATCCAGGCAACCAGAGATCCAGGCAACTAGAGATCCAGGCAACCAGAGATCCAGGCAGCTAGAGATCAAGGCAACTAGAGATCCAGGCAACCAGAGATCCAGGCAACTAGAGATCAAGGCAACTAAAGAATCTAGGAAACCAGACATCCAGGCAACCAGAGATTCAGGCAACCAGAGATCCAGGCAACTAGAGATCCAGGCAACCAGAGATCCAGGCAACTAGAGATCCAGGCAACTAGAGATCCAGGCGACCAGAGATCCATGCAACTAGAGATCAAGGCAACTAGAGATCAAGGCAACTAGAGATCCAGGCAACCAGAGATCCAGGCAACTAGAGATCAAGGCAACTAAAGAATCTAGGAAACCAGACATCCAGGCAACCAGAGATTCAGGCAACCAGAGATCCAGGCAACTAGAGATCCAGGCAACCAGAGATCCAGGCAACTAGAGATCCAGGCAACCAGAGATCCAGGCAACTAGAGATCCAGGCAACTAGAGATCCAGGCGACCAGAGATCCATGCAACTAGAGATCAAGGCAACTAGAGATCAAGGCAACCAGAGATCCAGGCAACCAGAGAACCAGAGATCATTCTAACGTAACCGTTTGCGAAAAGTCGAGTGATCACAGTTTAGGGCATGTGCATTGTCCAACATACAAGATATTAACGCAAGTATTCATACACGTATTTGATATTCCTAATTACTTCATGCGAACTATATCAGTTTTTTTTAAAGTTCATGATATCTTCTTGAATATATTTTGAACACTGGTGGATATGTTCTGTGTGTATGCCAGCGTAGACCCTTTAACAGGATACAAATACACTGATAAATAAATCCTTTAATGTCCTTTAGCGAAAAGCACATTCACTAAAAATTAAAGTAGTAAAACTAGACATTAAAATGACACCTTTTATAACAAGGGGTTGGGTTTTATTATTTTAACAAATAGCTAACTACCTGTGATATAACGAAGCTGCCGAAGCTGCCGCCATGACACTAGAGACTCAATGCAAACACAGACAAAAACACTGACAGCGACGTTACACCAAGCAATCAATACAGTGACGTTACACCAAGCAATCAATACAGCGACGTTACACCAAGCAATCAATACAGCGACCTTACACCAAGCAATCAATACAGCGACGTTACACCAAGCAATCAATACAGCGACCTTACACCAAGCAATCAATGCAGCGACGTTATACAAAGTAATCAATAAAGCGACGTTACACCAAGCAATCAACACAGCGACGTTACACCAAGCAATCAATACATCAATACATATGGGCATGGAGGGCCATACGTCCACATACACAATATCTATTTACAAGTATGATGGTGGCAATATGCAGAAGTTTAAACATTCAACATTCAAATAAAGGACAGTTCCTCATACATACATCGAGTTTGTTGCCTACTCCCTTCGTTATTCCTCAACCGCAACAGTTCCCCTCTGAGCGTCACCAAATGGTTTTGATGCTAGACTTCATTAAATGCATAACAAAACTTTTCTGGTTCTAAGAACCTTTCAAATTTTTAAAGGTTATATCTTCAACTGTTGTTAATTTGTTTTGTTTTTGCTGTTGTTGTTGTTTCTAAATAGAATTTCAGGGAAAAGATATTTCATGAACGCTTCGTGGCTACAGACAGAGAGTAGAAGTCGCTTGCTTCCATCTACTTAACTATTATTCTAACAAATCATACTGTTCTTTTTGTTTGCAATATATTTTTTAATTTGACAAATATCACTAAATCCTTTATTGAATACTTCAAAGTATTGTTTATTAATACTTGATTAATAAATGAATCTCTTTGCTGATAGCAGAATATGGTTAACTACATTGTCAGATGTACAAAATCCAAACATGATAGTATATTTTGTAAATTCAAGCTCAATATCAAGATTACAGTTGTTTTTTTTATAAACGTTTTTATTGTTCCCAGAGTTGTAGATTAATACAGTATTCCGTCAAAGACATATTTCGGATTGCATAGAATGGCACAATACACTCTTTAGAAAATTAAAGGGTTGGAAACAAACATTGTCCTATTTCAAACCAACACTGTTGCAACACAGTCAGACTCAAACATATCATGTATCAACAGAGAGCTATGAATCAAATGCTGAGAATAAAGGTGACCATTTTCTATTAAAGTTACTTTTGTCATCCTTTTTTATAGCAATAAATTTCTCGATTGAATATATGTTTTTAAACAATTTTAAAAGTATATCTAATTTCGGTTTGGTTCCTTTAGTTCCACTTACATGAATATGCCTTTTTCCCAATAAAACTATATGATTGATTAAAGTATTAGAGTAGTTAGAACCAAACCAAATAAGATATTTTGTCAATTTTGTTTTTGTGGAAGATAATTGTTAAGCCACAGTTCGAGATCATTCCAAAATTGTTTAGTTTCATTACATTCCCAAAAGACATGGCTGACGTCCTCATTGACAACATTACAAAAGCTACACACACTGTTGTCTACAAGAATCATTGTTAATAGTTCCTTCTTTGTGTAGATAATTCCATGTAGAAATCTGTATTGAAAATCTAAAAGTTTTACATCCTTCAGTTTATATCTATAGACCGTAAATATCTTTTTCCAATTAAAATCACAGTGAAAAATTGATTGCCATTTATTACAAACTTTAAGATTATTTTCATTTAATATTAATTTATCATAAAAGATTCTAGCGCCTTTTACAGGCTTCCTCAGACCACTTAAGCAACTGTTTATATACAAATTCTGTAAAGTATTTTTTCTAGTTTTCTTGATTGTTATTTTCCATGATTCTGGTATATTGAAGATTACACATCTATAGTCTAATATTGTACCTTTTATCGGATATTTTAGTTTCAGTTCTTCAAATGACATCAGTCCGTTTTCATTGCATATATCTTTAATTGAGTAAATTCCACTATTAGCCCATTGCTTTATGTAGTATGTTGCTTGTTTGAAGTTGTGGTTGAGCCATAATGGTTGGGACAAAATATCTTCTATATTATCAACGTTAATAATATTCTTTTTACAAAAGTTGTTCCAAGCTTTCAATACATCTTTCCAGTATGGGTTTTTAACAAAAGATTGCTTGTCAACATTAGCACCCAAAGATAGTATATCTTTAATTGGGATATTACAAGGGTTACTATATGTTGTTTTTTTTACAATATAATCTGAGTGAAGAGAGTTTTAGTGCGTCAATAAAGGCTCTAATGTTAATCATACCTAATCCACCTCCCTCATATTTTCTTGTCAAAGTGCTCCTTTTGATTTTGTCTTTTTTATTATTCCAGATAAAATTGTAAAATATTTTGTCAAGTGACAAGACAAAGTCCTCAGAAGGGTTAGGTAGTGTCGAAAATATATGAACTATTTTTGACAATGCTAAAGTTTTTATGACTCTAATTTTTCCTATTATCGTCAGATTTCTTTTTCTCCAATTTGCAAGCAATCTATTTATTTCTTCTAGCTTTCTTTTTGTATTGATTACCCAGAGTTCACTTAAGTTTGGATTAAACGTAATTCCTAATACTTCAAATTCCTTATTGTGCCATTCTATTTGTAAGTCTTGACATAAACGAGTATTGCTACTCGCTTTTGAGCCTATCCATATTGCTTTTGTCTTGTCTACAATAATTTTTTAAGCCAGACATTTTGTAGAATTTATTTAGTGTTTCTATAGCTGCATATAAGCTTTCATCTTTGCCATTTAGAAATAATTCAGTATCATCAGCATATTGCCCAAGTTTGTATTCTTTGTCATTGACTGTAATATTAAGATTACAGTTGATAAATATTTCAGAAGGTGACCAGAAGTCCTTGACGTGTTCAAATTCTTAATAAATATGTGATAAATCTTCTCTACAGCATTTACAAAATGTACAAATATTATCATCAACTAAATTTTATCACTCCAGTGTAACTACATCTGATATCTACTCTACTGTATACACACTGCCTCCTAACCTGTATATATACTTGTCAACCATACTCTGTACATCACTTGCTTGATAACCTACACCAAATGTCGCTCCTAATTGTAATAAAGAAGTTGTTCATCCATAAATGTTATCCTTACTTGGTACTCCAGCTTCTAAATGCCTCTCAAAGAAGTTAGGTAACACATGGTAAAAATTATCAATATTTGTGACTGAACTGAAATTGACATTTAATGCTCCAGACATTTTTGAATCTGAAAAAGCGGTTGGCATACTTGAAACTTCAGTGACCAAAGGGGGTATAATTGTAGAGTAGGAATCCTTCACAATAAATCTATGTAATTTCCAATACTTGTTGTTATTTCCTTTGGATAATTAATTAGTTAATAAAAACTCATCTGAGTTACAATGGAATGCCTCTTTTGCTTGTTTTAGAAGACTATTAACAGCATTTCTTTTTTTTTCTTTTTTTACCTTATAATACATTTGGTTTGCAGGATGATATTGCCTTATTCTTGAGTCTTTCTCTGATACGGATTGCTCGTCGGCGTTGAACCAGGGTTTACTCTTTTTAATCATGACTCAGTGTCAATGTTAGGGCGTCACAAGCTTCGCTGACCGAATTGCAGGAGTCAACCATGTTTTTCTCCAGGCGTTGTTTAGGCGTTGAGCTTCCTTGTAAAATACAACATCTCTTACATCAGAATGTTAAGTTTCTACAACTGGATAGAGTGACACCAAAAAAACTGTGGTCACTGATGTCGACTGATATGGGGTAAGTGGGATTGCATTCGCTTTGAAACAAACCAATCGAAGCTCTGTATAACATATATCGGTCATGATTTGAGTTTGGCAACATCAAAAACAAGTTTTAAGAGCGACGATAGGTTGACTGGGGCAGCAGTTTCGCTACATTGTAGAAAACAGTGACATATGTTCACACATTTTGAGACAAATGCTGAGTGCAGTGGATACTATGTACAATGAGACACAGCTCGAGTCACGGTAGACTACCTTCATAATGCCAACATCAACGACTTGCCGTGGCCGTCGAGAACTCCAGATCTCAACCCAATCGAACACCTCTGGGATGAACTCGATCGACGTGTGCGTTACCGTCATGACACGCCGCAGACACACCCACAACTGGCCAACGCGTTACTAGCAGAATGGCGCAGAATTCCGCAGGACAGAATACGTACACTTATCCAGTCAGTGCCGAGGAGATGCAGAGCCGTGATTGCTGCTCAGTTCAGCGCCGCCTTGCGGCCTTATTTGACATGACAATGAATAGTTTTCAATGCTTTTGTACAACGGCATATTTGTATCTATGATATTTAATTAAATATATCGACTTTATTAGGTACAATATATTTACTAAAAATCTACCTGTGCGTTTTTTTTCGGAGAGTGTATGTCGAAAGAAGAATGGGATATATGTCATAGACATATTTGTTGTGATCACATACTTGTCTAATAAGGACACGCATATTCGAAATCAAAACTTTAAATAAAATACACATCAGTCAGAAGTACCTATTCTGCATGTACCAACAATCTCTAGGCACGTTGCTAATCCAACAGAATAAATTATTAAAGTTACCAGAAATGGGAATCTATCTTATGCATGTGTCAATAGATTCTAAGTGCACAGACAGTACATACATGAAAGTAATGTGCAAAATCATAAGATTGCAATCAATATATGCATCAACCAACAGTTTCAAAGCACATTCATATTTGTCAATACCACTTGATTTAAACATTTACAACAATGATTTAGGAATGCATGTGACCAGACAGCTGCACTAGATCAATCACCACATGATTTACCTCACAGGGTCCTTGGAATGAGGTGCAAGAACTTGTACCAACAGTCTATAGTAACATTGATAACCAGTACATGTTCATTTATATGATCCTGAAATGTGAACCCTTCGTGAGCACAAAGTCAGTCATAAGATGCTATTTGTTTTACACACTCTTAGGAATAAAAATGTGCAGTTCATATGCACATTGTCAATCATCAACTAGGTACCTATGTGTTGTGGTTTGGTCTAGCTGTATACGCTAAGCTATAGTGTTAGGTACATATGTGTTGGGGTTTGGCCTAGCTGTATACGCTAAGCTAGAGTGTTAGGTACGTATGTGTTGGGGTTTGGCCTAGCTGTAGACGCTAAGATATAGTGTTAGGTACATATGTGTTGGGGTTTGGCCTAGCTGTATACGCTAAGCTAGAGTGTTAGGTACATATGTGTTGGGGTTTGGCCTAGCTGTAGACGCTAAGCTAGAGTGTTAGGTACTTATGTGTTGGGGTTTGGCCTAGCTGTATACGCTAAGCTAGAGTGTTAGGTACATATGTGTTGGGGTTTGGCCTAGCTGTATACGCTAAGCTATAGTGTTAGGTACATATGTGTTGGGGTTTGGCCTAGCTGTAGACGCTAAGCTGTGTTAGGTACGTATGTGTTGGGGTTTGGCCTAGCTGTATACGCTAAGCTATAGTGTTAGGTACATATGTGTTGGGGTTTGGCCTAGCTGTAGACGCTAAGATATAGTGTTAGGTACATATGTGCTGGGGTTTGGCCTAGCTGTATACGCTAAGCTATAGTGTTAGGTACATATGTGTTGGGGTTTGGCCTAGCTGTATACGCTAAGCTAGAGTGTTAGGTACGTATGTGTTGGGGTTTGGCCTAGCTGTATACGCTAAGCTAGAGTGTTAGGTACATATGTGTTGGGGTTTGGCCTAGCTGTATACGCTAAGCTAGAGTGTTAGGTACATATGTGTTGGGGTTTGGCCTAGCTGTATACGCTAAGATATAGTGTTAGGTACGTATGTGTTGGGGTTTGGCCTAGCTGTATACGCTAAGCTATAGTGTTAGGTACTTATGTGTTGGGGTTTGGCCTAGCTGTATACGCTAAGATATAGTGTTAGGTACATATGTGTTGGGGTTTGGCCTAGCTGTAGACGCTAAGCTATAGTGTTAGGTACTTATGTGTTGGGGTTTGGCCTAGCTGTATACGCTAAGATATAGTGTTAGGTACATATGTGTTGGGGTTTGGCCTAGCTGTATACGCTAAGATATAGTGTTAGGTACTTATGTGTTGGGGTTTGGCCTAGCTGTAGACGCTAAGCTATAGTGTTAGGTACTTATGTGTTGGGGTTTGGCCTAGCTGTATACGCTAAGATATAGTGTTAGGTACATATGTGTTGGGGTTTGGCCTAGCTGTATACGCTAAGCTAGGGTGTTAGGTACATATGTGTTGGGGTTTGGCCTAGCTGTATACGCTAAGCTAGAGTGTTAGGTACGTATGTGTTGGGGTTTGGCCTAGCTGTAGACGCTAAGATATAGTGTTAGGTACTTATGTGTTGGGGTTTGGCCTAGCTGTATACGCTAAGATATAGTGTTAGGTACTTATGTGTTGGGGTTTGGCCTAGCTGTATACGCTAAGATATAGTGTTAGGTACATATGTGTTGGGGTTTGGCCTAGCTGTAGACGCTAAGCTATAGTGTTAGGTACTTATGTGTTGGGGTTTGGCCTAGCTGTATACGCTAAGATATAGTGTTAGGTACTTATGTGTTGGGGTTTGGCCTAGCTGTAGACGCTAAGCTATAGTGTTAGGTACTTATGTGTTGGGGTTTGGCCTAGCTGTATACGCTAAGATATAGTGTTAGGTACATATGTGTTGGGGTTTGGCCTAGCTGTATACGCTAAGCTAGGGTGTTAGGTACATATGTGTTGGGGTTTGGCCTAGCTGTATACGCTAAGCTAGAGTGTTAGGTACGTATGTGTTGGGGTTTGGCCTAGCTGTAGACGCTAAGATATAGTGTTAGGTACTTATGTGTTGGGGTTTGGCCTAGCTGTATACGCTAAGATATAGTGTTAGGTACTTATGTGTTGGGGTTTGGCCTAGCTGTAGACGCTAAGATATAGTGTTAGGTACTTATATGTTGGGGTTTGGCCTAGCTGTATACGCTAAGATATAGTGTTAGGTACATATGTGTTGGGGTTTGGCCTAGCTGTATACGCTAAGCTAGGGTGTTAGGTACATATGTGTTGGGGTTTGGCCTAGCTGTATACGCTAAGCTATAGTGTTAGGTACGTATGTGTTGGGGTTTGGCCTAGCTGTATACGCTAAGCTGTGTTAGGTACGTATGTGTTGGGGTTTGGCCTAGCTGTATACGCTAAGATATAGTGTTAGGTACATATGTGTTGGGGTTTGGCCTAGCTGTAGACGCTAAGCTATAGTGTTAGGTACTTATGTGTTGGGGTTTGGCCTAGCTGTATACGCTAAGCTATAGTGTTAGGTACGTATGTGTTGGGGTTTGGCCTAGCTGTATACGCTAAGCTATAGTGTTAGGTACATATGTGCTGGGGTTTGGCCTAGCTGTAGACGCTAAGCTATAGTGTTAGGTACTTATGTGTTGGGGTTTGGCCTAGCTGTAGACGCTAAGCTATAGTGTTAGGTACTTATGTGTTGGGGTTTGGCCTAGCTGTAGACGCTAAGCTATAGTGTTAGGTACTTATGTGTTGGGGTTTGGCCTAGCTGTAGACGCTAAGCTGTGTTAGGTACGTATGTGTTGGGGTTTGGCCTAGCTGTATACGCTAAGCTATAGTGTTAGGTACTTATGTGTTGGGGTTTGGCCTAGCTGTAGACGCTAAGCTATAGTGTTAGGTACTTATGTGTTGGGGTTTGGCCTAGCTGTAGACGCTAAGCTATAGTGTTAGGTACTTATGTGTTGGGGTTTGGCCTAGCTGTATACGCTAAGCTAGAGTGTTAGGAGTCTGAGTCGGAGACTTCAAATGGTTAAAATGTCTCAAGAGTCGCAGCAAACCATGTTAACATCAGTTTGATGAAGTCCATGTTGCCCACCGAAAGCTATCTATAGCTGTCTGTAGCTGTCTGTAGTTGTCTGTTGTTGTCTATAGCTGTCTGTTGTTGTCTGTAGTTGTCTGTTGTTGTCTGTTGTTGTCTGTAGTTGTCTGTCGTTGTCTGTTGTTGTCTGTAGTTGTCTGTAGTTGTCTGTAGTTGTCTGTTGTTGTCTGTTGTTGTCTGTAGTTGTCTGTTGTTGTCTGTTGTTAACTGTAGTTGTCTGTAGTTGTCTGTTGTTGTCTGTTGTTGTCTGTAGCTGTTTGTAGTTGTCTGTTGTTGTCTGTAGCTGTCTGTAGTTGTCTGTAGTTGTCTGTAGCTGTCTGTAGTTGTCTGTGGCTGTCTGTAGTTGTCTGTTGTTGTCTGTAGTTGTCTGTAGTTGTCTGTAGTTGTCTGTAGCTGTCTGTAGTTGTCTGTAGTTGTCTGTAGCTGTCTGTAGTTGTCTGTAGCTGTCTGTAGTTGTCTGTAGTTGTCTGTAGCTGTCTGTTGTTGTCTGTAGCTGTCTGTAGCTGTCTGTAGTTGTCTGTTGCTGTCTGTAGTTGTCTGTAGTTGTCTGTTGTTGTCTGTAGTTGTCTGTTGTTGTCTGTAGTTGTCTGTAGTTGTCTGTAGTTGTCTGTTGTTGTCTGTAGCTGTCTGTAGTTGTCTGTTGTTGTCTGTAGTTGTCTGTTGTTGTCTGTAGTTGTCTGTAGCTGTCTGTTGTTGTCTGTTGTTGTCTGTAGTTGTCTGTTGTTGTCTGTAGCTGTCTGTAGCTGTCTGTAGTTGTCTGTTGTTGTCTGTAGTTGTCTGTAGTTGTCTGTAGCTGTCTGTAGTTGTCTGTTGTTGTCTGTTGTTGTCTGTAGTTGTCTGTTGTTGTCTGTTGTTGTCTGTTGTTGTCTGTAGTTGTCTGTAGTTGTCTGTAGTTGTCTGTAGTTGTCTGTTGCTGTCTGTAGCTGTCTGTTGTTGTCTGTTGTTGTCTGTTGTTGTCTGTAGCTGTCTGTAGCTGTCTGTAGTTGTCTGTTGTTGTCTGTAGTTGTCTGTAGTTGTGTTTGTTCAGACGTCCACTGCTCTCAGCCGTCCTCAAGTGAGTCTCAATGAAGACACAATATCCACACACGTCTCTTAATTATAACCTTATGTTCTGTACACAGTAATAGTGGGATTAGGAGATTTCAGTATCACCATGTACAGACGGGACCCGAGTATCTAGATGTCCTCGGACTTCTCCCAACTCAGTCCAAGGTGTCCATCAGCCCCAAGAGCTCCACTCACATTGTGAGAAGACCTGGGTTACGAGATGACGGCCTTCCATTGCAATCAACTTGAACCACACGATATGCATCCCCGTTTGGTAATACATACACTAAATGAGCTCCCGTGTAATACCAATATTAGGAAACTCGTGAATTGGCATTTCAGAAGTTTGACTCTGCTTTATGCAGAGATTTCTATTTGCTATGAAAAGGGTTTTGTTGCTTTATTTGTCATCTGTCATCAAATCAGTAGATTACAGAAGCACCAAACAGGCATCGACACCAACTTCAAAGGCTCCATAAAACTTAGAACCATCCTCCAAGCTAAAGGCCGCAGGCCCCCCTCCAACAAGTAGCCCCACCAAGGAGTAATCTGTAAGATTAACTGTGCCTTTGGTGACTCGTACATCGGGGAAATCAGCCGCCCAGTTCACACAGCATCTAAGAACATAAGACTTCCACAGCACACAGCAAATCAGCCCTCTCAGACCCGAGCAAAAATTCCACAGCCATCATTTTAGTTTGACAAAGTCCAAATCCTCTCAACCAAACATCAGGACTTCACCAAGAAAAAACTTTCAGAGGCTATAGAAATCCGCCGTCACAAACGTTTGATCATCAGAGATCAAGGGTATGACTTCTCGTCTGCCTATGAAGGCCTAATCAAGCAATAGAGATAAAATTAATTAGGATCCAATTAGCTTGTAACAACCGTTTAATCATTTCAGTCCTTATCCTTATGTACAGTAAACCTGTGTGCTTCTTTACCTGTGTGCTTCACTACCTGTGTGCTTCATTACCTGTGTGCTTCATTACCCGTGTGCTTCATTACCTGTGTGCTTCATTACCTAAGTGTTTCATTACCCGTGTGCTTCATTACCTAAGTGCTTCATTACCCGTGTGCTTCATTACCTAAGTGCTTCATTACCCCTGTGCTTCATTACCTGTGTGCTTCTTTACCCGTGTGCTTCATTACCCGTGTGCTTCATTACCCGTGTGCTTCATTACCTGTGTGCTTCATTACCTGTGTGCTTCATTACCTGTGTGCTTCATTACCTAAGTGCTTCATTACCTGTGTGCTTCATTACCCGTGTGCTTCATTACCCGCGTGCTTCATTACCTAAGTGCTTCATTACCTGTGTGCTTCATTACCTGTGTGCTTCATTACCTGTGTGCTTCATTACCTGTGTGCTTCATTACCTAAGTGCTTCATTACCCGTGTGCTTCATTACCCGTGTGCTTCATTACCCGTGTGCTTCATTACCTGTGTGCTTCATTACCTGTGTGCTTCACTACCTGTGTGCTTCATTACCTAAGTGCTTCATTACCTGTGTGCTTCATTACCCGTGTGCTTCATTACCCGTGTGCTTCATTACCTAAGTGCTTCATTACCTGTGTGCTTCACTACCCGTGTGCTTCATTACCTAAGTGCTTCATTACCCGTGTGCTTCATTACCTCTGTGCTTCTTTACCCGTGTGCTTCATTACCCGTGTGCTTCATTACCTGTGTGCTTCATTACCTGTGTGCTTCACTACCTGTGTGCTTCATTACCCGTGTGCTTCATTACCTAAGTGCTTCATTACCTGTATGCTTCACTACCTGTGTGCTTCATTACCTGTGTGCTTCATTACCCGTGTGCTTCACTACCTAAGTGCTTCACTACCTGTGTGCTTCATTACCTGTGTGCTTCATTACCCGTGTGCTTCATTACCTGTGTGCTTCAATACCTGTGTGCTTCATTACCCGTGTGCTTCATTACCTGTGTGCTTCATTACCTGTGTGCTTCATTACCCGTGTGCTTCATTACCTGTGTGCTTCATTACCTGTGTGCTTCACTACCTGTGTGCTTCATTACCCGTGTGCTTCATTACCTAAGTGCTTCATTACCTGTGTGCTTCACTACCTGTGTGCTTCATTACCCGTGTGCTTCATTACCTAAGTGCTTCATTATCTGTGTGCTTCACTACCTGTGTGCTTCATTACCTGTGTGCTTCATTACCTGTGTGCTTCACTACCTGTGTGCTGCATTACCCATGTGCTTCATTACCTGTGTGCTTCATTACCTGTGTGCTTCATTACCTGTGTGCTGCATTACCCGTGTGCTTCATTACCCGTGTGCTTCATTACCTAAGTGCTTCATTACCCGTGTGCTTCATTACCTAAGTGCTTCATTACCCGTGTGCTTCATTACCTAAGTGCTTCATTACCTGTGTGCTTCATTACCTGTGTGCTTCTTTACCTGTGTGCTTCATTACCCGTGTGCTTCATTACCTAAGTGCTTCATTACCCGTGTGCTTCATTACCCGTGTGCTTCACTACCTGTGTGCTTCATTACCTGTGTGCTTCACTACCTGTGTGCTTCATTACCCGTGTGCTTCATTACCTAAGTGCTTCATTACCTGTGTGCTTCACTACCTGTGTGCTTCATTACCTGTGTGCTTCATTACCTGTGTGCTTCATTACCCGTGTGCTTCATTACCTGTGTGCTTCATTACCTGTGTGCTTCACTACCTGTGTGCTGCATTACCCGTGTGCTTCATTACCCGTGTGCTTCATTACCTGTGTGCTTCACTACCTGTGTGCTGCATTACCCGTGTGCTTCATTACCCGTGTGCTTTATTACCCGTGTGCTTCATTACCCATGTGCTTCATTACCTGTGTGCTTCACTACCTGTGTGCTGCATTACCCGTGTGCTTCATTACCCGTGTGCTTCATTACCCGTGTGCTTCACTACCTGTGTGCTTCATTACCCGTGTGCTTCATTACCTAAGTGCTTCATTACCTGTGTGCTTCACTACCTGTGTGCTTCATTACCTGTGTGCTTCATTACCTGTGTGCTTCATTACCTGTGTGCTTCATTACCCATGTGCTTCATTACCTAAGTGCTTCATTACCTGTGTGCTATTTGTTATTCTTACTGTACATGTGGCTTCACCCAATAAAGGCAGACAGACAGACAGACAGACAGACAAATTTATTCGGTTCGTCAGGCCACCGGCCCATAATACAATGGAAATATACTGTAAATATATATTTGCATGTTGAGTAGATTTAATTATGATATACCGTCCCACACTGTGTTTCCTTTCGATGTTCATGACTTGTTAGAGAAATATTGACCTAAGCCTTTTAAAATTTGTTCGTTTTCAGCTGACATAAATCTTACAAAATTCTAAATAGAGAGGGGGATAACGAGACGCTTGGGAAAAGAGTTTCTTCTTGCTCTGGAATACTGGTCACAAATCATAAGAACATGGAATTCATCTTCTACATGGTTATGTCCCTTTGAGAAACAGAAAGTGCAGACACGTTCATTATATCATCCAATTAACTGTATGTTAATCAGCTGCTTATCACAACTTATCATGCATGTATACCTCTCATCACTGGATTGTAGTCACCCCAGCTTGACAACGGTGTAAGAATCTACATCAACACGTCGCTCTATACAATAAACCAGAAGTTGTTATCCATAAAGTTGTATTAAACTCTGTGCAATACCAGCTTATTGTTATCAAACGGGTGATCTCTTCACGGGCGAGCAATACGTATCTTATCTTACTATGTAGGGGATATGCTACAATAATGAAACAGAGAACTTTACCCGGTCTGCTGTGTAGCCAAGGTGATTGTTGGAGTATATGTGCACAGTGTGTACCCCCCAGTTAGGACCCATGTCTCGGCCCACGTCATATTAACGTTGGCCTGTACATGTACGACAGTTCAATGTAGTACGTGTGTCCGTGTAAAACTACTGAGTCATTACATGTAAGGTAAAACGTCGCTTTGGACTGAATAATATAATACAGCATGTACATAAAGCATATACTACTACATAAGTCGTTCTTATCGTTATTACTGAAACAGAGTTAGTTTTTACACTAAAACTGATCAAAACCTAGAATGACTTTCGGGGAATTAGCCACGGGATCAACAAACAGAGAGGGGTTCTCAGGCAAAGCAGGAATTTCTTTATTAAATGGTTTCATCATCATCAAGCACATAGACATAATCAGACAAATAATTAAGCGGTGATACAAAAACTGTTGAGATATTCGTTGTTATATAATAGGCATGAGTTAATAAACAATTGCTTGTTATGTGATCTCACTTTGAGAACAATGCATTAACTTCAGAGACGTCTCAGTACCTATTCAAGTTACAGCCTAATATAACATTGCATAAGATTACGTAACACATTTATAATTAAAATACCATTTGTAAAATAATAACTAAGTGTAAAGTGTAAGCTCAACTCATTGGATATTCATTTATATCATAGCAGTAAAAATTTGATATAATGCAGACATTATTAATCAATTCACATTAAATTACTCATTGATAATTACTCATAATGTTTGGTCTATATATTTAAGGTACTCATAAATAACATCTGAACAATGTTTACAAAAAGCATTCATATAAAAGATTATAACAACACCTTTCTTGAACAATGACATGTCTAATAACTTATTCTACGTTAAATACGGTACATGTGACGTCATGAACTATAGCTGATTCAGGTGTACACTCCAGAGTTAAATAGTGAATACAAGATTGAATACGGTAAATAATAATGGGACCCGCATTCAATGACTGAATACATTATACTAAATTCAGGTAACAGCTATGCGCAAAATGGTTAAATACGGTACGTGCCGTCACTGCCGAGCGCTGGTGAGTGCGCCGTTATGTAACAATGAGCGGTGCCGCCTGTGCATGCCGCGCTATGCGGGCCGAGCTTATACAAATCACACATGAATGAATACCGTACTTGAAACTTGAAATATATATGAATTAAAACTGATTATTAGTGAACGTATATTCTATTGTGAATGTTAATGAACCTTATTGGAGATTTCGCCAAACAGAGAAATTGCTTGTGAACTGTAATTTAGAAATGGATATAAACACTGCTATAGGAAAGCCTGTTTCATTATAACTATTCTACAACATAAAACTACTACGTTATCTGTAGCGTCCAAATTATGCTAAAAGTATAGTATCTGAGATATTCTATACAGCATCCATTCATCTTACCGAATGGAAACAATATGCATAAATTGGAAAACATAAATTTATCAGGCATAGATTAAATTGCGTGCATTTATCTAGAACAAAAGTTACGTTGGAGTATTGTGGTCTAGTGCTATGCCCTCACAAAGTAGTTACCTAATAAGAAATATATTTTGGGCTACAGATAAGAATAATATACTTTGCTGTACTTGCACTGATCTGGTTTTGTATATAAAAAATATATTTGATGCATGAACATCGGATATAAGTTATATTCTTGAACCGTATTTATCAGGCATAAGAACGCAAACAAATATACATAACGTAATTAAATCGAGTAACTGGATCATGTTGATGCATATTGACGCATTTAACGTTGTTGCATTATAAAACCACTCTACTAACGATACAGCATACAATAAGGTAAATAACACGACACACATATGAATATTGGTCCTACCGACACACGGACAAATAATTCATACATTATTATAATGCACGCTATTCACATTGAAACATGATAATTATGAAGCATCCACGACACCTGTGATTAATAATCATTTGCCTAGTAGTTTTAAACCAGATAAATAAACATGTGGGATACGAGCGCTGATTGTGAAATAGTAATATTTCTACATGAGACGCACGCATATAAATTACTGTAGCTAATTTGAGTCAGTAAAACTTGAATAATATGCAGCTTAGATTAGAACGGCATTTCGAATACATAGAGTATAAGTTCATTGTTCAAGCAAGATATTCATACAAAATTAAAGACAAGTTTAAAAGACAATTTTAAGCAAAGTTCAACCTAAATGGCAAAGTAACAAGTAAAAGTGACTTACCTTCAAAGACAAACAGGGAGAGGTTCTCAGGCACAGCAGGAATGACTAACAGTCGATTTACCCCTATATTTATACCTGAGACCTCCTTTGTTAATCTGAAGGCAAGTCTACACGTGCATGTCCAGTTTAAAATTTGAGACTTTGGACTAATAAAGACTGGACATGTTATACAATTTTGTATGATGGGTTTGGTCTTTTAATAGTCAAAGCAGACGGTCAGTTTGGAAAGTTGAGTAATAGAAGATTATAAATGCCGATAGAATCACTCAGCTCGTGTTTGGTTTCGCGTTTTCAATTTTATAGTTTGTCAGTTGCCGCTAAATAGCTGATAACGGTACACTGGTAAGTGCCGAACGCGCTGACCACTACCAGTTGTTATTCAACATGTAATTAAAGTTTCGCCCACCGACCTAATTCAGGCGGCGTAAATTTGAAGTGCCAGATATTGTTATACAAGTTCTTATCGCTAGTATGTACCGACAGGTCTTAAATGGTTAACCGACAACTTATGAATTGAAGGCGAATTTGACGAAAAGTTGAATAAAATATAGCAATTTTAGCACTGTTACCTTACAAATAGAGGTGTCGTTTTAGCCCGACAAACAGCAACCGTTTTCGTCAATTGAGGTGCTGTTTTCGCTTGATAAATCGGTGGCGTTCGGCTGATGTGCCGTTTTAGCCTGCCTATTTTATCTTTAGGTGGGAAGAATCTGTAATTGTCACTCACTGATGCCATTGCTTCACTTTGAGCAACGTTTACAATGTTTCTTTCCTGCTGAATTGTTGAATGGGTAGTCACCCGATCTGTATTTGGAGTACACACACCTGTGAACGCACAGAAAAGTTGTCACGGTGTGAAATTGAACGTGATAACCTTCCCGGAACTACTCCCCCAGGTTTCCCCCAACTCGCGGTGTTTACAATCAACTCGTGTTTCTATGTTCTTTATCTTCTTTTAAGGCCTGCATTTATCAGCATTAAACTTAATTTAGTATTTTAGCCTGGACCTGTATTATTTTTAATCTGACAAATGCTTTGGTTCTGGTGTTTGTTGCCCTTACGATGATCTTGACATGGATTGACTCTCTATAAATACTAGTGACGCAAGGGAAGAACTTTAAATCTGCAAAATTAGTGTGTTGAATGAAACTGATTTATTGAGCGATATTCACTGATGCTTTGTTTTCGGAAATTACTCCGGAATCTAGCACCAAGACAAGGATGTTGAACTCTGCTGAGATATGGCCGCCGACACAGATATGACAGTGACTGCTCCTGATTAACCCCAACCGATACCTGATTCACTATTATATCAGGAAACACAGCAAATCTACAATCACAAACACCTAAATGTTCCTTGAAAATGTTTAATGGCAAGCCAAATAAAATTAATCTAGTTTTTATATAAATAAGGCATTAAAAAAGTGAGGAAAGATACTTAAATTAAAAACAAACAAACAAACTTGCCTGCCTGTCTACAGATTGGTCATCGGAGACGAGAAAAATATCCGTAGCAAAGTCCATTTCACATCGTCCGAAACAACACCTTCACAAATCAGTCATTTTCCTAATTTGCTAGTGCCTTGGGAGGATGCAAGCCTTGGGATGTGTTCCATAACTGTTCCAAAAATTCACTTTAAAGATGCATATACACCCACCGCAAACATTCAATCCTTTCACACGGTGGCGTACTAACATGAACTCACTGTTCTCTCATTCAAAATCTTTAATAACCACTTTTAGGAAATCTGAAAATAAAACCCCTATAAACAAAATAACCAAAACCCAAACAAACTCTAATTTCCAAACTTAAAGTCCCCTCCCTAATGGAAGGACTATATATACTACAGTGGAATGTCAACAGGCTGTAGTGGATGGAAATGGGACTACGATGAACTCTATTCGGGTGGGTTAGGGTTAGCTCAACAGGGTTAGGGTTAGCTCAACAGTGGACGGATAAACGTAATGCTCACGGGAACATCAGAACTTACAGGCTGTTCCATAAGGCCTGCAGTCCAGAACCCCGTCTTTGACACATCATTTCCAGAAATAAATGAATAAATCCGACTACGATGTGGTAATCTACAACTTTACATTGCGACAGGTAGATACGACAAGTCCCAACCTCTGTGTGTGAGACTGTGCCCTTTCTGGAATTGTGTAGAAGCTGAAGCCCATTTCCTCTTAGATTGTACATCTTACAATGACATAATATGTTTTTTTCTTTTATCTATCTTAGATATAAAATCACATTACTGCCTTACAACATTTACTAAATTCATCTCATCATCCGAATCTAGCATCGTTAACTTACTTGCTTGCACTGTAAATGAAATGGTTACCAGACGCCTGTACCTTTCATAAGTATTATTTTATCCTTATATCTAATGCCAATTAATATTTTAATTTCAGTTTTAGCATGTATATATAGATCCCTTTGTACATTATGTGTTTTATCGTCAGTGTCTCATTAGCCTCTTCAGGCTTGATGATAGGCCACTTTGTATGTAAATGTCTTATTATTGTCGCCTATCATGTGACACTTATATAAACTAATTCTGTCTGTCTGTCAGTTATAGGAAAACACGACACACATGAACATGTTTACAATTTCCTTGGCATATGGGGTTCAGTAAACCCCTGATAAAAAGTTTTGATGATTACGATGCAATCTAACCCGGCTGAGTATTATGAAATCTGTTAACTGTATAAATAAATATTGCCAATTCAGACAGTATTGTGCATAAATAAACATCGCAATAAGTCATGTTTTTAACAACAACAAAAAGTGTATAATATTACTAACCCGTAATTGGCATGTACACACCTAGTTCGCCTCTTCCCTGCCCTTAATGAGCCACCTATAGCTACCTGTTTCCCAGCACCCTTCTACCCAAAATCTTCCATGGACATTCCTGGTAGAAACCTGAAGCGCTGCGTCAAGAACCACACGCAACCTGATAATTGGAACATCTCCTTAGGGTGACACTCGAGAAGTGTCTTTTGGAGCGCCCCAAATCAGGTTAGATAATCTCTTGATCTTGATGTACGTTGTGTAGGCTTGGCGTTCTTTCCCTGAGATCATTTCGTGCAGATAGGCTTGACGACCTGTTGCTAGTAGACCAGCCAATATATGATATTTCGTGTCAAGGCTACTCGCAGATAGTTGGCAAGGGAACCAACTCCCGTGTCATGTTACATGTACGGAGGACAGGTAGAAGTATCAACTTGGGGCACTTTGTACTCTAGTATGTTCACTCTAAACAGTCAATATTAATCTACTTTAGTTACAGCTGTTTTGTTTCAGTACAAGTTCAACATCCTCTGCAAAGACGTGCGGTTTGATGGGTTTCTGTTACTAGTATTAAATGGTCAGCAATAAGGCAGCCATGTGCTGCACAGCAGTGTAGCGTGTCCCTTCAGCCGTGTTTGGCCGCGCTAGAATATGCTGTGAGGAGTCTCGCCCCTGAGCAGTGTCAGGATCCGCAGCGTTTCGCTGTGTAGCGTTTCGTTACCTCCCTCAATGTATAAGACGCCTTTAAGAATTATATCTGGAAAATTATTTCGGTATAAACTGCATCTCACAATGATATTTGTCAAAATATGAAACTTTGTCAAATTGTATGTTCGACTCTTGAAAGATAAATTAGTGCAATTTGAAACAATACCAAAGACATAAAGTACTATTGTTGTAGTCAATAATGAAGGAGACAATGGCGCATGTTAAGATGAATACCCAACTCAGAGACAACATATATAGCCTCTGTCACAGGTGTTAAAACCCTTAATGTAAAAATTACTCTTATTGTAAAAAGAAATACATTAAGGGTTACGTGTTAACTCTTAATGTAAAAAATAGTTTTTACATTAAGGGTTAATATCGTACATATTGCCCCTTAATGTAAAATATTCTTACAAACAAAGTTTAATTGGAAATACAGGATACTTTTTTGTTATTTTCACGTTTTATATTGTTTGTGCTAAGTTTTCTTGCAATTATTCGTCATAAGCGACAGCGTGAGAAACTGACTTTGCTCAGGCCTGAGAACAAGAGGGGCTATAATAAGAATGTCAGGCTCGTTATTGAGGACATGCCAGCTACTACTCTGGAAGGTGATGAGCATCAGTTGTCCGCTCCAGTCACAGATCGCGACTCAAGAGGAACATCGTCAACTGTGGATCAGGAGCGGGTGCTGCCGTCAAGGTCAACAAACTGTCCGACATAGGCTTTGTTTCTTTTGTATCTGAACATGACATTGTTGCTTTATATGAAACATAGTCAATAGAAAATTACTTTAGTGACATATATAATATAAACTTATTTGTTTACCAGTCACAAAGGTCCCAGGTCGGGAGATATTCGGGAGGAATACTTTTGATAAAATATTCACTGGTAAGATATGTTATCGATGTTCGATACAGAGAACATGCTATTACTATTCTGTTGGATAAAAGTATGTTTGGTTTCAGTACAGCTACATTATGTGTGTTTACATATATCCAGCTGGAGAAATCGACCTGGTGTGACAACAAAGATAGACATAATGGAGCAGAGATTTTGCTGGATGAGTACCCAGTTGTTGCTATCACTGTACTTGGATTTCTTTGTTTGTTTGTTTGTTTGTTTGTTTGTTGTTTAACGCCGCGCTCAGCAATATATTCCAGCTATATGACAGCGGTCTAAATAATCGACAATTCAGTGGTCGACATCATAAGCATCGATCCACGCATTTGCGATATGATGCCATGCATCAGCCAAGTCAGCAAGTCTGACCCCCCGATCCCGTTAGTCGCCTCTTACGACAAGCATAGTCGCCTTTTGCGGCAAGAATGGATTGCTGAAGACCTATTCTACCCCGGATCTTCATGGGTCCATTGTACATGAACAGTAGAACCGGTGTGTCGCGGGACTGTGTGGAGAACGATGTTATTCACCATGTTGAAAGAAATAATTAGGTTGTTTTTTTAACAATTTGAGATGAAAAGATATTCATGTGATAAATTACTAAATAACTTTGGAAAAACTCTTTTGGAAATGTGTTCAATTCTGAACATACATATTGTGAATGAAGGATTTGGAACTGAGTATCAAATCGGCGACTGTACAATTATTGGGCATTCAGTTAGTGAGTGAGTTGGGTTGGGTTAAACGCCGCTTTTAACAGTATTCCAGTTATATCACGGCGTGTCAGCTTAAGGTGGGAGGAAAACCCGAAGTGATGCAGGCCTCAGACGTTTAGCACTTCGGTGAAACCCAAGAGCACGGGTAAGGTGCTGACAAACCTAGAAACATAATCGGGGCGAACCGGGATTCGAACCCACAATCATAGGTTTCTGGCGTGCCCAAGGGACGCAACGCTACAATTGGGCATTTAGGGTGTAGTATGATAGATTAGGTTTAACATCGAGTGACATGTTCCCCGATGATGATGAATGTCTCTGTAAAAAAACAAGAACGGTGCCATTATTGAAAGAAGCTAAAGAAAACTCATACCTTATTAAGTATAACAAAATTTGCAATGAATACAGATAACTGTATGGAATCATGAAGTACCAATTTCCACAATGTAAAAGGAGTGACCTAGAAAATGCAGCAGCGGTAGACTCTAAACGTTTTGGGGACATCTTATATAGAGCGCGTGTCTGGACGACCGTAACGGCCCACCCCTATTGATATATAAGACTGGGGGACTATGTCTCGTCGCTGAATTCTGAACCAATGGGTATTCAGGATAACTGTGGTGAGGTGGAGGACATAGTGACATGTCAAGGTTATGTGCAAGAACTGACAATTGACATATTATAATCCCAAATCACCAGATTTTTTGAAAGCATCAGTGCCAAGAAACATAAATAAAATGGCCATTGTACAAACATGGTTTGAGTGCTAAACTGGGTAAAATGTTACAATCCATGTACAGTAATGTAAAGGCTTGTGTTCCTTCAAACAACAGAGTGGGTATGAGACAAGGGTGAATGCTTTGTCCCTTTTTGTTTCAGTTTTTTGGTTACTGAAATGGAACCAAATTGTCGTTTTGGTGTTAAGTTACATCCAGAATTTATTTATATTTTTCTGCTTCTATTTGCGGAAGACCTTATTATGTTTGGCAAAACTGTCAACAACGTACAAATTAAGTAGGATATCTTGCATGATGACTGTTGTAAATGGGAAATGCCAGTCAATCTAAAAAAAAAAAAAAATAGTTGTTTTTCAAGAATAGGGGAGGTTTATCTCGTTATGAAAAACTGGTATTAGGATGGAAATGCGTATGATGTAGTTACATAATACATAAATAATACATAATACATAAATAATACATAATAAATAAATAACACATAATACAGTTATCGTGGCTTGTATTTTAGCAATAGATTACTTAGGTCGAATTCTTAAATAATATTGCGATTCAGGCAAGACAGGTGTTCATGGTCCTTTCAATTAGTATGCGTTCCTTGAAATTATTTACAAATACCAACGGAATGGATTGGTCGAAATTTAGATAGTTAACCCTGTTTAAGACTATTTTACCATACTAATAAGAGCTCTTTATGAAACAAGGTGTGGATGATCAGCACAACATACAGTTGTAACCTCATTCATGAATCCAAGATGGTCTCACACTCGCCATTTTGTAGTTTACAGGTCTCAAACACCTAATTGAGTAAGGGGGCACGGGTGGCCCAGTGAGGCGATTCGCACGTCCCTTGTGCACGCCAGAAACCTATGATTGTGGGTTCGAATCCAGGTTCGTCCCCGAATAGGTTTCTAGGTTTGTCAGCACCATACCCGTGCTCGTGGGTTTCACCGAAGTGGTAAACGTCTGAGGCCTGCATCACTTCGGGATTTCCTCCCACATTAAGCTGACATGCCGTGATATAACTGGAATACTGTTAAAAGAGGCATTAAACCCAACTCATTCACTCACTCTAAATGAGTAAATATCTGTTTATGAATTCCTTTTGAAAACCCTCCAGAATATCATTTCATTAGATTATTAGTTCAGTGTATCCCCGCAACGAAGTTAGACATGGCAAGGATGTAAAATTCAGCGGCCGGCCAAAATGGCCTACGAGACACTAAAAGACTGATAGAAACAATATTTTATATGTGTACACACCACATTTAATAGTAATTATCAAAATAATCTTCATAATATTATCCCCCATACAAACATCCTATATACACACAACATCCACATCGCATCCACATCCCTCCTCGCCTCCACAAAAAAAGAAGCACCAACCACGCACAAAGTCACCAACAAAGTAACAATCCACCGCCGCATACACACATATCAATCACAGGTATATGAATAACAGCTTTTTTACATCAAATTCACCCAATCTGCGCTGGCAAAGATCGTTGATGAATTGCAAAGTTCCTGTCACATTGAATAAGATTTAATGCAAAGGTCTGTTTTTTTACCAAATGTGAAACAAGTTCGGTTTGCAATAGATAAAAGACTCCGGTAAGAGTTTAAATGGTTTAATTTGCCATACTGACTTCAGAAAATGCGTGATTTCATAAAAAAAAAAACCATAAACATGCCAAAATGTCAATTTACAAATCAGTAGCGTGTGTGTTCACCTCTGGTTGCGATGCAAGCAATACATCTTCGTCTCATGGAATGGACCAGGCGTTGCACAAAGTCCTGTGGGATATCTGTCCATATCTGCTGGAGTATGTTTCGAAGTTCCTGGAGTGTCTGTGGAACACGTGGTTGACGTCGAAGGCGCCGATCCATCTCATCCCACATATGCTTGATTGGTAAGAGATCAGGGGAGCGAGCCGGGCAGGGGATGACATTCACATTGTTTTGTTGAAGAGAATCCTGAACAATTCGAGCAGTATGAGGCCGGGCGTTGTCATGTTGAAAGGTAATGCCTGGGCCATGACGACACAAAAGGGTAGAACAACAGGGCCGATGATTTCGTCGCGGTAGCGCTGTCTATTGAGATCTCCTCTACCATTATCAAACGGGTCCTCTGTCTTGATGTAATCCCACTCCATACCATAACGTTGCCGCCCCCGAACTGATCTTCTTCCATGACACAATGATTGACGTAACGTTCACCTCGACGTCAGTACACTCGAATCCGTCCATAACTGTGGCTGAGGTTAAAACGGGACTCGCCTGTGAATAGAACTTGTCCCCAGCGCATGGCCGTCCAACGTAGACCCTGTCTGCACCACTGTAGACGTGCTTGACGGTGTTCCTGTCAAAATGGGACGTCTGGCGAGTCTTCTGGCGACAATCCCTGCACATCTGAGGAAATGACGTACGATTTGTGAAAATATTCGTCGAAGGGCCAGGGATGCTTTTTGCAGTCACTGATGCTGGCTGTAATCGATTTCGTAAATGTGTTGTTCGAATCCAGTTGTCTTGTCGACTATTGGTTACGCATGGCCTGCCACTCCGAGGATGGTCTCTGATTGCATTCGTCTATTGCCAACGTTGCCATAAACACCAAATGGTGTTTCTGTGGACGTTACATTGTCTTGCAACATCACGTTGACTCGATCCTGATTCAAGGCTCGCAGACGCTCACTTTCGGACAGGTGTGGCATTTCGTTATATTGAATGATTGCGTAATTTTGTTGATTTTATGAGTGGTTGTTGTCAGCACGATGCTAAACAATGCATATGTTAACGTTTTTATACCAATTCTTGGGTAATGAATGCATGGGGCTTGCATAAAAGTCAAGTTTTGTATGGAATGCATGCTTTTCTGTAGCAGTTGCGTTTTCGTGACTTGATTCCACATATGTTCTACAATATTGAAAACCAAACTTTACTTGTTTGCAAAATACACTAAAATATTGGTGTCACATAAACTTTTGTTGTTGAGTATATAAGCGGCTAAGCTACACAACTGTATTACAATAAAAGTATTTGCTAAGACAACAATTTGACAAGCTACCGACCAGATGCGTAGACAGCCAATTAAGTCGGCTGCGACCAATTAACACCTGAGTCAATTGACTCAACACTAACTAAATAGTAAACACAGAGGACCTATCGTTAAATAAGTCACGTAGACTATAAAGTACGTCTGAATATCAAATAGTCTTAATTGACTAAAGGTTCAGTCACTTTTACTGGCTGAACTGAACTTTATTTACGCTCAGGCCGCTATCAGCGGCATCAGAGGTACAAAACTATTTCAACAACATAATACATGTACATATAAATATAGAATATATACACAAACATCTTGGCCGATCATGCATGCATATTTATACAGATTTACTATGGTAGCAATATATGTGCAATTCAAAAGGAGGGAGAGTTAGTTACTTGATAGGTTTAAACAATGACATGATGATTTTACAGAATTTTGACAGTTTTCTCAATGTTCCTAGTCGTGAATTATTGAAAAGTAAATTCAATTTATGCATTTTGGGTTTAATGTAGTAGAATCTGTGTAAAAAATGTTTTCTTTCGTTTTCTAAAGATGGACAAATATACAAATAATGAAATTCATCACCTATGTCAGATAATTTGCAAAGTTGACATCTCCTTTCGGTTAAAGGTATTTTCTCCATCTCCCAGTTTCAATAGGTAGATTATGATTACAAGTTTTAAACTTAAGTAAGACTCGCCAAGTGTTTTCCTGCAGTACGTTTAAATAATATTCAAAATGTAGGCAATCATGTTTTATGATACTATGCATTGTGCCTTTGGAAGACTTATCCCTTGCACTGGCCCAACACTGTAGGTTAATGTCATTTTTTTCAGGGAATAGATGTTTTACGTATGAGGGATTTTTGAAACCTTGTGAAAACCAAATGTAGCTAAGTCCAAGTTCATCAAAAGTTCGTTTGATATATGTAATCCATTTATGTTTACATTTTCCAAATAGGTCATCATTAAATAACAACTTGTATACAAGAAAGGATAATTTAGATGATTTCCCAGAAAGTAATTTTGCCCAAAAGCTTATCATTCTCATTTTGACGATGTTTGATAGATGTAGTCTTCCAAGTTCCCCATGTACCATGAAATTTGGAGTACATTTTCTTAATGATAAAATATATTTTAGGAAACGGAAATGTAAACGTTCTAGAGTGTGAGATGTTTTCAATTCCCCATACTTCGGATCCGAGGAGAAGAACTGGTACAACCATACTGTCAAAAAGCCGCAGCTGACATTTTAGTGACAAATTTAACTTTCGTCCTTGGCATAAAACATAGAACATAGCTTTCGTTGCTTGTTCTATTAGCTTTTTCTTTGTTAAAAAGGTAGTTATAGGAATCAACTTTATCCAAAACATCATGACCAATTTTGAAATTATGTTTATAATCAGTTTTTGATTCACCAAATGTAAATATTTTAGTTTTGGTAGTATAAACCTTAAGTATCCAGTGTATACAATAATTATGAAATGAGTCTAACATATGTTTTAGATCGTCTAACATATGTTTTAGATCATAGGCTTTTGTGGCCAGTAGCACTGCATCATCTGCGTACAGACAATATTTTCTATTCGATCATAGAATTCATCTGGTTTCAATTGGACACCTTTACATAAATCTTGTAAAAGAGATGCCTCGAGGTCATTTAAAAATATTGCAGACAAAACAGGCGACAGGTTTTTTCCTTGTCTTACTCCAGATTTACAGAGCGTCCGCCCGGAGAGAGGAAGGTCCGGGGTTCGATCCCTGGCCGCGTCATACCAAAAGACGTTAAAATATGATATTTCTTGTTACCCTGTCTGCATTAAGGGGCTAAAACAAGGACTGGTCGGCTCGGAGTCAGTATACTGTGTCTGAGTGGGGTATTCATGTTAAACTGCGGCATGGTATCTCAGTGGGCTAGCACTATAAATCGGCATCAGTCCGGACTAGTACAAGCAGCCACACACATACACGTGCATGCACGTCGCTTTATAAGTGCAATAATCTTGGACGCAACGTTAAACCCAATTTCACCTCACCTCACCTCACCATCGGTGAAATCTGTGACATAAACAACGGGATTATGGCTGATTTGGGTCTTTGATGAGTTGATGGTACGCCGGGGGTATGTATTAGCCTTGGTCACGGTCGATTGACTCCTGGAATCTTTTTATGTTGATGGCTTCTTGTAGTTTCCTGATCTTGAAGTCTTTGAGGTTGGTGGTGAGGGCTGTGACTCTCTCCCACTGGATGCTGTGGCTTGGGTTGTCACGGATGTGGTCTGATAGAGCTGATTTAGAGTCATCTTTGGAGACTGAGCTTTGATGTTCTTTTATTCGGGTTTTGAGGGGCCTAGATGTTTCTCATATGTAACCTTGTCCACGATTGCATGGCATGTGGTACGCTGCTCCTGATGGTTCTAGCTTGTGGCTGGATGGTGGTTCACCTGTGGCTTTAATTGTGTTCTGAATGGTATGACTTCATCAATGTTGGCCTGTTTCTCTGGATTCTGTGGCTGACTGTTCCAAAGTAGGAGGCTGATCACAAAGGGTGCAGACTGTTGACGCGGGGATTTCTGAGATTTCTTGGTGATGTTCTTTATCGTCTGTTGTACTAGTTGCTCAGGATAAAGGTTATACTGTGTAAATACTTGTTTGAGGTGGCTTAGTTCAGTAGTTAGATGTTGCTTCATGGAACAGATGTTGTGAGCTCGTCTTGCTAGGGTTGAAACAATTCCTTTCTTGATTTGAGGTGGATGGTTGGAGGCATAGTGTATGTATTGATCTGTGTGGGTAGGTTTTCGATAAACAGTAGTCTGCAGTTTGTTTGGAGAAACGTCGCTCTTAATTGTAATAAAGAAGTTGTTCATCCATAAATCCTTGTCCTTACTTAGAACTCCAACCTCTAAATGCCTGTCGAAGAAGTCACTATACAATTGTCCTATTCCACTTGCACAAACCGATCTTAGCGTGATTGTAGACGGCTTGGATTTAAGATTGCTAAGATCGATCTCAGTTAAGAACGGAATCTTCAAAGGTTGAGGTACAAATATCTAAAGCTCTATTTGGGGGAGAGCTTTTCGTAAAATCCTAAATAATATCTTCATGTTTTCATTTCGCTGCTGTAACAAAGGATGTTATGACTACCTTTTCAAAACACAGAAAGACGGGGGATAAATTGCAAATGACTCATCATGTGTATTTGTATTTGTGAATACGTGTATTTGTTTCTTTTAAATTCAAATTTTTAATCCACTCGTCCCCGTCCCATTTTTTTTTTGAAACACGTATGCTTTTGCACTTCGACTTTATTTGTAGATTAATTTAATGATAAACAAAAGACAAAATTTTGACACAAATGTGACCCAAACGAAATACAGGGGAGCCCAGCGATTCTACAACATAAATGCACTGGGCAAGATAGATTAAACTCTATGGGTTATATTCAAAAGGAAACACTCCCATCTAGAATATAAACTAAGATTAGCTGCCCTTAAGTTATCCAAAACGTCACGGACGTTAATAATCGCTTGCAGGACGTTACTAATTGCTTGCAGGACGTTACTAATCGCTTGCAGGACGTTACTAATCGCTTGCAGGACGTTACTAATTGCTTGCAGGACGTTACTAATCGCTTGCAGGACGTTACTAATCGCTTGCAGGACGTTACTAATCGCTTGCAGGACGTTACTAATTGCTTGCAGACAACTTAGGTTTTAATCCTTCCCTTGATTAGTGAAAAGGTTTCACACTTCTTTCAGCATTGAGTCGGGCGGGAATAGTTCTTTTAGCTTTCGACTCGATAGTTATGTAGTTCACTATCGCAATTAACAATATTTCTGACGTTACGTCTGTGGTGCGAACAGGGGGCACGGGTGGCCCAGTCGTCTAAGGCGCCACGATTCGCTGTCTGGTCATGCAGATACCTGGAAGATGAACACTGTTCAGTTAGTGTCTGGTCATGCGGATACCTGGAAGATGAACACTGTTCAGTTAGTGTCTGGTCATGCGGGTACCTGGAAGATGAACACTGTTCAGTTAGTATCTGGTCGTGTGGATACCTGGAAGATGAACACTGTTCAGTTAGTGTCTGTTCATGCAGATACCTGGAAGATGAACACTGTTCAGTTAGTGTCTGGTCATGCGGATACCTGGAAGATGAACACTGTTCAGTTAGTATCTGTTCATGCGGATACCTGGAAGATGAACACTGTTCAGTTAGTGTCTGGTCATGCGGATACCTGGAAGATGAACACTGTTCAGTTAGTATCTGGTCGTGTGGATACCTGGAAGATGAACACTGTTCAGTTAGTATCTGTTCATGCGGATACCTGGAAGATGGACACTGTTCAGTTAGTGTCTGGTCATGCGGATACCTGGAAGATGAACACTGTTCAGTTAGTATCTGGTCGTGTGGATACCTGGAAGATGAACACTGTTCAGTTAGTATCTGTTCATGCGGATACCTGGAAGATGAACACTGTTCAGTTAGTGTCTGGTCATGCGGATACCTGGAAGATGAACACTGTTCAGTTAGTGTCTGGTCATGCGGATACCTGGAAGATGAACACTGTTCAGTTAGTGTCTGGTCATGCGGATACCTGGAAGATGAACACTGTTCAGTTAGTGTCTGGTCATGCGGATACCTGGAAGATGAACACTGTTCAGTTAGTGTCTGTTCATGCAGATACCTGGAAGATGAACATTTTTCAGTTAGTGTCTGGTCGTGTGGATACCTGGAAGATGAACACTGTTCAGTTAGTGTCTGTTCATGCGGATACCTGGAAGATGAACACTGTTCAGTTAGTGTCTGTTCATGCAGATACCTGGAAGATGAACACTGTTCAGTTAGTGTCTGGTCGTGTGGATACCTGGAAGATGAACACTTTTCAGTTAGTGTCTGTTCATGCGGATACCTGGAAGATGAACACTGTTCAGTTAGTGTCTGGTCATGCGGATACCTGGAAGATGAACACTGTTCAGTTAGTGTCTGTTCATGCGGATACCTGGAAGATGAACACTGTTCAGTTAGTGTCTGGTCGCGTGGATACCTGGAAGATGAACACTGTTCAGTTAGTGTCTGTTCATGCGGATACCTGGAAGATGAACACTTTTCAGTTAGTGTCTGGTCGTGTGGATACCTGGAAGATGAACACTGTTAAGTTAGTGTCTGGTCATGCGGATACCTGGAAGATGAACACTGTTCAGTTAGTGTCTGGTCGTGTAGATACCTGGAAGATGAACACTTTTCAGTTAGTGTCTGGTCGAGTGGGTACCTGAAAGATGAACACTGTTCAGTTAGTGTCTGGTCATGCGGATACCTGGAAGATGAACACTGTTCAGTTAGTGTCTGATCATGCGGATACCTGGAAGATGAACACTGTTCAGTTAGTGTCTGATCATGCGGATACCTGGAAGATGAACACTGTTCAGTTAGTGTCTGATCATGCGGAAACCTGGAAGATGAACACTTTTCAGTTAGTGTCTGGTCATGCGGATACCTGGAAAATGAACACTGTTCAGTTAGTGTCTGGTCATGCGGGTACCTGGAAGATGAACACTTTTAAGATGATTATGAACTTCATAAAGGAAATTCCTAAGTTTATTAGTAAGTATGCCATGTGTATAGATTGTTGCACCGATCTTGCAATCATTGGCAAATGTTCATGCAGATGTTCGGTTTGGTTTAAACAATATATATTCCCCCCAAAAGGAATGAGGTGGGTCAACAGGCAGATCCTATTTCAACACCTCTCTCTACAAAGGGCATTCAGCAATTAATAAAAGTAAACTGTGCATAAATAATAAATTTAGATTGACTGTACTTACCTTTGCAAATATCATTAGGTACAAATCACACCCAAATACACACATAAACATAGTATCGGTATATAACCAAACCGTTGCATCCATGCACATATATGTAGAGGCATATATGCTTGTACACCTATACCTCTACATACCAGCATATCACACATACATAGAGGTTAACATGCTTGTGGATGGTAAATACCCATGTATTAGAAGTAAACATTGTATTTAGTGAGCTTTGGCAAAACATTTTCTCCCATCTCTCAGAAAGATTTCTAAACATTGCAAGTTTTCTTGGAATGTGCAGATTAATATAATCAATAGGTCAGAAGGTAAGTGATGTGGCAGTCGGACAGTGACAACAGCCAATATAGTTCCAACTGAAATATGTTTCTTTTACAATGGCATAACTACATGTAGACAAAACAACAATTCCCAACACAAAATAATTTTCTACTTGTCTTTCGCGGCAATTCATCGGTCTGTCCGCTAGTGTAACTGGCCTTTATCGAAGCGAAGCTAGTTTGTGGGACGTCACGTTTGTTCACAGAGCACGCCTGTCCGCATAACGTTACGAAGTGCAGTCAGATGTACACACAGCGAACAAATGAAAAAGGTCACTATTCGGACATATTTCGGCCAAATCCAACTGTTATAATATGGGGAAAGGATTCCAAGCCGCAGAGGTCTACAAGCACAGACATGGAAACTTATCCCGCTTGGCTCGTGTCCTGCAAAATTGTCTTGCAATTAATATCTCCAAAGTTGACCAAACTTAAAATGCCTTAGTTACGTCACAATTAGACACTGATGTTCAGTAAATTAGACTATTATTTTGATATTGATAGCAATTATCCTTGTAGTTTCTCCAGAATTCCGATAGTTAATTCTGACTCGATCACCAATGACAAGGGCGACGCCATGTTTGTTTGTAAATAAACAAATTATCTGTAGTGCATTACATTTGACGATAAGACCAGTACTCCATTAATAATTGGGTAACAGGAGTCAAATTACAATTCACAATCAGATCAATGCGGGAACCGAAGGACTAATTTAAGTCTTAGACAGGGTAATCTATGTATCTATTACTTTATATATTTATTTCATCAGATCTTAGAATTTGGCATGATAACAGAAAGTGTATGATTTCCGTATCGATATCTGTGTTCGAACAAATTGGTTACATGTGAACAAAAGGATACGAAAATATACCGTGACACACGGTAAATTCTCACCGGGGCAGCCACGTGTTTAGCATAGCATGAAATGCTATACATAAGCTTACAAACCCAGTGTAAATATAATTATGTAGTTTGGATATCAGCAGTTTTGATCTGTTGTGGTTCACTTGTTTTACACCAATATAACAATGTAATGTTGTGTATCGAGATACAAGGGTTGTATATCGGTGTGTGGTATTGTGGGCCTCGTATCGAAACACAATGCTGTATCGCCGTACCGTTACACCAATACTTAGCATGTCCGCATGCTGATAAGCATCCCATGTTTCATAAGCATTGAGCATCATCCACATTGATATGAGAGACCATCTCACCAAGGAACGGCTTTTGTAATAACAGGGTGATCCTGGTACTGACTCAGGTTGTGACCGTTGGTATATGGCAGTGTAAGTTTGTTGTTGAACAATGACTGTGACTGTGTTACATTGTTTGTTGTGATTCAGGAAAAAGTCCATAACATTGTATTTGGATTAGTTGTCAGGAATATAGTACTCCTTTATTTAAGCAGAGGTGAGGAAATTATTTTAGTTCGATGCTCGAATTATCTGCGAATTTCCAGAATAGCATTTACGGATGTCAAGCGTTTCAGAAACATGTTAAATATTCTGTAATGTTCTAGTGATACTGGACTGGTCTAGAACTGTGTGGAAAGTAATGGAAGCCAGTTAGACGCGGGCACGTGCCTGTCTCACTTCACATTTCTTCTGACATTACATCAAGACCAACCTTTTTGTGTGAAGATCACCCTGGAGTCCATGCCTGGGACAATCTCGGAAGCTTGAATACTGTTGCAGTGAGGTGAATATTTTTCTTGTCATTGTCATTTCCACTGCTCACACTCTTTTGCAGAAATTTGTACTGATTTGTAAACCTAGTTAATTGTGTAATGCACTTGGTTGATTGTATACCAATTGTTGATTGTTTGTTGGTTTCACACTAAGCTCTTTTACGTACAGATTGTTGGGTTAACACATTGTTTCAATTTAGGAGTCGCAACCTAACACCATATTGCTGCTAATTTTTGCTTTAAAAGCCTCTCTTTGATGATTAAGAAATAAACACGAGAGTTTTGTGAAAAACTCAGCCGACTGGTAAACTAAACAGACGAAGATTCGTGATCTAAAATAGCAACCAATAGAAACGCACGTGACAGACCCATAACTGTCTCTCGTTGACAGCCATTGTATCAATGGCCTGCACTCTTGTATTCACACTCCGGCACAGTGGTGACTTAGCACAACACCACTGCCACAGGCTAATTTGCATATCATGTGACCAGACTTTTCTCTCTTTTTTGTAGCAGAACAGACTGACCTAATGCAAGCCTTTCGGTGCGCTTTACATATTGTTGACATTATCATGTTGATATGCAGCTACACCTGCGACGGTGATTTACACGACAATGCATATTTATACATCAAAGTGACCGTATCGCTAGCTCTCCGTTGTGCTTCGAGGACAGCACGAGGAGTCGTACAACCAACGAAAACAAGGGATAACTACACAAATGGAAATAGTTTTTCACGTTTAAGATCTTTTCTCAATGCAAGTTAACCAATATATATTTATCTGGATCTATAGACTCGTAAAAATGAAAGAGAAATGGACTGTAAGATGCAACGAATCGTCACATATAGCGCTGACCTGTGGCAGAGGTACTATGCTGGCCGCATGGAACTCTGGGTAAGAGAGCGTCTTGTATTGTGATCTCAGACGGGGCCCAGCTGCAAAGATCTGTACGGATGACATGACGTCAAAACGTTTGGCGTGACGCCACCCGCTTGTGACGTCATAGTTAATCATGAGTGCACACTATCGAGCTTCGGTCTCGTACACACCTTCACTGGCACATCGAACTTATACTGTGACGGTTGTACTTGTGATCGTTTGTAAACTACGGTCGGTAGGGACTCGCTGACACGTCGCACAAAACTGACCTACTTGCATGCCTCCGCTCTGACATATATTCTATATATAGCTACCCGGAAGCAGTCGACTGCTTGCCGACATTGACAGAGAGAAGTAGCGAGGAGACACATTGCCAACATCTTCGCTTCCGGGTTGGAACTTGTGAGTGCCAGCTTCATCAACCCTCACATTATGTGTGGAAACTATGTCCTGTTCCGGACTAAACAATTGATCTACATATCGCCATATGTAAGTACACGCTAGTACCTTACCTAGCACCTACCATCTCGGAGCTCCACTTCTCAGTGTTCGTGTTTGTTGTAGAGCTCGCATCAGTGTTCAGTGACAGGTGTGATGTATTTGGGAGAAATGAAACGTGACACATGGCCCCCTGACAGCTGTTGTGTTTCAATTGTGTCAGTAATATTTGCGGCTTGTGAAGGCACCTCTACATGTATTTGTAACAACGACGTGGTAGAACGATCCACCACTTGTCACTCGGTCAATATCTCCACTTTACGAGCTTGCTGTAAACCTGTGTATGAACGTGTCGGTTAAATTTATGTGAACTAATTTTTGCGCTTGAGTGAGTTACAATGTTAAATATCGGGACCAGTCAGTTTTGTGTTTACCATTGAGGTGAGTGTTGGTATACAGGTGTCGTATTGGCGGAGGGGCCATAGATAGGTTATGTGGGTCCTACAAGCATGCCAGAGCCGGTGCCGCCACTATATATAAGATCGATACGGGGATTGTGGTGCAGGCTCCTCACAGTGATAGACGTGAGCGGAGCTCGCTTTACAATCTCCCCTGCTAGTCACAGCTCCCCACTGCACAAAGGCGGTGTGCAACCTAGTATGAAGTTGACCTCTCAACCGACTTATCGTTGTTTATGAATAAGTGAATATTCCCCCAGCTGAGAGATGATTTTCCTTCAGCCTGCGATATCGAACTAATCTGATAAAACAAACAGATGTAAGTTAACTCCTAGGAGAAATAGTAAGTCACTCCCAATTCACCAGAATAGCATTCCCAAAGACATACACAACATTAAAATGTCAGTACATTTTGGGTAAGAGGGAAAATGGTCAAGATAAATGCCGCTTCCTCACTGGTGCCAGCGTTGATACGGGGACGCTAACGAGTGAGTGATTGAGATTTTACGCCGCTTTTAGAAATATTCCATTAATATCACGGCAGGAGATACCAGAAATGGGCTTCAAACATTGTACCCATGTCGGGAATCGAACCCGGGTCTTCGGCGTGACGAGTGAAAGCTTTAACCACTAGGCTACCCACTACAGTGCATGTTACGTTTGGGGAACATGTCGTTCTATACACGTTATTTCAAATATACAGGACCACCTGTGACAGGACATTTTCGTACCAAGCTATTATAGAACAACACGATGTACCATATGCCTTTCTACAGACGTAGTGTACGTAGAAAGGCTATATCGGAGGCGCATTATGGTCCTGGGCCCCGTTCCACAAAGCAATCTTAGCGCTACGACTGTCGTAAGTCAGTGTTAAAGAATGGGAGTTACTATCACCGTAGCGCTAAGATCGCTTTGTGGAACGGGGCTTTAAGTATAGGACTATACAGATATGACCCTTCTACCTAGGTGATAAGTGCAGGACTATATCGCAATGACACTTCTACCTAGGTGATAAGTGCAGGACTATATCGACATGACCCTTCTACCTAGGTGCTAAGTACAGGACTATATCGACATGACACTTCTACCTCGGTGTTAAGTACAGGACTATATCGACATGACACTTCTACCTCGGTGTTAAGTACAGGACTATATCGACATGACACTTATACCTAGGTGATAAGTACAGGACTATATCGACATGACACTTCTACCTCGGTGCTAAGTACAGGGCTATATCGACATGACACTTCTACCTCGGTGTTAAGTACAGGACTATATCGACATGACACTTCTACCTAGGTGCTAAGTACAGGACTATATCGCAATGACACTTCTACCTAGGTGCTAAGTACAGGACTATATCGACATGACACTTCTACCTCGGTGTTAAGTACAGGACTATATCGACATGACACTTCTACCTCGGTGTTAAGTACAGGACTATATCGACATGACACTTATACCTAGGTGATAAGTACAGGACTATATCGACATGACACTTCTACCTCGGTGTTAAGTACAGGACTATATCGACATGACACTTCTACCTCGGTGTTAAGTACAGGACTATATCGACATGACACTTCTACCTAGGTGATAAGTGCAGGACTATATCGACATGACCCTTCTACCTAGGTGATAAGTACACAAGACTAGTTTGCTTGCATCTCCCGAGAGTATGATATTACGGAAACAAATCAAATCCGAGGGACAGAGAAAAATATTTCACGAGTATATATACTATTTATTTTCAACGATGACATTTGTCAACACAATTACGCAAAGTCTTCCGTATGATAATACCAGTTTATATACTATTTATTATCAACGATGATTTTAATACAGTTGTCAACAAATGACGCATGTGTATCTGTCCATATGACAGTACGTAGTTTGGCAGTTGTATTTGCAAGGCATAGAGCCGCATCACTTCCGCCCTCTTACAATAACATCCCTTTGAAATAAACATAGAGACCGTTGATGTTTTGTAAAAACAAGCGATTGCCCAACATTATGATCTCTCTAAGCCTCACACAGATGAAACCGCACGTTTATGTGGAAATGGCTGAAACAAAGTGGTTGCAGTGGCGACTACACACATCTTGTCTCTCTCTCTCTCTCTCTCTCTCTCTCTCTCTCTCTCTCTCTCTCTCTCTCTCTCTCTCTCTCTCTCTCTCACACACACACACACACACACACACACACACACACACACCACCCCATCCCACCCCACACATCCCGACTCATCGGTCGTGATGTGGTTTACAATATAGTCATGAAATCTCACCACACCATGATACAGGAGAGTTGCCGAGCGGACCCAAATGAACTCACACTATGCGTTGAACAGGCGATTTTATGAGCGCTTTTACCTTCGTCATAGAGACAAGGGAAGTAATTACTAGTGTTTCCTAAAACAACATATAAGTTGTGTTGATTTTGTTGACTGGCATTAAGAAAGTTCAAAGGAAATACAATAATTGAACAAACTCAAGTTACATTTTTCGTCGACACGGGCACCGAGAGGCTCGTTCGGCCTGGTCTGCTGGACAGATCAAACTCAGATGATTGTACGACCCGTCGACGTGGTGTCAAGAGAATCAGGATCGACAACAACTCGCCTCCAGCTCGTGCTGAGGTTGCCAAGTATGCCACCGAACACGGTAACACTCGAGCTGCAAGACATGTTAGTCAACTTTTAGATGGTTTTGATTTTGTTTTTTTCTGGATGAAAGTGTTGTCTGTGTAATATAGAAGGCTTGTGCTAATACTAAAAGGGCAGACAAAGTAGCTGAGGTGACCAAAACGTGGTTGACCATTGTTGTTGGGCGAGTTAGACAAACCTGGGTACGAACATTTGACTGGAATTAAGCGCGGCTGGGGGAATTACGATCTGGCATATTGTACTGCGCGTGTCATTGTACCAGTTGTCCAAGTTGGTATTTCCGCTAACCAAAAGTGAGGCCGTCTTATTGTTGATAGGAATTTTGTGATATAAATGTTTCATCAATGCGAGCAAAGACCACTGCATTTTTCGCATATATTTTACGCTCGCATCTATTTCAAGATTTACAGTATTTCCTTACAGTATGCACAACATGCAGGCACTTCTCCTGGGCCTCATGTCGCTCACAGGAAGCCACTTTATCTCCGACATCGTTTATGATCATACATATTAGTTGGAGTCTGGGATATATCGTTGTACTGTATTGTGGTATAGCGTTGTACCGTATTGTGGTATTGCAATGTACAGTATCGAGGTATTCGTTGTACAGTATTGAGGTTTTTGTTGTACTGTATTGAGGTATTCGTTTTACCGTATTGAGGTATTGCAATGTACCGTATGGAGGTATTCGTTGTACCGTGTTGTGGTATTGCAATGTACAGTATCGAGGTATTCGTGGTACCGTATTGTGGTATAGCGTTTTACAGTATTATAGTATAGCGTTGTACCGTATTGTGGTATAGCGTTTTACAGTATTATGGTATAGCGTTGTACCGTATTGTGGTATTGCAATGTACAGTATCGAGGTATTCGTGGTACTGTATTGTGGTATAGCGTTTTACAGTTTTATGGTATAGCGTTGTACCGTATTGTGGTATAGCGTTGTAACGTATTGTGGTATAGCGTTGTACCGTATTGTGGTATAGTGGTTTACAGTATTATGGTATGGCGTTGTACCGTATTGTGGTATTGCAATGTACAGTATCGAGGTATTCATGGTACCGTATTGGGGTATAGCGTTTTACAGTATCATGGTATAGCGTTGTACCGTATCGAGGTATTCGTTGTACCGTATTGATCTTTTTGTTGTACCGTATGGAGGTATTCGTTGTACCGTATTGTGGTTTAGCGTTTTACAGTATTATGGTATAGCGTTGTACCGTATTGTGGTATTGCAATGTACAGTATCGAAGTATTCGTGGTACCGTATTGAGGTTTTTGTTGTACTGTATTGAGGTATTCGTTGTACCGTATTGATGTATTTGTTGTACTGTATTAAGGTATTCGTTGTACTGTATTAAGGTTTTCGTTGTACTGTATTAAGGTTTTCGTTGTACAGCATTGAGGTTTTTGTTGTACAGTTTTGAGGTATTTGTTGTATTGTATTGAGGTATTCGTTGTACTGTATTGAGGTATTCGTTGTACAGTTTTGAGGTATTTGTTGTACTGTATTGAGGTATTCGTTGTACTGTATTGAGGTATTCGTTGTACTGTATTGAGGTATTCATTGTACTGTATTGAGGTCTTCGTTGTACAGTATTGAGGTATTTGTTGTACTGTATTGAGGTATTCGTTGTACAGTATTAAGGTATTTGTTGTACTGTATTGAGGTGTTCGTTGTACAGTATTGAGGTATTCGTTGTACGGTATTGAGGTATTGCATTTTTTTTACTTATTGCCGTATTGCGTCCCCTTGGATTAGTGTAGAGGATAGATGTCGAAAACACATATAAGGCAACTTTTCATTTTTAAAGAATTTGCAGATTTTCCCAAGCGACTAGCTTGGGATTTACCGACTAGGGGTTGTTCTAGTAGGTCAGTTGAGAAAATAGATCATGTTTGAAGTGTCTGGTGTTGTCTGGTAAAACATGTATAAGGCTGTATTCCCTGGTGAAATCAGCGAGTGACCGTCGAGGCATCGACATCCTCAATACGGGTAGGGGAAGCGTTCAGAGCTGATTTTGGTATGTCGAAACGATCGCAAACAACAAGTTTCGAATGTAGATAAATAAAGTCCGCCCTTACATTGTTATGTTCCCCAGTATCATGGAATCTTCACCCAAAGCAATTTCCGGTGTGGGTTTTAACTTTCACAAATTGAACTTTCGAAAGGAAGTGGTGACGGAATGAAGGCGGGAGAAACCATTGACAGTTCGTTCGTCCTGATAATGGTTCTGGGTATAACACCGTTACCTCCCTCGTGGTTTTCACAGAATTAGTAAAAGTCTTGGACCAGCCCACATCCGTGAAAATCCGGATTAGAACAGGTCTTCAGTTTCCCATGCTAACCGTAAGAGGCGATTATGCTTGTTGTAAGAGGCGACTAACGGATTTGGATGGTCAGGCTCGCTGACTTGGTTAATGCATTTCATCGTATCCCAATTGTGTGAATCGATGTTCATGATGTCAGTCACTTGATTCTCTGGTCCAGACCCGATTATTTACAGACCGCCGTCATATAGCTGGACTATTGCTGAGTGCAGCGTTAAACAACAAACAACAAATGGACCCGCCCGCATTGAGCTGACACGCCGTGACCTATCTGAGGTCCTACTAGAAGCGGCGGGTACAGCCCAGCTCGCTCACAACCTACAAGATGATGACGTTTTCTGAATGTGGCATTTAAATGATAAATGTCCGTTTTGAAATTAGACCTTTACGCATTGACTTTCCAAGATGAGGTGGTGGGGTGAAATGGGGTTTAACGTCGCGTCCAAGATTATTGCACTTATATAGCGACGTGCATGTACGTGTGTGTGTTTGTGTGGCTGCTTGTGTTAGTCCGGGCTGCTGCCGATTTATAGTCCTAGCTCATTGAGATACCATGCCACAGTTTAACATGAATACCACACTCAGACACAGTATACTTACTCCGAACCGACCTGCCGGACAGGGTAACAACAAGTACCATCTTTTAACGTCTTTTGGTATGACGCGGGCGGCGATCGAACCCCAGACGCTCTACCACTAGACCACGGAGGCGGTCGACTTTCCAAGGAGTAATAGGACCAAGGAATAATACATCTCACTGACAAGAGAGTGTCATCACACAGGTTGTAAGTCATATCATCAATACACTATAACAATCTTACCTTGCTGGAGATTAATTAACATTAATTACACCAATAGCGTGTAAACCGGTACATGACACTGTTGTTTTGTATGTTTATGTTTACTTTAATATGTTTTTTGTCACCTGTGAAGGGAGGTATTCTTCTTAGTAATATTGTCATGTAATCTTTATTGTTTCAGCCAAACCCTTAACGGAAGAAGGACAACTTGTGCAGACTTAGACTAATAAAACAAAGCTATCCAGATTCGAAAGATCGAACCTTACCGCCATGCCGTATTCCAACGAGGAAAGGGATAAATTACTGACAGACATTTTAAATGTTCTTGTTGAAAAGGAAACAAAGGAAAAGGCCGAGGTGGTAAGAACGCTGAACGCCCTGGCGGATGATTTGGACAAACACACGCGGAACACCAAGATTGCGGATTTGACGTTTGCGTCAACTGGGATAGTTGCAAGTGGACTGACCATAGCAGGGGTCGCCACAGCCCCCTTCACCTTCGGAACCTCCCTGGGGCTGACCATTGGGGGTTTGGCCTTGGGCGTGTCCAGCGGTGTCGGAACAATCGGCAACACCATCGTTGGAAAACTGATTAGAAGCAAGACTTTCAAACAAGCCCAGGAAGCAAAGGACAGGTATTTTGACACATCCAACCAACTGATTAAATTTGCTAAAATCCTGAATGAAAGCGGTAATAATGAACTTTTGTTTGTGGACTTGACACACGAAACGTTTGGCCTCTCTCAGTGTACCTATGTCGAAAATGCATCTTTAGGTTTGCGAACTACGGTAGGGCCAGTAGGCCAAGGGCTGAGATTTGCTGCAGTTGCCTCCGCCATAGCGACAAGAGAAGCGATAGAAGCCACAAGCAGGACACTCGCTGGTGTTTTAAAGACTGGCCTGATGGCTGCAAAAGTTGCCGGTGCAGTGATATCCACTTTGAGTGTTCCCCTGGATATCTACACTATAATTGTCAACAGTAAAGACATCCACCACAAGACGCCAGCGGAAGGTGCACAAGAGATCCGAATGGCAATGCATAATATTGCGCATTTGAAAGTTATCAGTGGTAAGTAAACAGACCCTATCCGTTCTCTTTACGGCTGATGATATTTAAATATATATTTTAAAAATACATCAAATTCTAGGGTTAATTATCTTTGTTATCGCTATACTTCGTTTGGCCCTCACTCTATGAAGGTTCAAACTCCAAAGAACTCACACAAAGAGCAAGTCAAGTCTTTAATGTATTTCCTGACTTCGTTACATTGTACACTGTATGGTGTCAGGGCGACCGAGTCATCGGCCAACTCCGACTTCATCTGGCGAGTAACCAATCAGCGATGCCCAACAAGGCTCGGTGATGCCCCACAAGGCTCGAGGATGCCCCACAAGGCTCGGTGATGCCCCACAAGGCTCGGTGATGCCCCACAAGGCTCGGTGATGCCCCACAAGGTTCGGTGATGCCCCACAAGGCTCGGTGATGCCCCACAAGGCTCGGTGACGCCCCACAAGGCTCGGTGATGCCCCACAAGGCTTGGTGATGCCCCACAAGGTTCGATGCTGCCCCACAAGGCTCGATGATGCCCCACAAGGCTCGGTGATGCCCCACACGGCTCGGTGATGCCCCACAAGGCTTGGTGATGCCCCACAAGGTTCGATGCTGCCCTACAAGGCTCGATGCTGCCCCACAAGGCTCGGTGATGCCCCACACGGCTCGGTGATGCCCCACAAGGCTCGGTGATGCGCCACAAGGCTCGATGATGCGCCACAAGGTTCGGTGATGCCCCACAATGCTCGGTGATGCCCCAGATACAACACATGTGATGCCTGAGATATCAGGGCTTGTTTCCCAGCACATCATTTATCGCCGTGAAACCATCAAGGAAATTATGCCGGCTATTGGAAAGTTTTCAATTGTTTACCCACCTTAACTAGAAATAACAGCACCCAGGAAGACCGCCTCATCTGTTTCATACTTAGATCTATGGCTACAGATTCATGGTGACGGAAAGCTATTCACTAGGCAGTGTGGAAAGAGGGATGACTTTAACTTTCCAATAGTCAACGTAGCCTTTGTGTCAAGGAATATTCCAACAGCCCCGACCTTTCTATATTTCACAACGTTTGAGGAACGATGTCAGATGCAATTCCATAATTGTGACTTCCCGGGTTTGTTCAGGTGAACAGTTGACTTGCCTTGGCATGTGTTTGTGACTGGCGCCATCGGTGGGGCAGGATACGCTCACCTTTTCGTGAATACCTGGTATCATCACTATTTAGTAGTGATTCATAAACACACGCTCATAAAGTAGTCGGAATCGTGCAATGGACTCTGTTTAAGAGATCTCTTATGAAATGGAACATATTTTGTCGCTTGTATCATTATTATTATTATTTTTATCATTATTTACAGATTAAAATTAGAAATGCAGCAAAGTGATCCTGGCACAGTCAGGCTGGCTAGGCTCATCATCAGCTCAGTGCCCTTGCCCCCTCTGCACGCAGCCCAGACAGCGAAGGGGACTTCTCCCAGGAAGCGCTGCCTAAAGTACTGTCGGAAATGCTAGAAAACTGCTTTTCTGGCTTTATTTAATAAACACGAGTCATGGGACTATAAAAAGAGCATATATCAAAATAACGCGAATTGTCCTAATCTAGCCTGTCGTAACTGACACCGTGATTACCCTTAAAATGTACTTTTACAGGTAAAATAATGATAAACTTAGAAAATATTCTTGCGTTTTCATGCATGTATGAAATTACCTATGACCTGAGGTAATTACCTAACACCTGTCCCGAGGTGATGACCTCACACCGTCCCGTGCATTCTCCCAGGTGCAAATGTCCCCGAGTTGGGTGTGGTCTCAAAATATTGCTGTTATTGTACTGAATTGACATGCGTGGATGAGGTAGCAATTTTGGATATGTACTGCATTATATTTGTTTGGAAACATGATGGACTAGTTAAGAGCTATGAAACGGGATAAGTATTGGAAGGTTGTGGTTTTGGAATCCAGAAGTATTTGTTGTACTACAGATGGTTTCTTGAGGTAGCATTTATCTCCGCTGATGACGTATATGAATCTGCACTTTGGAATGTTGTATTATGTCTTGCCACGAACCCTGTACACTTAGCCAAGATAGACACAACAGGGTTGAGCTCACAATGTCTGACTGCCGTACGTAAGACAACGTAACCGTGTTGTGCTGCCAGCACATATGTCTTGTACTTTACTGGTTTCTTATTCAGCCGAATTTTCTCCATGAGTTGAACTTTCGTTTCATATGGTCTGAAGTCGACCAATGTCATATATTCCTGTATGGTCGCCTTCAGACTACTCATGGTTTGGACGACAGTATCTGATTCCCGGACGTTAAATTAACTGGCGTTATCCATGACAATGACACTGACGTTGTTTAAAATGGACAATAGCTGAAGTTCCAACCAGTCTATTAACACATCACCTCCTATTATTTCCTTATGAAAATCACCAGTTTTCTTTTTCGCCTCGAAAACTTATCATAACGTAGACTTGATGGTATGAATTGAAAACACCATAGCTTGGGCAGGTCGGTATTTCACCCTATCTAAATTAATAGAGGTTTCCCTCTATCTCTCTAAAGACCTTCTATGCATTTCCAAGTACAGATTCCATATCGTGTACCATGGTTATGGCTATGCAAGTGTAATGTAACATACATCATGGGAGCAATGTTGACAAAAAAAACGCAGCGTCATTTTGTCATTTTAGAAGATGCACATCTAGAATTTTTCACAAAATGATTTTTTGTGTGTGGAGTAGATGTTTTATGAAGACTACATTATTATCATTGTAACGGAATCACGTGCGCATATTTCTTTAGTCCGTTTCAGACTGCCATTATTGGACTTAGAATAAATGTGAACTTCCTGTTTTCGTTCGAAATTGTCTCCTGTAAACTTGTCGATAGGACTCCTTGTGACTGAAATACTTCAAATCACAGGTAGGTCGATCGGTAGTTATTCGATATTTCAATAACAACAGTCTGTGAAAAATTATATCCCTTTTTAACAGGCAAAAAAAAACAGTTTTCTAGCATTTCCGACAGTACTTTAGTCCAACCCACCCAGAACTTGTCAAGACTCCCCAACACTGCAGCCTTCTGCATTACCCAGATTGTCAGAAGGGCTGTATTCCTGGTAGCAAACCCGGGTACCCGGTTATTAATTATTATTATTATTATTATTATTATTATTATTATAACCATTATTATTGTTGTTGTTATTGTAATAATGGAAAGGGTTTTGTCGGGTTTTCAACATTTAGTCCTTGTGTTGCTAATATCCATTCACGTATTGGTGTCATTCCTAAACTCCGTTTTATCCAGATGATCCTTCAAGAATGCAGATAAGTTCTGACAGAAAGAACATAGAATACTCCAATGATGGTAAGTAGAACAGTTTATTTGTGGCGAAAGATGGTAATGTCGTGGAAGTTTAACAACTTAGTGAAAGATGCCGCTATGGCGCCGCCCGAGGCTGATCCTAGGGGCGACTATGGGGTATAGACACTGCGCCACTGGACAACATATGCGGTGCGATGCTGTCATGAACGCAGTGAGTTCCCGGCGCGACCCGCAACCAGTATTTGCTGTGTGATAAAATGGAAACGGATTGATAACCTTAAAGTTAACGCAAACTGTGTGTAGAGTATTGCTGTGTTCCCTTGTTCTTTATATATCAGTATATCAAGATCAGTAGACTCGTGAAGATCCGGGTAGAGAATAGTTCTTCAGCAATTAATGCTTGCCGTAAAAGGCGACTATGATTGTTGAAAGAGGCGACTAACGGGATCGGATGGTCAGGCTCGCTGACTTGGTTGATGCATGTCATCGACCCCAATTGCGTCTGGTCCAGACTCGATTATTTACAGACCCCCGCCATATAGCTGAAATATTGCTGCGTGCGGCGTTAAACAACAAACCAACCAACCAACACTCTCGTACATGCCACGTTGTGTTTCTACAGCCTTACAGTCCATGCTATCAGGGAATGAAGACTTGAAACGACTTTTGTTCTGCACAAACTGCTTTACCAGAGAAACAGACATCATCTGTTTGCCGTGTGGTCACGTTACCTGCTGCTCGCACTGTATCCGACACTTCAGCACGTGTGGCACGTGCAAGGAACGTGTTAGGGGCGTGTCTGGAAATCTGACAGGTATCAACCGGACAGAATGAACATAATATTATTGATTATTTTTCGTTAAAGGTGAGCTATTTCTGGACTTGCCATGTGCAACAGATTGGTCACCACTGAATAATAGTATCTATATTTCTGTTCACAGTTCCCTATTTGCATATTGTGTATTGATGCTACTGCCTTGAGAGTGATGTCGGTGTGTCCAGAACATGGATGAAAAGGACATTTCTCTCGGCTCACACAGAATACATTCATGTGGTAGTTTCATGGATCTGGTGACCTCGCTTCCATTGTAATTACGCTATCATGTCACAGGAGTTTCTGATCACTGGACTTTCTACATGCCGCAGTCCCATGTGACGTCACGCAACAAACAAATACCAACCTTTCCGTGCAAGTTGTGTGAGCGGCGGAGGTTACCGGTGTGCAGGGCATGCATGCTTCCCCTTCTCGCGGACACCTGGTGTCATCACTCATATTGAAATTCGGTGATCCATTCCTATAATTGTCACCGCTATTTTACGAAATCGCGGGTAATTGAGACTGGCGGTGACGTTTCGAATAGAAACACATTAAACCACTTGGACCCGCTCCGCGCCGGCTCATTCCAATGATATCGGATCCGCTTGATCGAACTTATACCTAATATGAGATTAGATCTGTTCTTTTTTTATTTACAGACAGCGTCAGGGAAGCACTATGTTTGATGTTTGAGAAACGGGACACAGTATCATTTCCAGGTACGTCATGCTCTCACAGCTCGCCAGGTCCCAGGTACGTCATGCTCTCACAGATCGCCCAAGGCGCCAGGTCACTGGTATGCCCTCTACATGCGAGTGTACAAATTATAAATCCTTATGGCAACGTTTATTCATAAAGGACATATATCATTCGTAATTATGACAGGAAATGTAACATATTACCATTGTGAGGTTTTAATGACCACCATGTTCGCATGACTATAATGAGTAAACAAGGAGTAATTATATACCGACCCGTGTAGATCCGGGGTAGAACAGGTCTTCAGTAACCCATGCTTGCCGTAAAAGGCGACAATACTTGTCGTAAGAGGCGACTAACCTGATCGGGTGCACGTGGTCAGACTCGCTGACTTGGTTGATGCAGTCATCGTATCCCACTTGTTTGGATCGATGCTCATGATGTCAATCATTGGATTGTCTGGTCCAGACTCGATTATTTACAGACCGCTGTCATAAAGCTGGAATATTGCTGAGTGCTTCGTTAAACAATAAACAAACTAACAAACAAAAGAATATTACCCATTTGTAGATCGATATAGACAATTTATCATCTTACAGTGGGGACACAGGTTCGTAAGAGACGACTAAAAGGTCGTCAGGGTCGGTGAATTGATTGATGGACGGTGCTTATAGTATCAGTCACTGGGTTGTCGATTACGACAAGCCACCGTTACATAGGTCATATTTATGATTACAGAACTGGACACGGATTGGGTCATTTTGGACGAAGTAGATTGTCCAGAAGACGTAGTTGTCGCTACAGAAAAAAGACACGACGAGATCCAACCGACCATCTGACCACTCGTGTGAATTATATTGTTTTATAAAACACGCATATATCCTATAGGATCCCTACCCTTCCATGGGGATCTCCCCGAGAGCAGACATCCGGGCTACGACCAGACCGATGCAGTGAACTGCCGTAGCTGCGCCAGGAAGAACTGCTTAAACTTGGAATGTGTTTCAATATATGGGGTTGTCTCAAAATCAAACTGAGGAATATTCTTTTGCGAGTCGTGAGTCCGTCTTCCACTAGGGTTGACCGTTGGTGAAATAGACCTGGTGCATTTCCGAGTTTACTCCTGGAGTAAAGACTTGGTATGAGCAGGAATGGCGGTCAGCCCTAGGAAAATGCAAAACAACGTCAGAAAGTGCTTTTATATCCGCCGTGTCGCCTGATAATCCAGCTTGTCGGTTTTGATGTACAGAACGGTTAATAATCTGTCAAGGTAGTAATGTTGTTTCCGGGCATATTTCTATATTATCAATGACTGTTTCAAGTCATGAACACACAATGCCATTTAGAAAGTGTTCAAATCTAACAAATATTATGTTTGGGTTAACACTTTTTAATTAAAGTAAAGATCCTCGTACTTTTTAGGGTTGACTCCCATAGGGGATTACAACCCACACTGCGAGAGTGAGGCACCTAATCGCCAGCACACAAAGTCAGCGGCCTAACCCACTCAGCCACCGAGGCTTCAACAAAAGTGAAAGTACGATAACTGGGATTCTAGATCACGTACCTTGAGTACCCCTCTGACAAGTGTAAAATGGCACGGCTCCCATGGCCGAAATCAATGAACACACAGTGACAAATGTTGTATTTGGGATGACACTTTCTTAGTAAATTAAAAAAAAAACACAAACCCCCAAAGTACTATAATCTGTACTTTACTAAGAAAGAGTTATTCCAAATAAAACATTTGTTATGTTTCAAATCAAAGATATAATTTTCTACAGACAACTAAATATTTGCATAATGAGACTTACATATAAATATTTTACATGAAGATTCTGAGTTTCATATACAGGATCAGTATTATCTAACTAACCATACAATAATGAATTGATTGAAAGGGGTCTTTGTATACTGATTAAGGAATATTTCATTATATTTCATCATTTCAGCAACATCACTGCAGCCAAAAAAGTAATGGTTCATATCTTCTTCTGTTTCACAAACATCACAATCTGGTGTTTCACTTACGTTAGGCTTAAAAAGCCCTAGTTTACATAGAACTTACCCGTGAACATCCGGGGTAGAATAGGTCTTCAGCAACCCATGCTTGCCGTAAAAGACGACTATGCTTGTCGTAAGAGGCGACTAACTTGGTTTTTCTATGTCATCGATTCAAATTGCCTGGACCGATGCTCATGATATATATCACTGGATTGTCTGGTCCAGACTCGATTATTTACAGACCGCTGTCTTAAAGCTGGAATATTGCAGAGTGCTTGGTTAAACAACAAACAAACAAAGAACTTTTAAGGCACTCCTAACTTTTAAGGCACCGTGATTTTCTTTTTAATCAAGATTGAATAAAACGTTGTAAGTTGTGAATAAAACGTTGTAAGTAGTGAAGTGCGCCCTATTGCGCTTTTAATAGCTCGTGTAATAATATTATAATATGTATTGATAATATTCAGATTATATGTGTGTTGTAGTTCTTGTTTTATCATTATCCTTCCACTATCATCCAATAAATCTCTAACAATTACATTTTTTTCCAGTTTCTTTCCAACATTCATTATGAATAGACCTTTTAATTATTTTGACCATCTTCTTGTTCCCTATGATTTGGTTGGAAATATCATTTTCTATTTCTGCAATGTCAACCCAGCAATCATAATTACATCTCAAAAGAAATGGCAGTTCACCTACTTCATCAAAACACAAATCTGGTGTCAGCTTCCAACAGCCGCTGGAAGAAATGAATAGTGTTCTCCATACTTAACAGCCTGTGGGGAGTCGCCGGTGCCATTGCTACTGGTAATAATATTGCAATAGATACGGTATTCATTAGATCGTTGGTATGATAAATCAGACGTACTAATACTTCATTATAAACAGTAAGTTGCAATCTTATGATATTCAGTTTGTGTTAATGGTATTCCTCAACTAATTCCTTTGTACTTTGTTTTGTTTGACCATGCCTTTATCAATAACCGTGTAATTGTCGCTTCAATTTGATAGAGCCTCTGATATTTGAAATATGTAACTGTTGACCAACAGAATGTCAGCAAGAAGAATTACAAAGACATATGTATGGAAGAACGAACAGTGTATACAGATGGTTTCCGACCAAACTCCTCACATGGCCTAAAATTTAGAAACTTTCCGAAACATTTTCTGAGAAACAAAACCAGTGTATATTCACCAACGCTTTGTACGTTTCGATGGCAACAAGTTGTACTTAGGTTCTATAGGGTAGAGTTCGTTTCCGGAGCATAACTCAAAACCCATTCAAAACTTTCTAACAACACTTTGCATGTCTATCAGACTCATGCAGAACTGGTACCTTTTGCTATTTTGGAATTTTATACATTTTTATTTTGTACGTTTCCATGGCAACAAGTTGGATTTAAGTTTTAATATAGGGTAGGTTCACTTATGGGATATATATAACAAATAAACTGTTGATATTAAGGAGTTTTAGAAATGTTTATTTTAGAATTTCCACTGCAGCTATTTTGACATGGGCTAAGAGAAATGTTGGGTAAGTTACCTGGTTTGGGACCATAACGTGTTCAATGGGCGGGGCATATAGATGACTTTGTTGACTATACGCTTGTTCAGTTATTGTTTCTTGTAATTTGTCATTTGTTTGCATAAAAAAAAACACAGAAACACACTTGTTTTACTTTCCATTTCATATGGATGCGACCATGGTGGATCTTGTGTGGGTAAATAATGTATGCTTCTTAAAGAACATTCAACTCTTGACTTACATACAGAATTGCACATTTACTTGTGGTTACTTTACAGACAGCTGCCGGAGGATATGTCATCTTTCTGATGACTCTTGTTTTATTCGGCTTGTCCCAAATACATGGCTTCTTACAGGCTGAAACAAGACAGTGTCAGATCTTCTGCAGTTTGGGTTCTTAAATTCTTCATAATTAAGTATTCCCTCCTCTGTTTCAAAACAATGAACCAAAAAACGGGAATATACAAAATATTCAAAAGAATAACCCATTCAAAATATAACTAAGTGAAACAATGAAAGATATATCCTGAATAGATCTTTGCTTAAAATTACGTTACAATCGATGTCAAAACGTTAAAAATGAATTTGGAAAATGCTACAATCAATTCTCAATTCCTTGAGGTAAAGATTTGGACAGAAAGGAAAAGACAGTGGGACAAGAAAAATAATTTCCTAAAATAAAATAAGCTGTTAAAAACTGATGAAATTAAATGCAGCCAATAGAATTTATGAGGAAAGACCCGCCATGGATCCCAGTGAAAGGTTTTGGTAACAAGTGTGGTCAAAACCCGGCATCTCCGGACACGCGGAACCTTGGGTAAATGATTACAATATGATGTACATGAAAAGTACGGTCACCATTGTTGTGTTTCATTACACCAGATGACCTGGAAAAAAAGTAATTAAAAGTCAAAATATATTACGGTGTCAGGGTTTTGAAAACTCCTCTCGTGTCCAAACACCATTACTTAAAAGTTTTCTTGTGGACAAAGGGAATGTTCCGCCTTGGTACTGCAAAGGTCGAACAATACTTCTCCAAAGTAAGGTGATCTGACTGACCATGAAAACTTCCGCCCTATTACTTGTCTGAATACACGGTACACAATATGTACAGGGTGTCTAACAGATCTTGTGTTATCGAACTGCGTTTCCGAAGACATTATTTTCATGGAACTGAAAGGAGCCAGAACGAGATGTTGGGGTTGTAATAATAAATTGCAGGGTCAGAAAATGATCCTTGAAGTGGCTACAACTTACCACCGTAACCTTTCAATGTCCTGGATTGACTACACTAAAGCGGATGGTTCTATTCCGTACCTCACTGACAGGCATTGACCAACCCAAGCGACTACTTGTTTTACTCAAGTCTAATGAATTCCTGGTCAATTCAACTGGGGCAGGTGGTGACTTCGGAACCAATTCTATAAGAAGAGGAATATTTCAGGATGATCTTTTTACTTTTCTCTTTGCCACTAAAACCTTTCAGCTTTTTGGCTGAGCAAAGAATAAGGTGTTCACCCTGTGAACACCCATTACTCACCTCCTTTACAAGGATGACATTGCCAAGGGAGAATCCACACCAAAAAACCCATTCTCCTTGTCAGGTTCTTTTCTAATGATACTGACAGGTCCTTTGGACTCGACAAACGCACCATTCTTCATCCTGCAAGAGGGAGGATCCGTCAGTGTACTTTGGGGAGGAGTTACTGACCATCTCGTGGAAGGTCAGGCCTATACGTACTTAGGGTCACATAGGGACACATTTCAGAATGCCAAATAAAGGACAAACTACGGGCAGGGTACACATGTACACTTAAGACAATATGGAGTTCAGGGCTGAAGGCAATAAATTTAAAGCCACAAATACTCATGCTGTACCCGTCCTTTAAAGATTAACATAAAATTTGCAGCCTTCTGCGTTACCTAGATTGTCAGAAGGGCGTGGCATATCGAAAGCGAGGTCTGCATATTTGCCATGTTTTTTCCTGAATCTTTTTAATCACATCAGTGTCAATTGAGACAGAAAACTCAATTATGTAAAGGATTTCATTGGATTTATCAAAAAAGACAAGATCAGGTTTGTTGGCCTGGAGAGGTCTGAGGCTTTATGCGGGCCTATTCCCATTTTGTATTTATCATTTTCCTTGACGCCCTCCACATATCTGGGTCGTACCATGGGAGGACCTCTGTGTCAAAACCACAAGCATGGCGAAGATGGCAATAAAACCATCCATCGTGTTGCTTTCGATTTTGTGTTTGTGCCAAAGCTGGGCATCCCCTGACAGATAACTGCATTGTCTCGTTAAATTTATTGCATATTCCACATTTTATATTTACATTTAAATGCAAATTTACACATTGAGGGTTTCGAGTGAGTGAGTGAGTGAGTTGGATTTAACACCGCTTTTAACACTATTCTAGTTATATCGCGGCGTGTCAGCTTAATGTGGGAGGAAAGCCCGACGTGATGCAGGTCTCAGACATTTACCACTTCGGTGAAACCCACGAGCACGGGTATGATGCTGACAAACCTAGAAACATAATTGGGGCGAAACGGGATTCGTACCCATAATCATAGGTTTCTGGCGGCGCCTCAGAAGACTTGGCCACCCGTGCTCCCTTGAGGGTTTCGAGGGGGAAGAGACTGGTGCTGAGCAGCGAACAGGAAGCCTTCTGTTAGGCTTTTCAACCCAGCCGACTTCATCCAAACGGAGGACTCTGAAGGGTTGGTGGTCTTCTCAACACACTGCACATAAACTGCACATGCAGTGGTTGTTCGGAGAGAAATCCCCTGAAAACCGAGCATGTGCAGATTTGATATGGCACTTCGCTTGGTTCACACTCATTTCTGTACCGTCCAGCAGTACAGAGCCATAGTCATCGAGTTAAAATATATAACATCCGCATTATTTCAGCCACATAGCGATACAGAACCAAAAACAAAATCAACATCGACATTGTATTTATGTTCTACATCCTGGTATTTCCAGACAGGCTTCACGAGAGATGAATAAATGTGTGCCAAGGTGCACATTACAATTATGTCATGAAGAGCCTCCCACTGACGATGGCGTTTGATATCATGCAGTACAGTATGAATAGATGATGTTATCTGTATTACAGAAACTTGGTCACATCCTGACATTCCGCAGTCATATCTTTATTCCTGGTGATCTTTTACCGTTCAGTTTGACCTATAGGTGGTGGCGTCGCAATATTTGTCTGAAATACTTGAAGTGTTCAACGCATGGACCATTTGACTTTAATTCGACTTCAGGCTAACTGGGTGCAAGTCCTATCCTTGTCTTATCCTAAAGTTGTATTTTGTTGTATAAGGTAGATCAGAGCATTTCTTAAATACTGGGATTGTGTTGACAAATGCCATAAACCTTAATATTGATACAATTATAACAGGAGATTTCAACATTTTCGTGGAGTAAATAAACAAAACATTGAAAATCAACAATCGACACATGGTCTTAAACAGATATGCTCTGAGCCAACAAGAATAACCTGTGATTCTTGGACGCTACTTGATAGGAACTTTGTATCGCAGTGTGGTATTGTAACGAACGGTGTGCTGGAGCCTGTTGATAGCGACCATTGTCCAGTGTACGTAGGAATTAACATATCTAAGCCAAAATGTTTTGGATGTACAAGAATATGTTAAACTATAATCTAATCTCAGTGTTAGTGAACGAGTTTGTGATAGCAACTGCGTAGATGATTCAGTTTAAAAATTAACTTCAATAATTTGTAAAAGCAGTGCATCGAATTACTTCTTCCCACATATATACATACTACCGACAAAACAAGGAACTGATGAAATTGTAGTTGTAATGATTATAAATGTCTATAAACTGAGTTACATCAATATCTGGTGATACATGCACGACATCCTGATGGCATACTGTTTGTTATCCCCCGCCACGAAGTAGAAGGTGGATATAGGAATGGGTGCCGTCCTTCCGTCCGGCCGTCACATTTCGTTTCCGGAGCAGATCTTGAAAACCGTACCATTTTTCTTCGCCATATTTTGCTCATTGATAGGACTAGTGGTGAACTGGTGCCTTTGGATAGTTTTGGATTTTTTTTTAAAGTTATTTTTTGAGTTTCCATGGCAACGACTTCGACTCCGTTTCATTTGCACAATTTGCACAATTTTGAATTCTCACCACCGGAGAATCTTCCCAACCAAATATGGTTGTTATCTCTCTCTTAGTTCCAGAGAAAAAGTCGTTTTAAGCAATATAGCCAAAGAACCCTTATTTGGCCCCGCCCCTTAGCCCCATTTGTACAATTTTGAATCCCCACCACCTAGGGATGCTTTCAGTCAAATTTCGTCAATTCAGAAGAAGAAATTGTTTGAATAAATTGTTGATCGACGGACGCCACGGTATGGCCTAAGATCCCCTTGGTTCTTCAGACCCGGTGAAGTAGAAATCTGCTGATAATTCTCTGGAATAACGACAGTACGTAAAATGTCGTCAATATGTCGCTGGCCAGTCAACAAATGTCCATTCATAATAACCAAGTCTATCCGTCTGACAAGTGTGTCATTGAGATGTTGTCTCGGAGGCATCTTTAAGCGTGTACGCACACAGAGGCTCACACTTTGGCATCACGTGCTGTTCATATATGATGCGAAATTTCATTGTGATCACATGTTCAGTTGCAACGCCACGATACTGAAAATGTTCACCTCAGCGATAGCTACATTCAAGTCATCAGTTCCCTTATATTTGTCGGGAACCGTCAAGATCCGGGGTAGAATAGGTCTTCAGGAACCCATGCTTGCCGTCAAGATCCGGGGTAGAATAGGTCTTCAGGAACCCTTGCTTGCCGTCAAGATCCGGGGTAGAATAGGTCTTCAGGAACCCATGCTTGGTGGATGCAGGTCATCGTATCCCAATTGCGTGGATCGAAGCTCATGATGTCAATCACTAGATTGTCTGGTCCAGGCTTCATCATTTACAGACTGCCGTCATATAGCTGAAATATTGCTGAGAGTTGTGAACAATCTCCAATACGATTTTATATCAGGCGATTCCACGAGCCATCAGTTATTATATTTGTATAACCGTTACGTTATTTCAAAGGGTCAAAGCAATCGAAAAGAAGTAAGCATAAGGCCTTTGGTGAGGTTTAGCATAAAGGATAACCTTATAAAGCATCTTCAAGTGGAATTGTTCGAGGTAAATTGTTGAAATGGATTGGTAGACTTAGGTATCAGCAAACGAACTATAAAAGTGGTACAAAACGGTAAATCACAGTAACATAATATATCTTGACATGTTCATTTGCACGCAGGCGACTTCCTATTAATTAACAACCTATACATTGGTGGCAGTCGCCTTTCTGTGAATTGTTCCACTGTCCATTTGATTTGATTTCGCAAGTTAAGCCTTACGTTTGCGTAGGTTCGTATCAAAAGTAGACAACGGCATTAGATTATCTTACAGATTTTATTTCATTCCCGTTATTTTATTCAATCCATACATGATATGTTACATGGAAGTTATACTACGCAGGGGTGCACTACTTTGGATCTGGTGGTGAAGGAGAGGAGAAACTTATTGTAATCGTTAAGATAAGAAGGAATTTCTCCGGAGTCTGGAGCATCAGCCAAGTCGGGACGATGGAAGAAATTCATTGTCAAGCTGTGCTGATCTGGTTGGTGATATAGACAGTGATATTCGTCTCTTGGAGGATGATCCTATCACAGCAGCAGGTAATCGAATGCTGACCTAGAAAGAATCTCTTGGAGGATGATCCTGTCACAGCAGCAAGTAATCAAATGCTGACCTAGAAAGGATCTCTTGGAGGATGATCCTGTCACAGCAGCAAGTAATCAAATGCTGGCCTAGAAAGGATCGCTTGGAGGATGATCCTGTCACAGCAGCAAGTTATCAAATGCTGACCTAGAAAGGATCTCTTGGAGGATGATCCTGTCACAGCATCATCAAGTTATCAAATGCTGACCTAGAAAGGAACTCTTGGAGGATGATCCTGTCACAGCAGCAAGTAATCAAATGCTGACCTTGAAAGGATCGCTTGGAGGATGATCCTATCACAGCAGCAAGTAATCAAATGCTGACCAAGAAAGGATCTCTTGGAGGATGATCCTGTCACAGCAGCAAGTAATCAAATGCTGGCCTAGAAAGGATCTCTTGGAGGATGATCCTGTCACAGCATCATCAAGTTATCAAATGCTGACCTAGAAAGGAACTCTTGGAGGATGATCCTATCACAGCAGCAAGTAATCAAATGCTGACCTAGAAAGGATCGCTTGGAGGATGATCCTATCACAGCAGCAAGTAATCAAATGCTGACCAAGAAAGGATCTCTTGGAGGATGATCCTGTTACAGCAGCAAGTAATCAAATGTTGACCTAGAAAGGATCTCTTGGAGGATGATTCTTTCACAGCAGCAAGTTATCAAATGCTGACCAAGAAAGGATCTCTTGGAGGATGATCCTATCACAGCAGCAAGTAATCAAATGTTGACCTAGAAAGGATCTCTTGGAGGATGATCCTTTCACAGCAGCAAGTAATCAAATGCTGTCCTAGAAAGGATCTCTTGGAGGATGATACATTACATTATATTAATTTCGATGATCCTATCACAGCATCAAGTAATCAAATGGTGACCTAGAAAGGGCCTCCGTATGGACGTTTAATGGCAAGTAATGTTTAAACCAGGCAAAACTGAAACCATAACTTTTTAAAGAATAATACACCAAAGCCAAAAACCTGTTCCTAACATAAAATGTACTCCAATTCACAACAGAAGTCTCATTGCCCGAACACCAAGGTCATATTTTACAGCAAGATGGCTACTGGTCAAATAATAAAGAAAATATAGAAGAATAAGTAATCGCCATGAGTATCTGCTTCAGAACTTTCAAATACCGCCTTCATAGAGAAGATTTGTCATTTATTTTTCCAGTATTCGACTATTGTGACCAGTAATGGGATAATTGTTCTGAAGTGTTGGTGTTGGAACTGAGAACACTATGTAGAGCTACTCGTTGTACCAGGTAGCAGTCTCTATACTCTGAAACTAACTTTTGGAATAATTCAGGCCAACCAATCTTGAACTCAATACCTGTTTCCATGGTAACACTGGAGTGTTTCTGTACCCTTGTGTACAAACCAGTACAGTATATTAGAGTACAGTCAAATAGTTGTACAGTTGCATACTTGCATAGATGTATACATGTATATAGATGATATAGGTTCAAGCTGTACAAAAGAAATTTGTTTGCTTCAAACTTCAATGTTTATCTGCATATCTTGCTTCAATAAACACAACAATTTACTAATGCAAAAGAAATCTTACGAAAGTTTACAACTGGTAAACATGCTTAGCACGAAATTATGTGACGCGTCTTCATGTGTTTTTCCGCGTCAACTCGCTAATTTACATTTTTTACAATTTTACTATATAATTAAAGCAAAAACATTGTGCTAATTCTAATTAATTAATACTTACAAATTTCCTGGACCCTATTTCCACACATTACCTTGCTAGGTACACCACAGTGACCCTTCGTTCCTGTGTCTGTCCCTGTGTCTGTTCCTGTGTCTGTTCCTGTGTCTGTTCCTGTGTCTGTTCCTGTGTCTGTTCCTTGTGTCTGTTCCTGTGTCTGTTCCTGTGTCTGTTCCTGTGTCTGTTCCTGTGTCTGTCCCTGTGTCTGTCCCTGTGTCTGTTCCTGTGTCTGTTCCTGTGTCTGTCCCTGTGTCTGTTCCTGTGTCTGTTCCTGTGTCTGTTCCTGTGTCTGTTCCTGTGTCTGTTCCTGTGTCTGTCCCTGTGTCTGTCCCTGTGTCTGTTCCTGTGTCTGTTCCTGTGTCTGTCCCTGTGTCTGTCCTTGTGTCTGTTCCGCAGCGAGCACAGACAACCCACAAAAGTCCGGGCAGCTACTGTCTTTGTGCCTAATACTAAAAACCGGATCAAAGAACCAGGAAGTTGTGTCAATGTCATATTCATCAGTGTTTTAGCTAAATCTGGACTCAAATTGTAATATTTCGCTCTTTTTTTCCTGTCAACCAAACTATGTGACCAGCATCTTCGTCGTAGAGCCGAGAGTCTCTACTTTACAAAATCCAATGTTGCCAGGGCGACAAGTGTCGTACAATTTGATTTGGGGCAGTGTTTCCATGGTAACCAGGACTTTCAATGACTTTCCAAGTTTTGCAATGTTTTAGTGATTGTGTGTATAACATATACACATAACTCAAATATTTACAAACATGTACATAAAACATGTCAAGGTCGTTGTCACGAAAACATTGACGGAACCAACTATACTCCTCAGATCCGTGTGGACAATACAAAGCCCGGAAGTGACGGCGCTATCTGTTCGTGGATAGTGGATTGATCCTCTTCAAGAGTAGGTAGGCCGGGGTAAGCCTCTGGCAATGGCAGCATAAACCTCAGTGAAATCAAGTTCATTTTCTAGAATGTTGATAATGCCAAATGAGCACAGTGCCTGGATCGTCAGTAGAAAAGAGCACATAAAGCATCTGAGTGGCATATCTGACCCTGATGGGTGTCACGTATTGAATCAACCACAACCACAAATGAGACTGTAATACAGATTTATTCCCTCCCTTAAAGTAATTTTAAATCCCAATAACAATATCTAAATTCAAACTCATACCAAATTAACTAACACAACTAACTAAACTAGCTTCTCCTACCAATAACAATACTACCACCTACTACTAATACTAATATCTTAATACTAACAGTACAAATGTCTACTACTAATAATACAAATATCTACTACTAACAATACAAATATCTACTACTAACAATACAACTATCACGATACCCTATCCTAATACTAATAGTCTACTTCTAACAATACTAACACTAATACAGATGTTCTAAGAATAACACAACTAATACACAGTAAAACTTTGTGTGTGTATATATATACAACAACAACACACAACCACACAAAAAAAAAACCCAAAAGATACAAAGCCACTCCACTGTCACTGTCACAACAGTTCTATACAGAACTTTAGAATCTCTGATGTTATTGAGCAGTTCATACGAGAATTCTTCCTCGTAATAACGAATGGTGATCTTTCCACCCAGGCGATGTTGTCCCCACGGAGTTAGGGGTGCCTGTTTACATGGATGCCACGGCTGTGTTCATCCTACGATGTGCCACGGAGACGAAGATACTTCTCTCCTTACGTTGGGTCGGAGAACTTCTCTCCTTACGTGATGTTGGAGGTTGTTACTTCCTCCTACGTAATATCGGAGGTTCTTCCCTCCTACGCACTCTAAGGTTAACCGGCCAGTTCCGGGACACTACAATGTAATATACGCAATTACAGTCACTGAGGTATGTGTCACTACCTCACAATACATACAGCCATGCACCAATACTCCGATTTACATATTACTGAGTTGAACTGTTTATACTTTGATCATGTTGTGGTTATTTGTTACAGTGGCTTTACGCTATTACCATCAATATGTGTATATAATTACGTTTGGAAAAAATACATAACTCAAAATTCTATCCTCTAAAATACAATTCAACATGAAACAATAAATGTAAAAACTTACGCCAACCAGAGTAGAAGTCTCCCACAATATTAGTCCATGCCTTACATGACCATGCTGATTCTGGCTGACTGTCCAAATTATTACCCTGCCCCGCTATTTAAACTGACCCCAAAGCCCAAGCTACCCCTGACCTCCCTATTGTTACACCAATTAACTCCCCAGCTATCAGCCGTACCCAGTCACGCTTCCCTGAACCTAACCTGTTCCCATAGTATTACCTGACAATATCTAAAAACAACTCGCTAAGCTTAATATACTAATGTAACCATACCGTAATACATCTATCTGAAGTACTAACATATAATTAAAATATACAAGATTATCTGTGATCTTGACATCACCTCCCCACTTAAGTTAATTGTACCTGAGCACAATTATATAACAAACAAGATCACATATAACTTTGTCCTAACGTCTTTTAAAGACATTATCTAATACAAAACCATATATATACACAATGACAACAATAATACACAAAAAGTAATGACTGTCATATCTTCACTATGATGCTGAAAAATGCATTATTTACATACTGCTATGCACACAGTGTGACTAGGGCGAACACCGGCTCAAGAGGTCAGCTCCCACATTCTCAATCCCCTTGATTGCACGGATCAGAAACCTGTAAGGTTGTAAAGTTAGAGCCCACCTCATCACTCGTCCATTGGTCAACTTGGCTTTGGTCATCCATACTAAGGGTTGATGGTCCGTTTCAAGAATGAACTCCCGCCCATACAGATATCTTTCTAACTTCTGTATTGCCCATACTATTGCCAAACACTCCTTTTCTATGGTAGAGTACGCCCTCTCACGTTCTGCCAACTTTCGACTCACGTACATTATTGGAAACCGCTCACTTTCCTGTTCTTGTAAAAGAACAGCTCCGATTCCGACGTCAGAAGCATCACTTCTTACTAGGAATGTTTTCTCCAAGTCTGGCAGTTTCAAGATTGGAAAACTTGACATGTGTGTTTTCAACGTCGTGAAAGCTAACTCTTGACTCTCTGTCCATACTACCTTGTTTGATTTGCCCTTCTTGGTAAGATCAGTCAGAGGCACTGCTATGGCTGCATAATTTGGGATGAATTTCCGGTAGTACCCAGTTAATCCTAGCAAAGCTCTGACCTGTTTCTTAGTTTGTGGTCGTTCAACATTTAGGATTTTCTCCACATTCTTACCCTCCGGTTGAATTAGGCCACTCCCAACCCTGTGTCCCAAAAACTCCAACTGTTTGTATCCTATTTTTACCTTTGATGGTCAAGCTGTAAGATGAAATTGCCTTAACCTTGTAAATATGTCTCTCAGACTTACCACATGAGGTGACCATTCCTCTGTTCCTTCTATGATGTCGTCTATGTAGTTGTCAGTGTTAGGTATGCTATGTAATACTTGCCTCATGAGTCGAGAAAATACTGCTGGTGCGTTGACTACTCCAAATGGCATCACCTTCCATTGGTATAACCCATCAGGGGTTATAAAGGCCGTCAGTTCTTTGCTACTCTCTTCCATTGGGATCTGCCAATATGCCTTGCTCACATCAATTTTGGTTAGGTACTTACAGTGTCGAAGCCTTGCAAATACGGAATCGGCTAATGGAATTGGTTCTGCATCAAAGACCGTTACTTGATTCAACTTGCGAAAATCGGTACAAAATCTGTAAGTCTCATCAGCCTTCTTCACAAGTACAATGGGGGAAGCATATGGTGAGTGAGAGGGTTCTATCACCCCCATATCTAACATTGATTGTATCTCTTTGGCGACAACGTCCCTCATGTGATGTGGAAGCGGATATGGTTTGGATCTTATAGGCTCATTGCATGTCAACTTGATCTTATACAGTCTACCTTCCCTGGTAAATCACTCAGCACATCCCTGAATTCACTTACGAGCTCTCTCACCTCAATTTGTTGTTCTTCTGTCAGGTCCTTGGAAATGTCTACATCCTGATATGTTTCTTTTGAAACTAGCGCAGGTGAAACTATGTCTAGCATACTTACCTCTTCCGCTTTGACATCTACCAGCCCGGCACTAGCATACATCAGGTGAGCTATGCTGACGTCACATACAGTTGTGTCCTTGATCTCCTCTCGGTCAATGTACTTTTTCAGTAGGTTTGCATGATAGGTTTTAGTCTTATTACCTACCTGTATCCTGTAATTGCCAATACCAAAGGCCTCCAAGATTTCATATGGTCCTTTCCACTGGAGTAGGAGTTTGTTGGAATCGGTAGGTAACAGAAGTAACACTTTGTCACCTACTTTCATTTTCCGTGCTTGTGATTTTGCATCAAAGAACTTTTTGTACTTACCTGATTTTTTTTTTAGTTCTTGTTGTGCTATATGAATAGTATCTTCCAGTCGGTTTTGCAAATCTAACACATACTCATAAGTAGTTCTTACCTCAGGATTTTGTATGTCTTTAGTCCAGATTTCTCTGAGAATCTGCACTGGCCCTCTAACTGTACGCCCGTACAGTAGTTCAAAGGGAGCAAATCCCACACTCTCTTGAGGTACTTCTCGGTATGCAAATAACAAAGCAGCTACATACCTGTCCCAGTCATATGGCCGTTCTGCACACATTCGTTTCAACATTGTCTTCAGAGTACCGTTGAATTTTTCCACAAGGCCATTACACATTGGATGATATGGGGTAGTAGTTAGCTGATGCAAGGATAATAATCTACTTACCTCCTTCATTACACCTGAAGTGAACTTGGCTCCCATGTCCGTCAAGATCTCCTTGGGGATACCTACTCTACTGAATATTTCGAAAAGAGCTTCAGCAACATACTCAGTTTCAATCCTTGGCAAAGGTACTGCCTCTGGGTATCTGGTAGCATAGTCAACTACCGTCAAAAGATACCTATCACCTTTGTCAGTGACAGGATACAACGGGCCTATCAGGTCAACGGCTATTCTCTCAAATGGTACTTCGATTAATGGCATTTGTCCTAGTGGTATTCTTCTTACCTTGCCCTTGGGGGTTGTGCGTTGACAAATATCACAGGACAGCACATGTCTTCTAACATCACCCATTATTCCTGGCCAATAAAACTTAGACATAACCCGATCTAAAGTCTTTTTGATTCCAAGGTGCCCTCCCATCAATGCTTCATGGCTTACTTTCATCACTTGGGTACGCAGCCCGACTGGTACAACTGCCTGTACAACTTGCTTACCCTTGTCAAACTTGGTGAAGGTATGCTTCCTATAGAGCATATCATTCTCAATATAGTAAGAGGAAGTACTATGCCTGGTCTCCCTAATTTTCCCTTCCTCCACTAATTTCCTGACTTTGTCCAAACTGGAATCCTGTTGTTGCTGGGTAATGAACTCACCTCGACTCAATGTCAGCCCCACAGGTTTCAGTGCCTTCAGTGGTTTCATGCCTTCTTGTCTTACTCTTCTTTGGCCTCTTGTTTCCACAGCACTTACCATCTGGATATCATCCTTATCCCACGTCTGATCTGGATCGCTTGGTTCTCTCACTCCTGGAATATTGCCTAATATCAGGTCACAGAGTGGTGTGTCCATACATGCAGCTCTTACCTTTCCAGTATAAAAGGGTGTGTCCACGGTAATCCATGCTACGGGAAGTATTAGCACCCTACTATCAGCCAACTTACAAGATTGTGTTTCTGAGGACAAACATTCATCCTCTACCTTTGACCTCCTCACTATTACGCCAGTACAGCCACTGTCTCTCAGGACATCCACTGGCTTGCCATTTACCTTTCCCTTGTGAATAGGCATGTTGTGGTCTGTAGTAAACATGCTTCCTGAGGCTACATCTGGTTCACTCACCCTCTCTGAAGTTGTGGCATCACCATCTACAACTTCAGGTATCCTTGCCTCAACATCTATACAATCTGGAAGGACTGCAGACACGTTACTGGTGTATTCACTTACTTGGATACTTGCCACGTTATATTTGGGTTTCTTACACTGTGCTGCCAAATGTCCAATTTGACTACAGTTGTAACATGTCCTTTTTTTAATAGGAATAAATGGTTTGGGTTTTGTACCACCTGGCGCCTTGTTCTCTCCTGGTTTACCTCGGACCTCTGTTTTGTCATGTTGACCAAAACTACCCTGCTTACCATATCTAACAGGACCTGTACCTCTGGCTTCTATAAATTGTTCTGCTAGTCTGGCCATTTCCATAGCATCTTTTGGTTTTCTCTCTTTCAAGAATATACTAAGATCCCTTCCAGTTACATTTAAAATCTGTTCACGCAACAATAAATCTTTCACACCTTCAAAAGTCTTTTGAGTACCACTAAGCTCAATCCATCTGTTGAAATAGTTCTCAATTCTAACTACAAACTGTGTGAATATCTCACCTGTATCAGTTTTAGCAGTTCTAAATTTCTGATGAAATCCATCCTCTGTCATTTCATAGCGTTTTAGCAATGCAGTCTTAACAGCAGTATAATCTTCTGCGTCATCTACACTTAATCTGGAGTATACTTCCAAAGCCTTACCTTTTAGTAGCGTACAAAGATATGCTGCCCAATGACAAGGCTTCCAACCTTGTGCTACAGCTACCCGTTCAAACCGTTGAAGATATGCATCAATGTTGTCATTGCGGTCTTCAAACGGAGGCATCTTAGGCATCTTAGGTGCAGCACCTGATTGTTTCTCTCCTACCTGTCCTTCATAATTTCCAGCATAACTCTTTTCTAACTTGGCTAATTCTATTCTTTCCTCTGATTGCACTCTTAATTTTTCTTTCTCCCATTCTAACTTTTCTCTCTCTTTTCTCTCCTCCAATTCTAATTTTTCTTTCTCCCATTCTAACTTTTCTCTCTCCTTTCTCTCCTCCAATTCTAATTTCTTGATCTCCCGCTCCCTTGCTCTTTCCTCTCTTTCTAACTTTTCCTTCTCTTTCTCTCTCTCTAACTCAGTTTGTTCTTTTACAAACGTCCTCAAATCATTTTGCTCATACCCTAAACTCTGACCCAATTTGATAATCTTTTCAAGATCCATATCTAGCTGTATGGTGATAGTATGAAGTACAAGTACAGTTAAACCCAGCAGGCTTAGTCTTGGACAACTGTGAATAATGAATGCTACCAATAGGAACTTAGACTATACAAAAGTACATTCATGCATAGAATGGAACCCAAAAATATAAAATTCCAACCAATAGCCTAATCTGACCAATAAATGAAATACACCCTACCAACCTTGATTCTAACTCGTACACTCAAGGATGTAGAAGTGGTGCCGGAGGTCCTATCACACCTCTGGCCAAAAAAAATACTACAAGGATAAACCATCAAGGAAGTAACTCCTAATCTCTCATTGAATGATGGTCTGAGTTAATTCAATAGTGACAATAATTAAATATCCCACCGCTGCCACCAAAATGTCACGTATTGAATCAACCACAACCACAAATGAGATTGTAATACAGATTTATTCCCTCCCTTAAAGTAATTTTAAATCCCAATAACAATATCTAAATTCAAACTCATACCAAATTAACTAACACAACTAACTAAACTAGCTTCTCCTACCAATAACAATACTACCACCTACTACTAATACTAATATCTTAATACTAACAGTACAAATGTCTACTACTAATAATACAAATATCTACTACTAACAATACAAATATCTACTACTAACAATACAACTATCACGATACCCTATCCTAATACTAATAGTCTACTTCTAACAATACTAACACTAATACAGATGTTCTAAGAATAACACAACTAATACACAGTAAAACTTTGTGTGTGTATATATATACAACAACAACACACAACCACACAAAAAAAAAACCCAAAAGATACAAAGCCACTCCACTGTCACTGTCACAACAGTTCTATACAGAACTTTAGAATCTCTGATGTTATTGAGCAGTTCATACGAGAATTCTTCCTCGTAATAACGAATGGTGATCTTTCCACCCAGGCGATGTTGTCCCCACGGAGTTAGGGGTGCCTGTTTACATGGATGCCACGGCTGTGTTCATCCTACGATGTGCCACGGAGACGAAGATACTTCTCTCCTTACGTTGGGTCGGAGAACTTCTCTCCTTACGTGATGTTGGAGGTTGTTACTTCCTCCTACGTAATATCGGAGGTTCTTCCCTCCTACGCACTCTAAGGTTAACCGGCCAGTTCCGGGACACTACAACGTAATATACGCAATTACAGTCACTGAGGTATGTGTCACTACCTCACAATACATACAGCCATGCACCAATACTCCGATTTACATATTACTGAGTTGAACTGTTTATACTTTGATCATGTTGTGGTTATTTGTTACAGTGGCTTTACGCTATTACCATCAATATGTGTATATAATTACGTTTGGAAAAAATACATAACTCAAAATTCTATCCTCTAAAATACAATTCAACATGAAACAATAAATGTAAAAACTTACGCCAACCAGAGTAGAAGTCTCCCACAATATTAGTCCATGCCTTACATGACCATGCTGATTCTGGCTGACCGTCCAAATTATTACCCTGCCCCGCTATTTAAACTGACCCCAAAGCCCAAGCTACCCCTGACCTCCCTATTGTTACACCAATTAACTCCCCAGCTATCAGCCGTACCCAGTCACGCTTCCCTGAACCTAACCTGTTCCCATAGTATTACCTGACAATATCTAAAAACAACTCGCTAAGCTTAATATACTAATGTAACCATACCGTAATACATCTATCTGAAGTACTAACATATAATTAAAATATACAAGATTATCTGTGATCTTGACAAACCTCAGTGAAATCAAGTTCATTTTCTAGAATGTTGATAATGCCAAATGAGCACAGTGCCTGGATCGTCAGTAGAAAAGAGCACATAAAGCATCTGAGTGGCATATCTGACCCTGATGGGTACAGTGAGCACGTGACTTGGCTGAACTTGATCTGTCGGGTGCCCCTCGGGTGAGAGAACGACCCGATCCTCACCCTGTACATCTCGATCGATACCATGCTTCGTTACTTCACAATATGTACGTCATCAGGTAAAACAAGATTGAGTTTCACTCTCAAATTTTCTTATTTATTACACCAAATTACATAAAAATGAAGTATTATTGAGCTGTTCGCAAACTTACGTCCATACCACGTATGTATCTTACTCGTCTATATTTTAGTTATTTTCTTATTTACTTTTTGCAAGTTCTTTACAGGTGTAGTCATCCGGGTAGCAGTTTTGTTAATAACTGTATGGCCGGGGTCAGTGAGTGCACATTTTATTGGTAGGCGGTGGGGTAGCCTTGTGGGTAAAGTCTTCGCTCGTCTCGCCGTCGATTGTCCACATGGGCACAATGTGTGAAGCCCATTTCTGGTGACCACCACCGTCACATTGTTGGTATATTGTTAAAAGCTCACTCGCACACTCATAATATTGGGCTCATAGCATCCAAACAGTGAATTGGCATTTATACAACACATAACAAGTGAAGCTGAAAACAAACACCACCCGTGTTTCAGAATGAACGTTGGAAAAAGAGACATCCACATTTTAAACGTAGATACTAGATAAACTGCGTTAAAACTTGATTGATGATGCGAGTTCATGTGAACAACATTTTAACCAGTCACACACTACTTAGGCTCTTTACCCTGTGCTTCAGAGACATGCGTTTGGGTGTTTTACAGGCTGTCCAACAATTGCATGCACGTATATACCATGCGACAAGCAGTGACACTTTATTTTCCAACCACTGTTGGTGTTGTAAGCGTAATAGACACACCAAACCGCTATAAGCCATTCAAAATTCCAATATGCTTAAGCAGTCTGTGTTTTTGGTTTTTCAGGTTTTTGCCTATCATGTGTAGTTACATGGTGATTCTCATGTGATGAGATGTGATTATACTAATGTCCTTGTATTTCTGTAGTTCTCCCAGCAATGCATGCACTCATCGGATGTGACACAACATCTTTCATACTACATAGGACACAGATGGCAAGACACCGTGTAAGCATTTCGGCATTCTGAATGGCTTAGAAACGTTTGCTTATATTACGGATACAACAGCAACTGTGGTCCGAACAATACATCCTGGCATTGTCAGGAAAGGTCAGAGGAGAGTTTACGACTCTTGATGAATTGCGGGTCCTCAGACAAGCCTGCTTCGTCTCTCTCCCCTACCGAGGACGCCTTCAGGCCGCACTTATGGAGATGTCAATACCATGACTGATAATTAGTCAGCCACATTTGCAGCCCCCTACACCTGGTGGATGAAGACTGAATGAAGAAAAGTCCCCAGTTGCTATCATGTTCTTAGAAGATGCTGCACCACAAGAATGTTAGTTTTGACGCATCTGTGCTGTGCTGATTCTCAGTGGTCAACTTCAGGATAGAGCCAGTGCTTGTCGCATGATGTAGAAGTGCATGCAATGGTTAGTTGGCCTTAAAAACATCCGACAACTGTCTCTAAAGTACAAGCCTTTGTGGGAAGTGGCAGGTATTGTTTGAATGCAGTTGTTCTAGTTGCAATGTTTCAAGTTAAAAGTTTGAATTTCTCTTCAGTCAACGTTCATTGTGACACACTGACGGTGTCTATGTTCAGCTACACATGTTATTTCTGTCGTCTTACCAAATCATAATGTGTACGGTGTCTGGAAATCCTAGTCCAACTAAATGAACATTTACTCGCTTCAAACATGCATTTATCATATTGTGATGGCTACATCTGTAAACATGCAAAACAAATAATAAAGTAACTGCAATACAGAAGTAGGAAGTTGTGAAGTTAGACGGTATTCATGGTATACCGGGGAATCACGTGTGCCTGCGTGGATCACATAGTACGATCTGTAAGTGTACATTACAAATTATAGTGCATACTTTTCGAAATCATACCACGAAATAACAAGCGCGTACTTGTGACCTTGACCTTTCAACAATTGTATGTTCATGATTGTAAATGTTGAGCCATATATCATGCAATCAAGTACTAAAACATACTAAATAAAGAAAAGTAATGTTGTCGTCGAGTTAGTATCTTATTGGAAAGTCATTGACAGTCCTGGATACCATGATAACGCCCCCCCCCCCCCCCCCCCCCCCCACCCCCCTGCCTAAAAAATTACAAAATATATAAATAAATAAATAATAAAATTTAATGATAGTAATAATAAAAACAAATAAAACATCATGTTGTACAGCACCTGTCATCGTAGCAGCATTGGATTCTGAAACGTAGAGACTTTCAGCCCTAAAACGACGATGCTGGTCATGTATTCTTGATGATATATATGTCAAACATAAGAGCGAAATAAATCATTTTCAGTTCAGATTAGCTGCACAACCGATTAATATGACCTTGACCTTTGATCTTAAAGAGGTTAATCCACGTGTTTTAATGACGCCGACTGCGGGATAACACGAACACCCGTAAACATCATTGAAAAGCAAAATTTTGTCAGAGAATGGCTGATAGAAAAGATTTCTGTGATGACCCTGGAAACGTCCAACATGCCACGTGTCCTATCATTTACATATTCTGCATCAACAGTATTCTGACTGTAATTATCACCTAATCAATGCACAGCAAAACCTTCTACATGTTCGTTAAATTACTCCAGGTGCTGGCGTTTTTGTTCGCAAACTAAGGCAAAACATAAGA